>NC_134046.1:16410964-16745964 GCF_965140245.1 Athene noctua | reverse complement strand
CTAACATAACTGTGTTTCTGTGAACCATAGTCTTACAGCTGATCCAGTACTGGTTTCCCCTCAGGTGCGGCAGTCTGCCATGACCATTGTGCCTTCTGTAAAACTGGAAGATTTGCCTGTAGTAGTAAAATTCATCCTCCATAATGTCAAGGCAGCAGATGCAGTAGAGGTACAGTATTTTTCTCTATACTAAAGACCGGTAATTTGTCTAATCCAGTGCGTGTTTTAACAGAGAGCAGTTGTTTCACACGTGGAGGTATATGCTTTAATGGTTTCAAGTAAAATTTTTAATGGTTTCAAGTAAAATTTTTAATGGTTTCAAGTAAAATTTTTAATATTACCAAGGATCAAAGCACAAGTAGAAACTATACTGTCCTTTGATTTGGTTATGCTTTCAGGCCTGAGAATTGAAACCTTCTCCTTTCTGCTGGCTATTGTATTTTCTCATTTGTTCTTAGAATTAGGGGTGTTTTTTGGTATAAACATCTTAAGTGAAAGCAGTCAAATTGTCTTGAGTTAAACTCTTAGACTGGAAAGCTGTAGTTAAATGGCAGCTTTATGCCTTAAATTTGATCTAAGAACTGTGCATTGTACCGACCTTTTAAGGGTATTACATTCCAGAACTATCCACAGGTACAGGACTGCAACTTGGTAATTCTCTTCTTGTTTTCTCCACTGAGTTCACGTTTTGGAAGCATTTCTACAAGGGTAGTTCTCTTGGAGGACCATTTTCCTTCTAAGATGTAAGCTTCCTCAGTTTTTGAAGTTGCTTTATCTGAGGAAGCATACTCAGAATATTTTTTTTAATGAGCCAAATGTATTTGTTGAGCCAGCCTTGCTGAATTATTGAACATGAGGTTTTTTTCATACCTTGAGGAAGCCTTAGCCTAAGCCAAATGAGGACTGTGATCTGCCCAAATCGTTCAGGGAAACCACTGTAAAAACAGCATGGCTATAACATGCAAGCCAATCTGTGCTGATACACTGCAATTTGACAGCAGTCAGATTGGTAAACTCACATGCCCCAGAATTCCTGTGGCTGTCATATATCTTGTTCAGCTGCTAAACAAGATAAAACTAGTTCACAGCAGCATACAGCAGGTATAGGTGGGGATTTCAGAGAGAAACTCTTAAGAAATCCTTTCTGCTTTCTGCATGCATCTGCAGCGTCATGACATGACATGATACATGAAGAGCAAAGTGTTACTGATTCATTTCCTAAGTTTAAAAAAAACCCAAGTTTGAGCAAGGTTAAATGCTTATGAGTCTTTACAAATACATGAGACCTTGATTTGTAATTTTTGACCTTATTCTGGGAGATTGCATTTTCTTTTCCTCAGCTTTTTCTGTTTCTCCCTTATATGTCACAGTGATTTGTGCAGGCATTTGTATTTTACAGGTGATTTCTGATCTTCGCAAGAACTTGGATCTGTCATCATGTGTTCTGCCCCTGCAGATCTTAAGTTCCCAGAAGAAGCTTAAAAGCCAAGTCCAGGCCAGGTACTTGAACAGATTTACATGATTATCCAAGGGTAAGATGGGCAGAAGGACTTCAGCTCTTCTTTATCTGTTCTTTCTGGCACACATGGTAACCCGCATGAGTCTAATTTATCCCGTATAAAGGTGCCGAGACCTTTATTCCTTCCTGTTTGGTGCTAATATGACACATTTGTCAGACTTTGCCCAGCTGGCTTCTTCTACCATGCATGTAATTCCTTCTCAGCCATCTGTAGGCAACTCCATTTATAATAATGTTGCTGCTGGTTCATTTTAAGTTCCCTCCAGTATGTTTTTGGTTGATTCTGCGACCTCTGCTTCCACCCTCTTCTGAAATTCCCTATCCCTGCCAGAGCATTCCCTCTAGAGAATGGCTGCTTTAAGTAACTGCTGTGACTGCTACGCTGCCTTGTTCCTTTTACTACAGTGTTTACAGTGACTGAGTCTCCTCCTTTCTGATAATTTACAGTTCTTCCATGAGCCAAGTAACCACCAGCCAGAATTGTGTGAAGCTACTTTTTGATGTGATCAAGTTAGCTGTAAGATTTCAGAAAGATGTCTCTGAAGCATGGATTAAGGTAAGATACATGCTTCAGTCCTTATTTCCTTACTTAGTTGGACTCCTAGGTTGAGCCTGAGCCTTTCTTGTAATCAGATGTGATATTAAAAGACAAATGTTAGCCCTTCATTTTACTGATACAGATTTCATTCTGTGTTCTAAGTTAGCGGTGCTTTTCGGAGGTCTGCTTTCTTCCTCGGTTACCAATTCACAGTGCCTGCAAGATGGCCACTGACCTCTGTACAGACCCCAAGTCTTGCAGTCCAGGATAAACCTGGTTCTACATGTTTACAAGAGTGTTTTGGAAAAAATAGTCTTAGATTTTTTTTCTTCTGTCTACAAGAGTGCAAAAATGTAGATCCATATGTTGAGACTGAGCTGTGTGAAGCCTTAAGTTGCTTGAAAATGTCCAGCCAGAAATCACTGTTGTCTGATATTGGGCTAAATTTAATTTTAAATTTCATTTCAGTGTAAACCATGAGACTGTTCCTTGTTCACAGCCTTTCAGTGCTCAGTACTTTAGTTCCTTTTTCAAGCCTGCTTGTTACTTGAGAATGTCCTTTTTCAAGCTGAATTTTCATGCTGGTTTTTTGAGTGCCTTCTGGATTCTCTGCTGTTGGCAAGATCCAGTTTGCTGGCTTTGATAGCTGTCCTGCCGTAAAAGAGAGAAAACTGTGAGCACTATTTCTTTTGGTGTCTGCCTTTTTTGATTTGGTTGTGGAATATATTATTGTACTCTAGCATAACAGCTTTCTTGTTTTTTTGTTCTTAGGCTATTGAGAACAGCACATCTGTATCTGACCATAAGGTAATACTTGTGACTCTGCACTTGTCTCTGGGAATGTCCTTTTCTGTTGGTGTTTTCAAGGGCTTTCTTCATGGTTGTAGATGAACAGATTTTTCTAGTTGGAGCAGAAACTGCAAGTGGTGTTGCATGGGTGGTTCTTTTGGTGTTTGACTTGCTCCTGGTATAACAGCCATCCATTTTCTTTGTAACTCTTAGTTCATCCCTTCTAAATCTCAAGAGACAGCATTGTTCTGCTTTAATCCTGTTGGACTGGTAAAATTTCACTACGGTTGTGGCTGTTGGGGCTTTCTGAGCTCTTAATTTTCTTCTCAGCTTTGATTTCAAAGTGTGTAGTTGTCTGGACTGTTTAATATCTTTTCAGCGTAATGATTGGTGGTTATTCCCTCTAAAAGGTTCTGGATCTGATAGTTTTGCTGCTAATCCATTCTACAAACACCAAGAACAGGAAACAAACTGAGAAAGTATTGAGGAGCAAAATTCGACTGGGCTGCATGCCAGAACAGCTGATGCAGAAAGCCTTCCAAAATCATTCAGTGGTCAGTGTTGATTCTGCTTTGTGACTCCCCCTTCTCCTTTAACTCTCAAAGATTTTGTCAATGATTTAACCCTGCACTGCATTATTTATACTGTTTCAGTTATGTACACTTATGTTTATAACTTTTGGTCCCAGATCAATGTCCCAAGGCACATGTCCTCTCTTGTAACCGTCACATGTGGTTTTTTTAGAGATGAGCTTTCCTCAGAATTGGATGGGCTTTTTATTTTGGTACAAAACCTTTCAGCCTAAGAGATGTAGTGTAGCCCAAGATCTCCACTGTTTGTTCCAGGCATGCTGTTGTCTCCCACAGTATTTTTAGAAGTTCGTAAGTTTACATGCACCATATTTCAAGCACAGTGTTTTCTTGGTTTAAATAAATATATTGGGCATATGTAACGGAATGTAAGTTACCATTTACTATGAGAAAACTGTAAAGATCAATGAAAAATGGTGGTGCTGCTTGTCAGAGGTAGGGGACAGATGAGAAATACTGAGTTATGGATTTAAAATTAATTAAATGAACTATAATAATGCCTTAAGTAGGCACATTTTATTCTGAATACAAGTGGGTTTAATTCAGTTTTAGTTTAACTCCCTTCCCAAATAAGATAAAGTATATTAAGCCACTTTACATCTGAATAAGAGTTTGTTGTTCAAAGGTGCTCTGTGTGTTTAAGATAACCTAGCTTTTAAGTTCGATTTTTCTGATTATCTTGATGTAGCAGAGTCCTTCTATTAAAGTAAGGCCAAGAGTGTGTCTGTCCTGGGGCTTATATTTAGTGGTACATTGCTGTAAGGTGAGTTCCCTGGTGTCACCCATAAGGGATATGCTGCTGTGAGCTCTGTAGCTTTGCAGGCTGGCATCTTAACCAATCTGTAAATCCTGCATGTGGAAAAGGTTGGAGAAACCTTTCTGGTGTGACTTACCTGCCCTTGTTGCCTGTTTATTTAGAGAACTGAGCGTGTTGAAAGCAACCAGCAATAATCTCTTTCATGATATCTGTATTTCAGGTTATCAAAGACTTCTTCCCTTCAATCCTAGCACTTGCTCAGATATTTCTGCACTCTGCACACCCAGCCATAGTGTCCTTTGGCAGTTGCATGTACAAACAAGCTTTTGCAGCCTTTGACTCTTACTGCCAACAGGTATAGTGTGATGGATGGTATCTGTTTTATTTGTGTTTGCACTTTGTTCTAGAATGTATGTCGTGATCCTTTAGGCAGGAGAGGATTTCAGGCGGTTGGAAGCCTTTAAAGACAGGTACATGCTGTAGAGTAGGCCAAGCAGAAAATGGGGAACAATCACAGCAAGACTCTGGTAGCAAGTGACTCAAGCGCAGAGACTGCTGGGAGGAGCAGGAAGCAAACAGGCAAGCTTCAGAAGTGACAGAATGAAAAACACTCAGAGAGCAGAGGGGACTGTGCTGGGTTTGCTGCAATTCAGAATGAAAACAAATTGACTGAGATCTAGCCAGGAAGTCAGGACTGGCCCCCAGAGTCACAGGAGATTTGTTCATAAATCCATATTCCTGTTCTGTCTTACCTAGTCACTTTGAGCATCCTCTGTTTTAAAAAGCCATTGTTATAGTTTGTGTTGCAACTTTTTTCCCTTTCCTTGGATAACTTACTGTGATGAAAAAGTTTACACAGATTTCTGTCAGAGCTCTGGCCAACTTTGGCTCCTGCTGCATATTCTGAAATAATCACAGACTTTCAGCTTTGAGTATGAGTTCCTGCAGACATGCTGACATCAGAAAGTCTGGGGATTGAAGACAGCTCTGCAGCAGCTTTTGAATGTATTTGCACTTTTTTGAGCACAGTATGTTTATAATTAAGATTGTTTCCAGCATTGTATCTGTATTATTACAGCAAACTTAAGAAATAGACAAACAAAAAAGCAACTGGGAAAAAAACTGAGATGTGAAAGCATACAATGTCATCTGCAACAAGCTAGTGAGTCTAGTAATGCTTTGAGATGTTAAGAATTTCAGAAGACAGTGGCTGTATTAGCAATTAGTGACACAGGAAAGACCCATAGCCTCAGACAGTGGATGGGAGTGGAGAGAGATCCCTATCCAGAAGTCAACTGAAATAAGGCCATAAAAATATTTTTAAAACAAAAATTTTAAACTGCTGTTGATAAGACTGTGAAGGCACTGGAACAGCTGAAGCTAGGTGCAATGTCTTCCTGGGTATGGTGCAGTGTTGTGTGCACCTAAGAAAATAGGGTAAATTTTGATCATCTTATGTGTTGATAGCAAAGAGCAGAAGCTGCAGTAGTGTTAGTAAGCAGGCAGGAAAAATTTGGTGAGGAACTGCTTTATGGAATCGTGGGAGCTTTTAGAACTGAACAAAGTTCATGCTCAAGGAGAAAGTTAATATTGTGGATATCGAGAATTAAAGAGCAAACTGAGAAGGGACGTAGAATAATATGGTGGGGTTCCAGGATGATTATCTGTACTTGATCAGCATGTTCTATATGAGCAGAACAATGCAGACATTATTCTATTGATATTTCACTGTGGGGGCTTTTTTCTTAGGAGGTTGTGACTGCTTTGGTGACTCATGTGTGCAGCGGAACGGAGACAGAATTGGACATTTCTCTGGATGTACTCACTGATTTGGTGTTGCTGCACACATCCCTGCTGATGCGCTACGCCACCTTTGTGAAGGTGTGTATATTTCTTGGGGGCATACTATATCTCAGGTCCCCTACACCATTTTGCTTCAAATCCAGAATAGATCAGTACTTTTCAGGAATAGAGGTATTGGAACAACTTGTACCTGTAAAACCATCTGTCTTCAGAAATGTGTGAGCTGTAAGATTGGGCTGTATGATTTTTTTGACAGGGGAAATTGAGATGGACGAAGAAAGAAAGTTACCCTTCTCTGTAGCTGAAGGATGCTTAAATTACAGGCATGGAATGACACCTACAATGGAAGGAAAACGCTGTCTGCATCAGCTGTTTCAAATATTTGGCAAAAAACTACCCCCTTTGTGGACTGCCTGTTCTACTACATTAAAAGACTGACAGTCCTTTAGCCAGTATTTGAATCCTAAAATAAAATGAGCAGGAATGGGAAAAGACTTATGTACTAAAATTTAAAAGAAGAAAGCACTCAGTGGGTGAGGAAAAAAATGGACTATTGACTCCTAAGAATGATAGTCAGGGTCAGGCCTGCCCAGTCGCCTGTTTCCAAAAGTAGTAAAAGTGGAGATTAAGGAAAGATCAAAACAGCAAGGCAAGCTCGCAGCAATATTTTCCTGGAACACTTCCCCATCTGAGATGATTTGTAGCTTAAGGACACCCTGTATTTAAGAGCCCTTGAAGACTATGGATACAGGTATTCCCCCAACCCCTCTGACATTTTTGGTGCCCCCTTGGTGTAGGTGGATTCTGTAGTTTAAGTACACACTGTGGAAGGGCTATATACTTTTTGCTGTTTAACTGGTTGATTGTTAAATGTAAATTGCTTAAAATATGCTAAAAAGGCATTAAGATCTGCCATAGGAATTTGCAATGCAATCTGTCACACGTTCAATGGGTATAACAGGAAGAAACAGGACTCGCTTGCCTGCTGGCAGAGGGAAGATATGATAAGGACCCAGGGCTGAAAGCAGTCCTTGAAAGAGACAGCCTAAAACTCCTGCTTATAATTGAATGCGTTGTCAGAAGCGTGAAGGGGAGTACTTGCTCACAGCAGTCTGCTAAGACCTGCTGACCTTCCTCCTGGCCTTGTTTGCATGTTGTTGTGCTGGCAGATCACTTACAGATTATGGTTTCTATGGGCCAATCTTTGATGCATTACCAAAGTAATGTTGGTATTGTATATGAAACACATTAATCAATTCTTTGGCCATACCACAAGGTCTGGCAGCATACCATGTTTGACATGCGTCTTGGAGGTCATGACTAGCTAGTTACCTGTAAAAAGATCTGTGGAGCTGCAGATACCTGGTATATTTGACACTGAGCTGGAGCCTCTCCAGCGCAGAAAGAACATGGCAGTCTTAGCACGAATCCTCTCTCCAGATAGCTATTTTTTAATCTTAAAGCTGGGTGAATTTTCCTGAGGGTTGCAAAAGTGCTTATATAATCCTGCCAAACTCAACACCTCATTCTAAATCTTGCTTGAGGCTGGCCAGTAATAGGAGAAAAATAATGGTAGCAAAACACCGTGTGAGTGGTAGGAAGCTAACATGGCTCTGGGAAACAGCTGGACTGTTCTTCACTGAAACACTGGAAAAAGAAATATCCTGAGGATGCCAGCTAGCACAGAACATCCAACCCCTAGATTGTTAACAGTTTGACTGTTACAAGGCTTGCAATGGAAATAGTAGTAAAAAATCCATAATGTTCATTTTGTCAAACACTTTGAATCCTGTGACCAAACCTGTGACAGAAGATAAATAGCTGTCACTAATGGGATTGGAACACTCCTAAAATACTTATGGTAGCCAGATTGTTCTTCCCATTCAGCCTCTGATAAAATGAACTGCCATAATTAAGGCCAGAGCAATAGTTCTGCATTTATGTTTCTTTAATTTGAATGTAGCTTTTTCCTGCACAAAAAAGGTAAAGGTAATTGTCTTCCCTACGGTTAACAATTGGTGTCCTTTTGGGAATATGGAAAAGGATTCTTGATACATCTGAGCTAGCTTGTGGCTTCTCTCTTACAGACCATTTTAGACTCTACACAGAAACTGAATCCATGCCAGATCCGAAAGCTTTTCTCCATTCTCAGCACACTAGCATTCAGCCAGAGGCAAGAAGGAAGTTATATTCAGGTAAGCAGAAACGCAACAGAAAGGAGTTCAGGCTGTGCTTTGGTCCTCTTTGTTAGATTAACTTCCAGAGTTTGTCTTGTGCAAATAATGGCCTCATCTATGAACAGTGATTGGCAGGATGACCTTCAGCTTAAAATTCTCTTCTCCCCAGGTGGCTGCAAGCCAGCTTGTGGCTCCAGAATTTCCACCCTATATAGCAAGGGCTCACTACAAGTGACTTCATGCCTCACATCTTTCCTAGAAAGGTCCTTTTTTCTTGCATATTTAAGAAAGGTAGAGTTGTTAGAAATGTTGGTGGAAGGGGACTGATGGCAGTCTCTAATCTAACCTCCCAGTCAAAGTGGAACTGTCACCAACATGATATCAGGTTTTCTGTGGCTTTGTCTACCTGAGCCTTGAAGACTTGCAAAAGTGTAAATTCAGCAGCCTCTTTTTCAAGCTTTGTTTCTCAATCACTTGGAAGCATGCAGAAAGCATAGTTCAGCTGCTTCCCCAAGACGTTCATCTCGATTCAGCTGCTTAATGTTTGCACACCAGAGACAACAAAGACTCTCATGTTAGAACGACTGAACTACACAGAAGAGAGGACTCTGCTATGAAGTGGTAGACTTCACACCTTCTGTGCCTCTAGTTTAAACATGAAAAGCTACCAAACCTGGTCTGTCTGAATTCATATTAATTCTATACAGGATACGTTGTATGACTCAGTTGCAGCGTAATAGTGGTGATATCAGATGCTTTTGTCTGGATTTCTGACTCCTTGAGCATGGCAGTGATCAGATAAAGAAATATCTCAAAGATGTTTATTTCACAATGGAGATGTCTGGATTTAAAATCTTCCCATTCATAAAGCTTAGCTCTTAGAAATTAGGACAATTTGTCTTTCTTTGAGTCCCTGCATAGTTTCTAGTTGTGGGTATGTTTGCACATCCTAGCTTGAGACTGTAAAGGAAAACTGCTCTTCCTCTCTTGCTGATTGGTCTGTGGTGTGTAAAACAGCATGTCTGTAGTCATTTCAGGTCTTCCCACTCACCCTGTTAAGATGGAGCTCTTCACAGCCAAAATTTTCGGTTATATATCAGGTTTAGCTCTTTTTGAACTACTTTCCTCAGTGATTTCCCCACCTTGCACCCCAAATCTTTCTTATGTGCGACTTGTTAAAATGGCGTTGGCAACACACAAGGTGACTTTGCAGCCCAGAACTAGCCACCGGGAAGAAGTGTTCTGCCTGTCACCCTCATAAATTGCAAAAAGAAGGGGAGGAGTGTAAGCTCTAGAATTTATTCTGAGCTGAGAGTTTGTAATGGTGGGGATCTAAGGATGGCAGTTTGACTCTGTCCTCAGTGATATCAAAGACTCCAGGGGTGGATCACCAAAGAAATCAGTATCCTGGGAACCAATATCATCTTTGCCTTCTCTTAACCTTACTTCTAAAACCGAAGCCTCTTGGACATGAGAATCTCTACAGGCGGATTAGGCATTTGTCCTTGCACTGCACAGGTCATTCCAGGAGGCATCTTGCCTCGTGGAGGTCAAGAAAAGCTAACGTAACCATGTGCTACCCTTTTCTCTGCTACCAGCTTGATCTTGTTGGCACTGGTAGTTTGTGTAGCATAACTGAAGCTTTCATCTCTTCTGTCTTGGGACCTCTCTCTGGTCAGAGCTTGTGCTTTCATGCACCTCTCAATCGCTGACAATCTCTGTATGGGCTAGCCTCCTCCTTTGCAGGACCGGTAGGGAGAGTTAATAAGAATCAATGCAAAGAGGGCTGTTTGGATTCCATTAATGTTTTTCAGTGGCCTGCAAGATCTTTGCTGCTCTGTCGCAGTCTGAGAATGCTGCTTTTCATAACAGGGATGCTGCTCTTCTGCAGTGGTCACTGTTTAAGCTAGCAGGAGGACTGTTGGTAATTGGCTAAAATAAGCAGGTTTTCTGCCTAGTGTATTCATTGTTCCATCCCTGTTTTCAAATCAATTACTTCCTGATACCTCCTTTTAGATATCAGGAAGCTGAGCTGTCCCTTAGCTTTGGTCAGGACCCACTTGGCAACCCTCTCCCATGATTGTCTCCTTAGCTGAGGTTTTTGTCTTTTTTACCTCAGTATATCAGTTTAAGGGATGAGGCAGAACATATCACTTTGTCAGAGACACTGTTCTGGACTGCTTGGTGGCTGCCCCGTTTTATCCTCTGGTCAGCCGTTCCCCATCTCTCAGGATAACAGCTTTCTTGATGAGCATTCCCCTGCCAGCAGCGCAGGCGCAGCTTGGATTCCTGTAGCTGGTTGGCTCCGCACTTCTTTGTGCTTTGCTTTCAATCTCTTCGGCAAGTATTAAACTTCTCATCCAGCAGGCTGGTCTCCCAACTTCCCTGAAGCATCACACTTCTACCACTGAGTATGGTTCGTGCTCTCAGTGTCAGGAGACCTCTTCATCTCTCATTGGTGTGCCAGACTTTCAGAAGTCTTCAAAATGGTTTGTGCCCATTTGGGGAAAGTGCAGCTACATGAGCTGCTTGCACAGCTGTTGAAATAGAGCATGCTGTGCTGAGACCTGACGTGGGCTTATGGATCTGCTGCAGAGAAACCTTTACAGTTGTGCAAGGCACAGCCAGGGGACAAGGGAAGCAGCATGAGAAACGCCTTAATCCCAGGTGTCTGGTATGCTGTTACCTACAGCTCTCTTTGGACCTTCACCAAAAACTGCTTCAGCCCTCAGGCTTCTGAAGCTGACAGTGTTCTGGAGGGCAGCTCTGCAACTGCTGTTTGTGTATGAAGGGCTCCAAGACCATCTGCTATTTTTTTTAATATAATCTATTAATTGTAGATGAAACCTGGACCAAGTACATGTTGTATCATAATTAGAGCAAAGTCAAAGTGAATCACTTTAATGCTGTTCGCAGCCTTATCTAGTGTTGTGACTAGTATTTTCATAATAAAGGAATTGCAGAATGTGCATTCCTTTTGCAAAGCTGTAATCCCAATAAACCGTCCCCCTGTAGCCTTCGGAGATGACATTAAGAGAAAATGCCAATAGAATTGTGAGTGATGCACAGAAGTAACTCTGTGGTGACATGGTCTGTGTCTTTCTTTTTAGGATGATATGCACATGGTGATCAGGAAATGGCTCTCCAGCACAGTTCCCAACCACAAACAAATGGGGATTATTGGTGCTGTTACCATGATAGGCAGCGTGGCATTAAAAAGGTGAGAGAGAATGTAGCAAAGATGAATTTAACTTGCTTTCAGTTCAGAATAAACCTGGAGTGGAACAAAGAAAGGGGGGCATTGCCTTCAAGCTCATGCATGCCTTGGTCAAATCCAGGAACTTAGAATTCTCCTCTGCAGACTGAGGGGTTTGGGTTACAACCCGTTCAATACTGCTCACCTGCTTCTAATCTCAAAGACTTCCTGAATTTCTTGTTAATGCCTATTCATAGATGCCTTGACTAGCACCAGCAGGACCTGTTGCTTAGAAACAAATTTGAACACTGTGGTGGTCTGACTGCAGATCAGCTTCTGACACTAGGCTGAATAACCTGATGTGCTCCATGTTTGAATATAAGGAAATAGAAAGAAGTAAGGACAAAGATTGTTACTGCTGTGCTGGGCATTGGCATGACAATTTCCAATGTACTGTATAAATAATTTATAAACAGCATTTGTAAACCAGGCAAACTTTTGATAAGAGCTGGGACAAAGATTAAAGCATTTGAAAAATAAATATTGGGAAACATTATTTAGCTCACTGATTTTGCACTTCTGAATAAAACGATTTTGCTGTTTATTACATGAAGGTAAAAGCCCACCTTAGCCCCAGGCCCTGAGGCATTGGACTTCCTTATGGTTGCTCCCATAGCACTGACAACTAGACTCACTAATTTAAAGGCAGTGGTTCAAGTTTAAGCAGGATGTATGCTACTATAGTTATTTCAAGCATGTTTAGAAAGTCCTAAAATAAATTACAGGAGAAAAAAACCCAGAAGAGCATGTGGGATCATCAGGGCTTCAAGGCACCTTCAATGGCAGGGATTTTGCTGGGTAAAATGCACACAGATGATCCCAGCAGATGGAGCACATTCTGTGCCTCAGAAAAAGGAGTAAATCCCCACGGAATCTGTTTGTTTGACCTGTAGAGAAGTTCCTTCCCACTCAAGTCTGACCCAAGTGGATGGGGAAAATCTGTCTGCTGGCACTTGAGAAATATCTTTGCATCACATTGGATCATTTGTGTACCTTAATGGCACCCTGTGTGATTTCCTCAGAAAAAAATCAAAGGAGTCAGACTTGAAAGCTAAATTATTAGAAGAAAAAGTACCTTTCTGAACTCTGCAAGAAAGCAGCAAGAATTTTGAGTGGTTGTGCTAATGTACAACTACAGGTATTAGGCTTATGATAAGGTGAGGCTCCATGGCTTTCAGAAGAGAGGATGGCTAGAGGGCTTAAGTTTCAACAGGTTAGAAGAAGCATATCCTTGAAGAAGACAATGAGTCTTGTCCCAAAGGTCTGAAACAGCAGCAGGTCTTTTCCTAATAGTGTTCCAAAGAACCTTTTCCATGCATAATTCTCCAGTTTCTGGAGAGAGAGAACCTTGTGTGTGTGTCTGGGTTTTGCTGTCTCTTAAGTGTTGTGCAACAAAAGCAAGGTTATCAATTGCTTTCAGGAATGAAGGAGATGGTAGTTCATTGGAGAGACCAGAGCCCAACAGTGAGCGTGATGGGCAGGTGAGTACCAAGGCATGTAGTGTGGGAGAGAGGGAGGATATGGTCAGCAAGGAGGTGTGACTGGAAACACAGTCTTAACTGAAATAGCATGTGTGTCTGGGAGTTTGCTTTACTGAACCTGGGATTCTTGTACATTGACTGCAGAGACAAGAATCTATTAAAAATGGTTTCGGAGAAACAAAGGTCTATATTAAAATAGCACCTGCTGGTCTTGGCTGCTGCTAGTCCAGGACAAGCAGTACTGCAGCCATCTAGTGAAAGTCTTCTATCTAGGCAAAGGAAAGAAGCAGGACAATCTGCTTCAGTGAGCCAAAGTCAAGGCCTTCCTTGCAGCCTGAAGGGCACTGCTGCCAAGCTAGAGAAGGTACTTGTGCTCTACAGGGTTGGTCTAGCCTTGGCCTTTTTCCTTAATTCCTGTTGAAAAACCTTCTTCTAGGCTGGCACTCTATTTAAGGGTTGTCCTAGGCAGACTCTTGTGTTATTTCACAGTGGAGCTGGGCCAGGACCTTTAAAAGACTCATGTTCCTTCTTAAAACTGGGTCTTTGCAAGACGAGTCACCATGGGCTGTTACCCTAGAGATGAAGCTTTGGATATGCGTCAGAGTAAATTAGTGTAAAAGGAACTCAAGTAAAAGCTTGAGTTGGATCCATTTACCTTACCCATTTCTGTGGACTTTCTCTCCTTTCAGCTTTCTACATTGCTGGACCTTGTGGGCTTCTGCTGTGAGCAAACACCAGAGGTCTTGGCTCTGTACTATGATGAACTTGCCAGTTTGATTGAGAAGCAGAAGGGGAACTTGGACTTGCAGCTCCTGGTATGTTGCAGAGTAGTTTGAACTTAATCACTTAAATGAAAGCTTCAGAAACATGTTTTGCAGGTATTGGCAAGACAGAGTCAGTTCGAGGATTTCACTCCAGCTTGAGAACTTTTTTTTGTTGTAGGCATGCTTAAGGTCCTGTAAGAGATTAATCAGATACAAAATCCTCTTTCAGCTCTCAGCTTTTTTGATTGTGGTAGATTCCTCATTATGCTTTAACTTCCTTTATGTGAACTTTTACATGACAACAGGGAAGCCTTTTAAAGGAAGTTATATTACACTTCAGAGCATGCTTTTCAGATTCATAGATAAAGGTAGAATCTGAATGAACTTTAAACTTACTGTTGAAAATGGCTTCTGGTCAGACTCTTAAGGCTGTCTGATGCCTAAGGACTTGGAAAAACCACAGTCATTTATGGTAATAAATAAATAAGTGGTATTTATGGTAATAGGAAGAGGTTTGTGCAGGCCACTGGGCAGCTCTTTCTTCTTGCTGGGGACCCTTTTTGCATGTGCGCTGTGCCTTCCAGAAGCACAGCAAGCCACATTGGGGCCCGGGAAAGCATTGAAGGCTGCTGTGGAATTGATCGCTTTGTGGCGTGAGTGCTCTTTGCACCTGCTGGTTACAGAGTGGAGGAACTGAGTGTTAGAAGAGGGAAGGTGACCAGGGAGCTGTGAAGTGCTGGCAGTCACTCTGAACAGCTCTGTGCCTAGTGCTAGAAATGCCAGTCTCCTGTGGTCCAGCTGAGCACTTCAAGGAGGAAAAGAAAAGGAAGGAGATTTTTCTGAAATGTAAAAGCAAGCTAACATTCTTTTCACAATTTTTGTGCAGATTTTTTTGGGTCTCTTCATTTTTTGTTTGTCCAGACTCTGTCACATTTATTACTTTACTTCTCCCTTAATTGTTTCTAACAAAGTAAGTATGTGAAATATTTGGGACACATTGTGTGAAATAAAACTTGGCCATCACTTTATAGCCATTTCATTCTGACGATTGGCTCTTGGGACAGAGAACTTCCTATGGCTGCTTCCCTCTTCCAGCCAGCTGCTCTGCCTCTCTGCAGCACTATGGAACTTGTAGACATGCCCATGTCCAAAGAGCAGGGAAGAAATTGGTTGTGCATGCTCAGCAATGTTTCCTGGCTTTGTCTCTAAAGGCAGGCCTTGGCTTCATTGCTGTGGCTGTTCCAGGATGCTTGGCCTTATCTTCTGCATTTTCCACTGCTGCTGTTGAAGCTTTCTTCACTGAGCCCCTTTGCTGAGCAGGGTTTTTTTTTCTTTCTTTATAGGAGGACTTTGGGAAGAGTTTGGTGGAGGACTTTCCCAATGACTTTGTGGTGGATCTGAGCCCCACAGTGGATGGGTATGCTAATCACAGGCAAAGTATTTGCAACGTTTCTGTCACTGAGAACTGAGTTTGTCAACAAGAGCTTGTCTGTCTGTCCTTACAGTTCGTTCCTGTTCCCAGTGAAGTCCTTGTATAATCTGGATGAAGATGAAAGTCAGGGAGCAATTGCTATCAACCTCTTGCCATTGGTGTCACAGAATGAGCTTGGCAGGGTCACTGATGGAACGAGTAACCAAAGTAAAAGGTATTTTAACACTTAACTGTGGGATGACTGCAAAGGTAAAGGAATTGTTTTCTTTTGGTGCACTTCACTGCTATCAGCCCTGCCTGCCAAAGGACCCGGTCAGAGAATTTACCAGTTTCCAGTGTTCTCTTCCTTCTCTTGCTGTTAGACGTATTCGGATAGGTCTAGAGGTATAAGCTGGCTGGGAACTGGCAGTCTGTTCTGGCTCAGGCTCTTTAGGTGATCTTGGGTAAGTCATGCTGCACCTTGTTTCCCATCTGTCATATGAAAATAGTAGCTCTTTCTCCCAGTGTTATGGTGTTATTGAATGCCATATTGAGTTGGATAGGCAACCCTGAGATGGCAAAATTCATATTTTGAGCAATGATTCTCAAATAGAGGGTCACTCAGGACTTTGTGTGTGTCAACAGTACATGATTTTTCTCACCTTCGGTTGTACTTGGACAATATAGACTGTGCTCCAGAGCAAAACCACAAGTATGCAGCCACAAGTGAAATTCAACTGAGAAATAAGGTGTTTGTCTTTGGAAAATGGAACACGCAACATATAAGAAATAAAAAAGTCTAATTTAACAGTAGGTCATCAAAGTTAAAAATAAGTAAAGGTGTCTTTTTAACTGACACATTTCTATCCTGTGTAACTTATTGTCATAGGATTTTGTTGAGATTTTAGTTGTCCTTAAAAAAATACATCACTTTAAAATAAAAGAAAAAAAGTTACTTTACATGCATCTATAGAATAATGTTAGTCTTCCTCACTCAGAATGTGAGCAGTGGCATGCTACAAAACATTCAAGGAGATTTCTCCACTGCTCACCACTGTTTTGCGCAGTTTCTTATGGTTCCTTCTGAATTATTCAAATTTCTGCTCTATGTTGCTGGGACTTGCAAGAAGCAAAATAGAAGGCATAGGCAAGGTGGTGTTGGGAGGATATAGGACATAATGGAAAAGTGATGGGCATTCTGAAGGTATATAAAATATAGGACCCACTCCATTTCTTTTTTTTTATTCCCCCAGGGTAGTGTCACCAATATGTCTGTCACCCTCTTTCCGATTGCTGAGACTCTACACTGGAGAGCAAAACAGTGGAAGCCTGGAGGAAATTGATGCCTTATTAGGTATGGGAAATGGACCTTTTATAGAGTCTGGCTGGCTGACTTGTTCCTGTCCCAGATCTGCAAAGACTTCCTGCATTTGTGGGAAGAATTGTGCAGTTTGTGAAGGAGGCTGAGATGGTCTGTTGCCCACAAAGTGAAAAGGAGGCAAGGGGAGGCAATTACTTTTTTGGGGATGGAGTGGTTGGTGAGGCTTACTCCAAATAGCCATTGGAATTGATACAAGCTTTGGTAAGAGACCTTGTCCATGCAAAGACCAAAGGATGGATAGCAAACACAGCCCAACATGTTCTCTTCCTGCTCTGTCCCAGGTTGCCCCCTGTACCTGACTGATCTGGAGGTTGAAGGGAAGCTGGACTCTCTGTCCAAGCAGGAACGGGAATTTCTGTGCTCACTCCTGTTCTATGCTCTCAACTGGTTTCGTGAGGTGAGTAGAGCCTTCTCTGCAAGTTCTGGAGTGGCACTGAGTAGTAGCATTTACAAACACTAACCTTATGCTTCAGGGGTGCAATTCTTCTTGAAGAAGAGTCTTGCCTTTTGGAAACCTTTTCCAGCAAGGTCTTGCTGATTTCTCTGTGTTCTCATTATCATTTATCCTTTATCCTGCTGCTAGCAGCAACTCTGCTTTATTGGTCAGAGGCTCTAAAGACTTAGTGATGTGAGTTTTCCACCTGCTACTCAGCTGCAGTTTGTACACTCTGCCACATTTTGGTGTATGAAAATTGGTTTTGCTGTTGCAGGGAGGATGCTGTAAACCTCAAATATCTGTCTAAACTATGAGGTAATATAAACTATGAAGGGAGCATCAGAAAGAAAGGTTGGTCTCACCATGCTGGAGAGCAGGGGAGTCACTAGCTGGTCAAGGGCATTGATTGTTGCCCTCTGCTCGGCACGTACGAGGCCCTGCCTGCAGCACTGTGTCCAGCCTGGGGCTCCCGTTGTCATTGTGGAGTGAGTCCGGCGGAGGCCACCAGGCTGAGGAGGGGCTGGAGCACAGGGTGTAGGAGGGGATGCTGGGAGAGGGTAAGTCAGAGGGGAGGCCATATTGTGGTCTTTCACTATGGTCTTCTGCTACCTAACAGAAGGGTTGTGCTCTGCTTCCAGAGAAGCTGTGGGATCACCTTTCTTGGAGATGCTCAGTGCTCCGCTAGAAAAGGCTCTAAGCAACCTCTTTAGTTGATGCTGCTCTGAGCAGGGTGTTGGACTAGAGGCTTCCACGGGTGTCTTGCAAACCCGGTTGTGATTGTGTGCTTTGTTCTAAACCTCTGAGTTTATGGGAGGGTGAAATACAGTGCCTTCAAGCACATGGACCGTGTGTTTGCTAACTTCTGTGGACAGTGGGACTGTTCCCTGCTGGGGTTATTCTGATAACATGAGCTATGTCAGAGTTGGTGCAGTTCGACATCCCCAGTCATCTGTGTTCCTTCTCTTCTCTCAGGACTGTCTCTTTCCTGGCAGGCCTTGCAAGTGCCAAGGGGTCTCCAGAGCCACAAGCAGTACAGAACCCGACCATGTCCTGTCTGCTAATTCCTCTTCTTCAGTTAATATTTGATGTGTAGGTGTTGCTCTCTTGGTTTTCATAGATTGCACCAATTATGTCCATGTTCTCATGGGCTTCTGAAGAGCTTTCTTCATGCAGTTTACATCTGGTCACATAGGTCACTTGTGCTGTGTTGTGTGCTTATCCAGGACTTGATGTTATTCAGAAAAGAAGTAGTAGTAAAAGTGGATATAGATCTCCCTAAGTGAGTTTGGTTTGTATCTAGGTTGTAAATGCCTTCTGCCAGCAACAGGATGCTGAGATGAAGGGGAAAGTTTTGACTCGATTACAGAACATCACAGAGCTGCAGAATGTGCTGGGAAAATGCTTGGCAGGTGAGTATGAAACATTTGTACATTCTGGGCCTGCACAAGCTGTGAAGTGAAAGGGATTGGCTTAAATGTCAATGGAAGAAGTATATGGTAACACATGCTGCATTTTTACAGTGACTTAAGAGTTCATGCATGGACAGTTACTGTTTTCAGTTTGCCTTTGTCCAAACTGCCCTTCCCAATCACCTCAGTGACATGTCTTTGTTCCCAGGCAGACTTGGCGGAATCTGCCTGAGTGTGGTGGATACTGGAGTAAACCAGCCTCTATCCTAAAGAAACTGTGTTTTGCCAGTATTCAGGTTGTAACAAGCTGTTAAGGGATGTTGTAAGAATCTGCTGCCTCCAGCTGCTCTAGGGCCATGAATCCCTCCTGCCTAGTTGCTGGAGCCCAGCATGGGGACCCCGGGGTCTCTGTCCCAGGCCGACGGACACAGCTACACTGACTGCCACAGCCAAGGTGCTGCTGAAGGCAGGACTCACATAAACCATAAATACAGAAGCCAAGTCCCCATCCTGCTCTTCATCTCATTGAGGTAGAAGTCCACTAGTGAAGGCACATGCAGAACACCTCTAGAGTCACAAGCAAACAAACATTTGTGGATCCCACAAGTATTGGCACAGCCTCTCTGTCTGCCTCATAGCTGCCCAGATCCCAGGCCCTCTAATCTGCTCTATGGGTCCCCTACTAAGCGGGCACTCCAGCTTGCTGCTTGCTAGCAAACACATGTACTTACCCACTCGTGTCACAGGCACAGGCTCCAGACACAAAGTCTGTGTGACCTGTAGAGATGCTCCCAAGAACTATGGCACTTTTAACTACTGACACCGAGACCCTCGCTCACTCCAGTTGCTGGCACCGCAGCCCCACTGTGATCCAACTCTAATTGTGAGTCTTTATTCACACAGGTCTCACCAGTAGTTGGCATTTATTCCTTGTGGTGTGCACACAGAGGACAGTGAGATTACACTGAAATGTAGTTAAGGAAATACTTAAGAAGACAGGACAGACTCCAGGGATCAGGCGCGGGGACAGACAAGCGTACTGATCAGCCAGTTCTACTGACCAGCAATGCTTTACTCATGACCAGTCCCTTTTACAGTGTTTCTGCCCCTTCCCCTCTTTGTTTCTCCCCTCACCACTTCCCTGCACATTCCTGTATTAATTTGCATAGTTCTACCTTTCCCCCCCATCAGAATATCCCAAATCCTCAAATTCCACTTTTTCTTCCCATCTTATCAGTTACAAAGTCCAGGTGTCCATTCCCAAAGCCATGTCTGGAGTTTCTTAATGGCCCATCAATTACAAACTGGAGACTTTTGGTCTTTGGCATTGTCTCCATTATCCCTTGTCTGCCAGGTTTGTGTCTGTCTGTTCCTGTTTATGGCTTCCCCCTTATTATTTCATTTTACATTGAAAAGGTCACTAATATGGTAAATGTAATGAAGAATACACTGTCACCTTCCACATACCCTTACACAAGCTATCCATTAAGAGCTGTGTTTGTAAACCAACAGACCAACTTCAATCTAAATTATGTAGCCTGAACACCTTTGTGCTGTGCTGAGAGCACAAGGCCAGCACGGAAAGGGCTCAGATGTGCTAGAACAGCCCTTTAAGCTTCACCAACATGGACAGATGTCCAAGGACAGCTGAGCACTTGTTATCCTCTCTGGCTGGAGGAATGCAGAGAGCTATAATTCCAGTGCCATGTGGGCATACAATAAGCGTAGTTGGAGCTAAATGCACCTAAGCAAAAGAGCAAAGACACATTCACCAGGATGTTGAAACATATGGTACTTCCTCTAGATACGTATTTTGCCTGTATTTTGTCATTCAGGAGCTGAACTAACCCAGTTTCTACATTTTGGCTGTTTCAGCAACACCCGGCTATGTCCCACCACCAGCTGCTTTTGATTCTGAAGCCCTGGAGGCCATACCGTCCCTTAGTGCTGCTGGTCCAGTGAGAAGAAGGAATGGTAAAGCATGTTTAAAATGTTTAAACAAACAGATGCGATGTGGGGTGTTACTGGCATATTGCATGGCAGCCACTGCACTTGCTTGTGCATAAAGCACAGAATTCCTGGCAAGGTCTGCGGGCCTTGAAATCTTACCTGTTGTTGTATATCCTGTTGTAGCTGTAGTGGAGATGTAAAAATATCCTACTCCAAACAGGTGCTGGATAGTCTTATCTCGTTGGGAAAGCTGCTTCTTAGCATGTAACTGAAAATCCAGGGCTTTCATTGACTGTTTGTACCTGCCAAAGTATGTTCTGCAGCAGTAAGTTGTTCTGCCTTTGATGGGTTTATGTCTGGTACTAAACCTGTGGCTTGAGCTGCCTTGCAAATCCCTGACCTCTAAGTTGTACCTAACTGATCTCTTAGGAACCTTGTCATGATTCTACTGCACAAGGAAATGTTTCCTTCATCCTTTCCCATTGCTAGCTCCCACAGAAAGACACAGAACTTGCCTTTAAGTTTTTCAAGATGAAGTAGATTTGCTTTGTTCCTTCTGTCTCTAGTTCTGCTTCTAGTTTAGATTAACATTTTCTGGGAGCGTTTCTGCCTTTGAATCAAACTGGACAAAAATTCACATTCCATTCAATGAAAACAACTGGAGGAGGCCACAGATAAAGCCCATTTCTCTTGTGGCAGACCCCTTCTGCAGGGAATGGACCTCTCATGTAAGAGTGATTAAGGCAGAAGTTATGACTTTGTTCTGCAGACAAGAGGAGGATCCAGCACTTTAGACTCTGTTTTGAAGGAACAGAACTAAGTGCTCAGACTAGTAAACCCAGACCAGGCCAAGAGATTTCTGAACTTAGCTTGTCTTGGCTACAAAAAAAATCAGTAAGTACTGTGACCATGGGTCACAGCCTTGAGAACATAAGAGTTTTGACACCAACCTTGCTCCTCCTTTATGTGTGCAGCATCTCATTGTAGCTGAGCTAAATTAAATAGATTTACATCCAACAAATAGGGGAAGGCATTCCTCTCCCCCTCACACATGGACTCGCAGCTGCCTGATTTCCTGCCCTGTGTTATTACATGGTAGCTATTTTGGTGTTTACTTTTTGCTATTTTAACATGTTGGCTGCTTAACCAGTGATCAGGCTTCCTGAGTCAGTGCAAGGCAAGTGTCGCGTATGTGTGGCTGGGAACAGGAGAAAGAGGTAGGAGGAGGAGCAGGACTACCCCTGAGTCATTAGATCAGCTCAAGCTCTGTCATAAAATTTAGCCTAAGACTGTTCCTCAGAGGAGAGGGAACAAGGAGCTCCTTAGGAGAGACATAACATATCAAATTCACTTTCCAGTCTGATTCAGAGGGTTTGTTTATTAGGACATGGAAGACCTTCTCCTGTCTGACTCTGCTCTTCCAAAGATGGTGCAATAGAATTGCAGCTTCACTGATACTGTTCCATTTGATCTATGGCCTGGCCCCCAGAAATGATCACAGAGATACAAAAGCAGAAGTCTCTGATGCTTATCAGCACAGCAGTTTTAAGATGGCAGATGAAAGTGTATGCCAATCTTTGCACTTGTTGGGAACTTCCCTGAGTGCTCCCTCTTCCAGGTTGCTTGTGAAGTTGAATAAGACTGGTTTCTGAAGGACTCAATGGTCGATTCCGTCTGAAAAGTGCACATCAAGTACTACCCTTTGCCGCTTCTCTAAGAAGCTTTCAGTCCAAGAAAGCACTATTCCAGTTCAGTTCCTTAATAGTTTCTGGTGTAAAACGTTGTCAAAGTCTTTTTGGAAATGTAAATCTCTTCTGGTTGACAGATCCCTTTTATCCATATGATACCAACATCCTGGCAGGCTAGTGAACAAGGATTTCCTTTGCAGGAGCCCTGCTGATTTTTCCCCAACAGATTGTATGTCCATGTGCTCGGTGATCTTATTTTTTTATTGTAGACAACTCTGCCATTTTCCCAGTGATGGAGGACAGACTCACTGGTCTTTAATTCCATGCATTCCCGTTATATCCTTTTTTATTAAGAGGAATTACGTTGGCAAGCGGTCAGTCCTCTGACACTGTGGACAGCAGTTCTGAAATGTCACATTTGAATTTCTTTGGGGATCTTGTGTGAATGTCATCTGGCCCTGGTGACTTACCTGCTGTCTGTTTGGTCTAGTATATCCTGTGTAACTACTTGAAATCAATGTAATTTCTTTGATCTCTCTGCTACATAGTGTGCCAGGTATGAGAATCTCCCTACATTGCAATGAATTAATTGAGTTACTCTCCTCTTGGCTTGGCATTCCTGCAAGTCCCTTCTGTAGTTGTGTCTTACCATCCTTTTCCAGGTTCTCTTCCTTTCTCAATGCTGTGTCTGAGGAAGAAACATTAAATTGTGGTTAAAGTGTTTTTTAAGATGATGTCCCACTCATTTTTGCAATCACTTCATGATGTTTGAACTACTGTAAGAACAGTGCTTTAATTTCTTACTGTGATTTTATAAAAGAGAAGCTGGTTGTGGGGGAGCCCCAAATGCATTTGACTCTCTTTTAGACCATGATCCTGGCTACGGATAACACACAACCTGTGCATGCTCCATGCTTTCTTAGGGCTGATTAAAGTACAACCTGTGCTGTTTCCCCGGCTGCAAGTGCTGTCTAGTGTTAAGAGACACGTAGCCTTTTTTCCTGAAGTTGCTTTTCTCTTTAAGGAAGGAAAAAAAAGACTGATGGCAGCAAAGCTGGCTCTGCAGATCATTCTCAAGCAGATGACACTTCTGAGGGAAACCAGCCTGATACTGAGCTCTCAGAGCTGGAGAAGGTAGGTGTATACCCCTGGGGATTTGCAAGAAAGACTAGGGAAGGTGGCACAGAAGCACAAGCAAAAGCTTTGAGAGAGAGGTTGTTCATTTCAGAAGTTAATCACAGTCAAGTGGTTCAATTCTGCTTTCTGACACCTGCCTCCCATCTGAATTTTAAAAATTTGCTGCTGCAGAGGCCAGCCACTCTCCAGCAGGCAGTGTGGTTCAGGACAGTGCAAATATGCAGGATTACCAATGATATGATTAGCTACTCTGGTTAAGACTATGGAAGATTTCTATTTTAAGCCAATGTCCCATCTCACAAATTACTGCAGTAATGTGCCATTCCTAGACTCAGGTCAGAAATTACAAGATCAATCTGGAAAATACAAACCCTGGTAAGGACTGTATCTCCTGCTGATTCTAGTCTGCTTCAGCCATGAGTGCTCTTTTTGCAGATTTTCCTGGAGGTATTTAATCAATGTATTCATGGTAAGGCATCTTTAAAATTATACACTTTCATCACATGCTAAGAACTATTTCCCAAACCTATCAACTAATGAGTTGCTGGATTTTATTTCTTGCTCTTTTGAATAAGCTCTTGCATTCCAGACACGATGACAATACTGTAAGACCTGTGCTGGATGAAAGAGAGAAGCCAGGGAAGTGTGTCCGGCTTTGGGCTCAGCACCCTGGGGGCTGGTATCTCATAAGCATCTCCCAGGGCCCCACCTCTACCACTGTTACTAATAAATGTTATTCAGAGCCCATTTTATCAATTTCAGCCAGGCAAATATGCTTCTACTTCCTTGTTATTGTACAGATATGATACCTGAGCAGATATGATAACAAAGTCACTTAAGTTACAGGGAATAAGCAAAGTCGCAGATGGTTTTGGGAGGGAATGTATCTAACCTGTCTTAATTAGAGTACTGGTCCCAGACTAGTCCTTAGATGCTGTGCCTTGCCCAGGACAACGGAATACAGAAACCCTGTTGTGAGCCACAGGTAACATACATCAGCTCCTGCTACAGGGTTGTGGAGCAAACCTTTAAGAACTTACAGGTTGTCAACCAGAGGCAACAGAACATCCCATAGTTTGCCATCCTGTTACTTATGTTTGCCTTTGTCTCTTGTGGTGCTTATGGGTGCTTATGGTGCAAGTCCAGAATGGATTTCACAGTGGCCACTGATTTACAGATGAGATAACAAAGATTATTCTAGTTTTCTAAGTATTTTTTTTTCTAGAAAATTTTTAATAATTTGTATAGTCCAAAATGAAAATGCTTCTGATCCTATGTGCTTCTCTCCTAGCTATAGTGAATTCTTTTTAATCTTTTTTTCAACCTGGCACAAAATACAGAAATCTGTGTGAAAGAAAATAGTTTTATTTGAGCTAGAAAGTCATAGAGTCTTGCAGGTTGCAACCTTAATTCTACCACTTACTTTTCAGACTGCTGCTGAGAGAGAGGCAGGAAATCCTCTGGCACAGCTGCAGAGCTATCGCCCGTACTTTCGAGAGCTAGACCTCGAAGTGTTCACTGTACTCCACTGTGGGCTGCTGACAAAGTCTGTCTTGGACACAGAGATGCATACAGAGGTGAATGGAACAGCGTAAAACCATACTGAGAAGGCTTTGTGTAACTGCCTCTCTCTGAGGCCTTGGCCCTTTCTGTTCCATTAAAATGGACAGAAGACTGGTGTTAAAATGTGTTGGTTCAGGGCTGTGAGCTAGGTACCAGGACAGAATTTGCCCACAAAGAAACCAAAGTACTTAAAGGCACTGAGATAAAGAGGACTTTCCTGAGAAAAGCAGACATGTAGTGTAGCAATGTTAAAAACAAAGTCCTATAAATGTTGCAAAAAAGGAAAAGAGGTACAGTATAACATGTATAGACCTAATGAAAAGAAAGGGCCTTTAACATTGAACACTGCTAAGCTGTAGGATGTTAAATACACTAAGAGGCCACTTGCCTGTTAAAAAGAACCTATGACATAAACTGCATTGCTGTGGATGTGGAAAGCAAAAGTCCTTAATTTTGTTGCCTTCTTTGTAGGCAGGCTGAGTCCATCTGGAGTCTAATTTTGTTAGACTAAAGTTAAGATTTGTAAAATGTGAGAAGGCCATGGCAGGCTGAAGTACCGCCTGGCCTGCTCCAAGGACAGCTATCTGTGCATGCAGGCAGGTCACATGCCAACTTGGAGACTGATAAGCCTCTTGGGCTATATGGCATTATTTCAAATTACTTCTTGAGTATTACTTGGTGAATTTTGTGACTCTTTGGGCTTAAAGCTCTTTTTATCCTTAGGAGCTTATTTTCAATGTCAATGTATATAAATCAGTTCTTTCTCAGTAGTTCAGTGTTACTGACATTGCCTTAGCTATGTTCAGAGCACCAGGTTTGCTTCACGGTTTGAGTAACCAGAACCAATGCCCCGTACCTAGAGTGGGCGAGACAGAAAGCCCTACCATCTACCAAATAAGTCCATGACTGAGGTTAACTGAGCCAGAAGTCATAATCAGAAAAGGAGGGGGTGAATGTGAGCTTGAAAGCACTGCAGTTATGGCTGGGTCCTGGGATTGACTATTACTGTGATTGCAGGCTCGTGAATTTGTTCAGCTGGGGCCTGCTGAGCTTTGCTTCCTTCTGGATGACCTGTGCTGGAAGCTGGAACATGTGCTGACTGCGGGCTCCACAAGGAGAGTGCCCTTCCCAAAGGCAAGTACAGCAGCAGCCAGTGGGTCTAGACCTGGGCTAAGGTGGAGCCCATCAGTGGTCTCCAGGCCTTTTCTGAGAGAAATGTGTTTCAGATTTTCACCTAGCAGTTAAATGGAAGTCCTGACACCCAGCTGTGTGTCAGAGCAGCACTTGCTCTTTCAAAAGAGACTTCTGTACCACTTCCCTTGCTAAAGCATTTACAATATCTGTTTCTCTGCATGTCTCGGGAAAGGGTATATAACTGAGGGAAAGCCTTGTAGCCTCAGAAGTTGAGTGACCCTTTTCCTAGTCCTCCCTGGGGAGACGGCTCTGCTCTTCAGGCAGCAGCTCAGGTAGCTGCTGCATCCAACAGAAGCTGCTGCGTCTGTGTTTCTGCTTTTTCTGCAGTCTTTAGAAGAACACTCTGAATACAGTGACTCCTTGCATTCCTGGCTGATGCCTTCAGGAGGAAAGTAAACATATGTGACCCACTGCATTAAACTATGAGAAATTCACTACAGTCCGATGGACTCCATCATATTCAGTGTTTTTTCTCCTCGTCTTTCTACCTATTTTTAATTCCCATATGCAGAGAATGCCTTAGTGTTTGAGTAAAATATTGGACTTTACAATCTTAAAGGTCTTTTCCAACATAAATGATTCTATAAAAGATCTACACATCATATCAGTTTTATTCTTTTCATTGAATGTTATCCACTTGTCTGAGTTGGTGCTGGTTGTTCAGCAGAAGCCAACTTTCTACTCTGTGACCCTTCCTGACAGAGTGCAGGAATTGCATTGCTCAGAAGCAGGCTAAGAGGTAGTGTTTGATGTGAAGTTATTCTCAAGGGCGACAAAGTGACTTAAATAATTTGGTTTTGCTACAGGAAAGAGGCCACAAGGATATTGGCTTTTCCCACCTGTGTCAGAGATCCCCCAAGGAAGTTGCTATGTGTGTGGTCAAGCTACTGAAGCCGCTTTGTAATCACATGGAGAACATGCACAACTACTTCCAGGTCAGTGGGCAGCAATTTTGACTCAAAAAAACTGTCAAATTTTGCCATGTCTAAGGCTATTTTTAGTTTTGTTTGTGGGAAAAAGTGAGTCACTTTGTTTTCTTCAGGTTTTTTGAAGGTGGAATTTATGGAAATAGATTCTTGTGCCATTATCTGTCCTTGGAATAGCATTTAATTAATTATTTGTTCTATATTAAAGGCAATTCTTACACAAAATCGGGGTGTGGAAGATGAACCAGGAGTGAATATCCAGGAGCACCAACTGATGTCCTCTTGTTACCAACAGCTGTTACTAACTTTTCGCTCCCTGTTTGCTTGGTGAGTTTAAACAGAAAGGTATACAGTTGCCTCAATGAGCAAACTCCATTTATTGCTTCCTCTTGTTCCTTTTCTTCAGTGTTTGTACCCAGCAAATGGCCTGTTGGCTATGCAGAACAGCACACTGCAGCGGTTGGAGACTTTTAAGCACTTTTATAGTTATGTCAAGCTTCATTGCCTGATCCTGAGCTGAACTAAAACTGTGGGTGATGAAGCATTGAACTGGATAGAAATCATTGGGTCAAGCCCAGCATAAATAGTATACTGGCACACTAGTTGTGCAACTCCCATTCTGCCTGGGGATTTTAGAACTCCTTAACCAGTAAGGCCCCTCATCCTTTGCTAAATTGTAACTGCTGGAATCCTGAGCAATGAAAGAATTTCTTTTGCCAGTGGTAAAGGATGAATGTGTACTTCTTTGAAAAGCCTGTGCTGCTGATGCAGTCAAACTGGATTTGTAAATGTTGAACTCAGCCATGCTTGTACGGCCTGGATTTGACATCTGCGTCTGCTAATATAATCCAGGGATAGCATCGCAGAAATTTTTTTTGAACCCTGATTTAGATCTGTGTGGGGAAAGTATTTTACCTTTATTGTACTTCAAAACCAGTAGTAACTGTGTAAGTGAATGAGGTCTGAGGTCTGCCTGTCCTGTTGGCCACTACTGGAGTCCCAGGGACCCTGACCCACTCCTGACTATTCCTAGATTTGTCATTTTCTCATTAGCCAGTATGAATGTTGGTTGTTCCTAAGTCTACCTATCTTGCAAACTGAAGAACCTGGTCTACTTTTTAACCACAGGCAGCTCAAGATCAGTTTTTCTGTTCAGTTTAGATAGAGAGTAACATAATTCAGTTTTACTGAAGGTCAGGCAGCCATATACTGGGCTGAGCTGTCCAGCCACTTGAGTCCAACAACCAATTACAACTCCTTTTGCATATATTTAGCCAAGCACTCTTATATTACCAATTGTTAATTAACTTGTGTGTTAAAGGTGCGCTTGAGTATTACCATTATCATGTCCATGTGTTCAGTCTATAGATCTAGAATGTGGATGCATTTGAGCATTTCCAGAATGCATATCCTCACTGAATGATTTCACAGACACTGGTAGTTCAAAGAATTGATTAAGATCTCTACAGTTTTCCTCCCTGTTAGGCTCCTTCCTGTTGTGCAAGAGGTGACCAGCCACTATTACTGCACTTGCACAGCAACTGTCATTATACATCTTCTGCTTTTCAGGTCTGCATAGCATTGTTTTAGTATATATAGACCTTCACTTACATGAACTGGCCTGTCCCCACCAAGCCAGGTCTGCAATCTAACTGAAAAGTTAGTATTGTGAGTGCACAAAGTTTTCCATTCCCATGCAGTTTTCAGTTTTTTGTGTCCCCTTATAACTTTCATATTGCAGGGGTCTTCTTGCGTGTCCATCTTCTTTATTTTTCACGTTGCAGAAATACGCCCTGATAGGGTTTTGTGTCTGATAGCTCTCTTCCTTCTAGTCTGATGAACTGGATTTTTTTTTTTTTTTGCCCCCCTCAGGAATGGTTTTTCTCAGCATGAAAATACTGACTTGCTAAGGTCAGCTCTCCAGGTGCTTGCAGACAGGCTAAAGCCAGGAGAGACAGAGTTTCTTCTTCTCGAGGAGCTGATAAGGTAGAATCAGTATTTCCTAAGCATTGAAAGGGATTAATTTCAAGCGGTTTCCCCTGGTTTTTGTGGGCATTTTGGGTAAATGAGTGTTTTGGGAGCTCTCACAGAGACCACAGACCATTTCTATTTAATTGAATGGCAGTGCAGTCAAACCTAATGAAAAGTAACTACTGGATTATAAATTATGCATTGATCTATGGACCTTATTTGCTTGTATGCTGTTTGAGATGGGGAGATTAGTAGGATTCACAGAAGGAATGAGTATGTTTTGGATAGTTAAAATGCTTACAGCAGCACCAGGCAAAACTGGTATATAAAGATGTGGCTAGACTTAGAGTGACTGGGGCTTGAGAGAAGTTTCTCAGTGACTGAATTTTTATCTACTAGAGGCTGACTACTCCTTCTTCAGAAGGGCACTGCCAGAGATAAAATACTGGGCTAGGGAGACCTTAGATCTGAGGTGGGCTAATACTTCCTTTTTATTTCTGTGTTTCTGGGAGATTACCCTATCTACACTGGTTTTACCTTTCCCTTTCCTGTCATCCCCAGTGAAAGTTTTCAATACCTACTGAATTTCCAGCAGAGTGTTCCCAGCTTCCACTGTGCATTCATCCTTACTCAGCTCCTGATTGCCATCGCTGAGAAACCAATGACTGGCTGGAAGAAAGAGAAAATGGGTAATGTGTGAAGAACGTCTAATCTCAGATTAGTTTTCCTGCTGTCCTTTGTGTTTGTAAATCATGGATTCTATCTCTGGAGTGCATCTTTTGAGGGAGAAATTTCCCTTCGGTATCCTAGTAATCTCACTGGGCGAACAGTCCTAGCTGTTAATAAAAGGAACAGCAGCAAATATATGGAACCTCTTTGGTATTTGTTTTGCTGTGCCTCAGTCACATGCAGGAAGGCAGACTCCAGCTGTCTTAGATGATGTTTTGATAATCAGAGCCTGGCGGTTTTAAGAGTTCTAAGAACAAGCCTGCTGTTCAATTTTGGTACCAGTTCAATCACTGATTTTGGAGATGATCATAGACTTAATCCAGTGTAGCTTCCTCCTGTAAGTACAGATGTCTGTGACAGCTCATCTCCAAAAATTATGGAAATGAACTGCAAATACAGTTGTTACTTCAGGGCAGAGAGGAAGGCCTATATGTTCTTAACCTCATGCAACAAACATTTTCAATTAAGAGAGCTCTTCTCATGGATTAGGACCTGTTCTGTAAGAGGAACAGCCTTCAGGCAGATAAGGCATAGACATGCTTGCAGGGAATACACAAGAAAATTAGTTGGTCTCCACTTTCACACACTGAAATCAAGACTCCAGGCAGTCACCTCTTAGCCATACCTTGTCAGACTAAGACACTTGTAAAATTTGTCCTTCTCAGATCATAGCCACTCAGAATTGTAAATTCCCTACTTTGAGATTATTTTACTATTTTAAACAGTCCCACACTGGGAGAACTACCCACTGAGTGTGGCAGGGAATAATCAGTTTTAACTAATAATCCCCTGGTTTTAAACATTTCTGCAAGAGACAGACAGGTTTCTTAGGAGTTTTGATTTAAAAAATCTGTTAACTTCAAACTTGCCTGTTCAATATTTATTATTGTAGTGCTGTGGCCAGTCAAGTCACTTGTTACTGTATTTCTGTTTCTAGAAATGGTTGCCCTAAGGGTTGCATGTTGTCTAATTAAAAACAAACAGTTGGAACATTGTAGGAGCTACCAAACAAATAGGGCTTAACATAACTTTGTCAGGGAGAAATGGCCAGAGATGGATCACAGTTCTGATGTGAACAGGTATTCCGGACCAGGAACACATCGGCTGTGCATACGTTTTGTTAATATTTTGGTTTGTGTGCATATATTTTTATTAATTGTGGCCTTACTGCTTTTTAGGGGAAATGCATTCTCACCTACCAAAGTTCAGGCATATTGAGGGGTAGCGATATTGTGATCTTATAAAAAGCCATTTGGACACACTGCCTTTATATGGAAGAAGGAAACTGTCTTGGATTCTTCCTTCAGTAATTTATCCCTTATCTTTTACAGCTTCACTAGCAAAGCAGTTCCTCTGTCAGTCATGGGTGAAGCCCAGTGGAGAACGAGAGAAGGGCAGCCAGTTCAACAGTGAGCTGTATACTGTGCTCTGGTAAGGCTCAAGCCATTTTCTCAAGTGTGCCAAGACACTCTTTTTTTCCTAATAATTACTGTTGCTGCAGAGGAATGATCCCTCTCAATCATAAGCTGACTGGAAGAGAAGGATCTGGGGGTTCTAATTGACAAGCAGCGAACACGAGCTGGCAGTGTGCCCAGGCGGCCAAGAAAGCCAACGGCATCCTGGCTTCTATTAGAAATAGTGTGACCAGCAGGGGTAGGGAGGTGATAGTCCCCTTGTACTCGGCACTGGTGAGGCCACACCTTGAGTACTGTGTCCAGTTTTGGGCACCTCAGTACGAGATCTCGAGGTGCTGGGGCAAGTGCAGAGGAGGGCAACAAAGCTGCTGAAGGGCCTGGAGAATAAATCCTGTGAGGAGCGACTGAAGGAGCTGAGCCTGCTCAGTGTGAGGAAGAGAAGGCTGAGGGGAGACCTCATCACTCTCTACAGCTGCCTGAAAGGACATTGTAGAGAGGTTGGTGCTGGTCTCTTCTCACAGGGGATTAGTGACAGAACAAGAGGGAATGGCTTTAAACTCCAACAGGGGAGGTTCAGACTGGACAGTGGGAAAAAATTTTTCACAGAGCGGTCGGACAGTGGAATAGGCTGCCCAGGGAGGGGGTGGAGTCACCATCCCTGGATGTGTTTAAGGGTCGTTTAGATGAGATGTTGGGGAGTATGGTGTAGGGGAGAACTTTGTAGAGTCAGGCTGATGGTTGGACTTGATGATCCCGAGGGTCTTTTCCAACCTGAATGATTCTATGATAACCCTGATACTTACACAGTTTGGCCTAAAGCACTGTTTCTACAGCACTGAAAGGCAGTGAGTGGTAGGAAGAATTGTTAGCCATTGGTCACAGAAACATGTTTGGATCTCATGTTTGCTAGACTATATCTTGTCAGTATACATCAGCACATCTATACATGTACATGTGTATACCTGCACATTTAAGTGTGGATCTGGACCAAAGTATCTGTTTTTTTCACTAAACTGAAAGCAGTCAGCTCTCACTAAATTCAAGGAGAGCAGGACTGTGTATTGGGTGAAACACAATGACAGACTCCCGGGGTGGGTGAGGTTGGAAGGGGACCTCAGGAGGTCACCTTGTTCCAGCTGCCCTGCTCCAGTGTTCAGTCAGTTTTCAATCCACCTCACTGTGCTCATCCAGCCCATCAACAGCTACTTTTACAGGAGACAGTGTTGAAAGCCTTACAAGTCAAGATAAACAATATCCACTGCTCTCCCCTCATCTACAAGCCAGAGTCATTTCATCAAAGTTTACCAGGCTGCTTAGACATTACTTCCCCTTGGTGAATCCATGCTGACTGCTCTTAATCACCTTCTTGTCCTTCATGTGCTTGGAAGTGTTTCCAGGATAGTTATTCCACCATCTTCCCGTGGATCAAGGTGCAGCTGACTGGCCTGTAGTTCCCTGGGTCCTTCCTCCTGCCTATCTTGAGGACAGGAGTGCCATTTGCTTTCCTCCAGCCCCAGGCACCTCTCCCAACCACCATGGTCATTCAAAGATAATTGAGAGTAGCCTCACAGTGACATCAGCCACCTCCCTCAGAACTCAGGGCCTGTGGACATATGTGTGTCCAGTTTGCTTAGCTATTTCCTAACCTGATTCTCTTCTACAAAGTCTTCCTTGCTGCAGACTTACCCCTGCTCTGAGGCATGGGATTTCTGGAGGCCAGTTTTGATAGTAAAAACTGAGGTGATGAAGGTATTCAGTCCCTTACTATATATGTCAGCCTTCTCCACATCCTGTGTCACCAGACCCCTGTCCCATTCGGCAGTGGACCCACATTTTCCCTAGTCTTCCATTTGCTACTAATGTACTTAAAGAAGCCCTTCTTATTGCCCTTGACACCCCTCACCACATTCAACAGCGTCAACTCCAGGAGGGCTTTGGCTTTCCTAAGTACATCTTTGCAGGTCTGGACAGTGTCTCTACATTCCTCCCAGGTTACCTGTCTCTGCTGCCACCTTCTATATACACCCTTTTTGTGTCTGAGTTTTGCCAGGAGCTCCTTGTTCATCTATGCAGGCCTTTTGGCATTTTTGTTTGACTTTCTGCTCTTTGAGGTGGACTGTTCTTGAGCTTGGAGGAGGTGATCCTTGAGTATCAGCCAGCTTTTTTGGACCTTTCTTCCCTCTAGGCCCCATGGAAAGAAGGTCTGTGAAGAGGCCAAAGTCTGCCCTCCTTAAGTCTGGTGTTACGAACTTGCTGTTTGTCCTGCTCCCTCCTCTCAGGATCCTGAACTCCACCATCTCATGGTCACTGCAGCCAAGGCTGCCTTCGACCTTCCCATCCCCAGAGCCCTTCCTTGTTTTTAAGTGTGAGGTTCAGCAGAGCACATCTCCTCATCGGCTGCTCTGTCACTTGTTTCAGGAAGCTGTCATCGATGCTCTCCAGGAACCTCCTGGATTACTTGTGCCCTGCTGTGCTGGCCTTCCAGCAGGTATCATGGCGGTTAGTCCCCCATGAGGACCAGGGCTTGTAAACATGGGGCTACTTCTAGCTGTCTGTAGAAGACTTTATTTGCTTGTTCCTGATCCAGGTGGCATAGAGCAGACACCCACTACAAAGTCACCCATATTGGTTGGCTCTTTCATCCTTACCTGTAAGCTCTCAGCTGGCTCATCACCCACCCTCAGGCAGAGCTCCGTGCATTCCAGCCATTCTCTCACATAAAGGGCAACTCCATCTCCTTTTCGCACCTGTTCTTCCTAAATACAAAAGTGAGGATACATTAAATCCAGGTTTGTTTCAGATCATGGTAGCTTTTAATGATGTTACTGTGACAGTTTGAAGTATTGCTTTGGATTTCCTACATATGATTGCCTTTGGCATAAGAATGAGCTTGGCAATTTCAGGCGACTTGTTGCAGGTAGGGCAGCATTCAAGAACTTGCTGCGTTATTCTGCATAATATTTACTGATGAACTAACAGTTCTGAAATGGTTTTGGATTTAGTGTCTACCTGGAGCACACAGATAACATCTTGAAATCTATAGAAGAAATCTCCAGTGTTGGCGTTCCTGAACTGATAAACTCTGCCAAAGATGGATATTCTTCTACTTATCCTACACTAAGCAGGTGATTATATAAACCGAGATTTGAATTTGATAAGATGCACAATGGCAATTTCTGCTTTTTAATATTTAATTTTATTATTTTGTGGTCTATTATGGTTTCAAGTTAGTATTGCTGTGGACTACTCTGGCATAAAGCTAACCATGTACTAACCTGTTGCGTACTGCCAAGAGTATTTACAAATGCCTAAAGTGGAATGGCCTTGTGCATTAACACAGTGTTGAATTTATTATTTGTGAGCCATTTTAATTGGAGACTGAACTGCTGTCTGTTATCAGGTATGTTGCCTCTTTCTGTGCTCCTGTGGTGGTATAAAGCACTCTAAAAGTCAGCCTCGGAGGCCTGGGGTGGCTGTACGCAATCTTGGGCTGGTATGCTGTGTGCAAAAGGACACACAGGTGTTTCTACTTCTACCACAGGAATTTGGAAGCAGAGTTTATGCAGGGATGGCAAAAGTTCCTGCACTTTGGAACTACCAAAATCATCTTAAGCTGACAGTTGGAAACCTTTTGCTGTGCATCCACCAGCGCTGTGAAGAAGCAGGTGGTGTCTATGTGTTCACACTGGGGAAGTGGTAGTGACTTCCCAGGATTCTCCGTCTGTCTGGGCAACGAGGCTGGGCTAGATGTGCTTATGAGTCCTAGGGTCAATCTTCTGTGATTTCCTAGGGAGAAGGATGCCCAACTGTGTAACTTTCAAGTTTTCCATATTGTTCTGGGGACAGGAAGCCTATCTAGATGCTCAGAGTTGGCTTTTAGCTTTGCTCTCACTTTCTCCACAGGCAGACTTTCCCGGTTTTCTTCAGAGTAATGATGGCTCAGCTAGAGAGTTCAGTGAAAAGCATCCCAGCTGGGAAACCATCAGACTCAAGTGAGGTAGGAAAATAAATGCACTGGACTCTTTGAGGGGAAGAAGACATAAGTCGAATTGTACAGTACAATAAAGATGTATAAATTGTAAAGGAATCTGCTTCTGAACTTTGTCTAGGAAATGCAGACAGACAGCTTCTCAGGCAAAACTGTTATATAGGGTAACATATAAGTAGCATCCTTTTTTTTCTGGTTTGTTCCATGTCAAAAATCCAGTAAATCCATCAGAAGCTATAACCAGAAAACAGGTAGTAATCAGTAAAATACTAAGCTGTCCAGTTGGTCTGCATGCCTGTGTGGGAGCACAAAATTATTTTGCAACCAAGAGCTGCTTTGAGAGCAAGGAAGTGTGTTAACTCTTGGCATTTTAAGCCATGTGAGCACTGATGAGGCCATGAAGTGGTTTTGCTGTGATAAATCTGCCTGTGGTGAAGCTCTATTCCTCTGTCTTCAACAACAGCAATGCTTTGAGTACAGCAAATGCTGAGAGAGCATCCAGCAAGGTGAGAGGGAATACACCATCGCGGGTTATTGACCCCTTTTGTCCTGTTAGGTGCAACTGGAGAAGCTGCTGCAGTGGAACATTGCTGTGAGGATTTTCCATATCCTCGTTAACTTGGTCAAGGTGAGGGTCTGGCTGTTTTTCTGACTTTACCTTCAGATTCTCAGCAAAGTACAGTGTACCTGGGTTCATCGCCACAAGAGAAAAATGTGAAGTATGGCTGACTAGTGGAACAACCTGGAGGTGGTAAATAAAGCTAGTTATAATCTGTGTGCAAGGGTTTCCATTTAACTTTCACTTCAATGCTACTTAATTCTTACAGCCTGCACATCTTACTAACATAGTTCTCGCACAAATAGTAAGTCTGCACAAAGACCAGATGATGTAAGGAAGTGCAGAAAAAATGGCTGAACAAACACCCCAGTTCCCTAGTACAGCGTTTTGTGTCTGACAGTATGCTGCCAGCTGTGGAAGAGGCAGATGGGAGAAACCCTCTTTCAGGTAGATCTGGAATAACATCTGACAGAAGGAAACATTCTGATGTACTCGGCTGAAGGCAGGCTAATACTCTGAACAGGATACTTGGATTCAGTGCTTATCTGAGAGCACTCAGCTTCACTTGCTCTTCTGGTAACATACAATCTTCCTTTGAATCCTGCTGACAATTCATGTCATCCTGTGGCGATGAACTCCAGAGGGCAGCCCCACCGCATGAAATATTCCCTTCCATCAGTTTTGGTGTTGGTACATTCAGTGTCATGTCATGTACACTCAGTCAGTGACGATGTTTTGGGCAGAAGGTGATGGGTACAGCTGCACTTTTCTCCTTGCTTAGGCTGATCATTACTGTTTGCTTTTATCATATCCCAAGTTCAGTTTATTGAGCTCTGGTGAATTGAGCTGGATTCTTCTATGTCGCAGCCTTCACTGGAGCCCTACCTGTGCTCCAGATGCTTTTTGAGAGCATAAAGCGTAGAGCTGGACCAGCTAGTTCGGTTTTGCAATCCATAGCAGCATCAGGGTACCTTCACAGCTCTCACTCACATCTGTGTGCTATGCCAGTTAAAATGTTTGCTAATTAGTTATAGAATTGGTCACTGGCAAAAACATATAGGCAAATGTGTACCAGAAGAAAGCCTTCAAGAGAGCTGAGACCATCTGTTCCATTTCTTTGCTGCTGGACCACATCTGTGTGTGACCTCCACAGTGACGCCTGGTGTCTTTTGCCAGCTGGCAGCGTTAATGTAATAGCTTCATTATTTCCTCCAAAATGCATTACTATGCACATCTCAGTTTTTACTTTGTCCGTTACATGGTTACTTGCCCATCAGCTGGACTTGGGTCTCTTAGGTCCCAAACTATTAAGAATTTCAGACTTGTTGAGATAATTTTGTGCCATCTGCAAAAGGTGCACCTATATCAGCACATAACCATCCTGCCCAGTACTTCCTTCCACCTGACAGCCAGTACTTCCTACGTGCTTATGCAGTGTTCCCTCTTGAAACTTGAGAATGGATGTTGCCTTAGAATAGGTTTTGTACTTTAATGAGGGGTATATAATGAAGGGCTACCTTTAATTGGCTGCTGTGCTTACATTGTTTCCTTTAGACTTGTGGACTGATCTGGCTCTTTTTTTTCTCTCGCCCAAGCAGGTATTTGACAGCAGGCCTGTACTCAGCATCTGCCTGAAGGTAAGCAAGAATTCAGAATAACCGAAGAGAGCAGTTTACCAGCTTTCTTGAATCATTTCCTCCCGTGGAGTAGAGTGGTTACTGAATTCTCTGGAAGAAGCAGATACTGTTTTTTATACTTTAACTGTGTTCCACTAATCCTCATTTTACAGCTTGACCACAGTGAACTTACTGCAATGGGCGTTACTGACTTAAGATGCTTTCCCCTCTCTCCTTTCCCTGTGGTACTCCAAATGAGAGGAGACATCACAGCAGACAGGTCTCCCTTGGAGCCCCAAAAGATCACGTGTCCCTCTGCAACTCTCCCTTTTCTGACAGGGATTCATATATATGTATAGTGATTCAGTTCAGTTTTATTCCCAGTTTTCTAGTGAATAAAACCAGGGATGTGTACAGTGATGAGACCTTGTCCTTCTAGCCTCTTTGCAGTGATTAAAGTGGAACCTTTTACTGATCCTGTATATTCCAATACAGCCTTTACATAAATACAGTCTTTTACTAAGTGAGAACAGTCTCTGGAGTAGCTTGAAAGAATGTATCATTATCTTATCTGACTGTGTGACGGTTCTTTGAAAAGGAATTTAAATTTGTCTTTGGATATATTATTCTCTTATAGTTCGGCCGTCTCTTTGTAGAAGCGTTTCTGAAGCTTGCCATGCCTCTCCTGGACTACAGCTTTAAAAAGCACAGGGTAAGCCTTTTGGAGACAGAACTGTCTGGAACCAGTTGGGAAGCATGACAGATGCTTGCCAGAAGGAGATTCCTGTCTCCGATCACATGTTGGCATGACATTTGTGACACTTCATGACAGATGTGTCTAATGTCTCCAGCTGTGCTTTGCCCTGTTTACTTGCCCCTCCCGTGCTCTCTCAGCAAAGAAATCACTGTTTCCCAACTTGCCGTCACTTTTCTGGTTGGATGGCTTCACTGTTAGCAAAAAGAAGCCCTTTCAGCCTCCATCTCCTTTGAAAGTTATTACCACAAAGGTGTCACTCAGAGGAGGAAGCCCATGTGAGCAGTCACATTGGTGAGGGCTTGTGGTCCAGATGGACAGTGACAATGATGTCTTTGCAGTAATTCTTGGAGCTCTGAGCAGGACAACATGCATGAGTGCAGATGGACAGGCCAACCTTGCTGCACTACATGACAAGCAAGAACAGTTAGTTCTCTTACTCCCCCTGTTTTGTTGCAAGACAATCTGGCTTTGTCAGTGAGACTCATTCTTTGGCTTAATCTTCACAATCTGTCTCTCTGATAGATAACTCCTTTCTATTGCAAATGTAGGATCTGTTCTCATGGATGTTTGAGGGAATGAGGTTATTAAATGGGTATCTAGTCATTGCAACTGGATAATACAAAGTGCCACGGAACTTGGTCAATAGAGAGGGCTGATATCCAGAGTTTGTGTTGGATGCACTTCAAACACCACAATCTAGCAGTATGTTTTATACCTTTCCCCTATTTCAGAAGGTTGTACTCAAGGCAAGATGTAACAAGGTTGTCTTGATTTTAATTGCCCCACTTTCACTGATACACATTCATTCAAAACTCTGATTCAAAATCAGTTTCAGTTCAAAGTGCTTGGTCTTATGACATGTAGTCATACTTTTATTACCAGTTACTTGACTTAGAATGCACAGTGTGAGTCTCCTCTGGCTTCATCCTGTTTGTCTGATGTTTTCTGCATATGTGCATCATATCTCCATCCCATAACCCCTTGAAAGGATTGCTAGGACTGATACTGTTTCATTATTCTTGTTTCCCTTCTGGAAAAATCCTTTGAGAATGATTTGCTGGTCTACTTCTTTATTGCAGGATGATGTGCAGAGTTTGCTGAAAACCTTGCAGCTGAGTACCAGACAACTTCATCACATGTGTGGCCATTCCAAGGTAAGATAAGTTCTAATTGCAGCACAAACTCCTGACCTAAGGATGATTTATTTCCCTTCCACTGCTTTTCCAGGGCATAGGCAGGTTCTACTTGCAGGCTTCCAATAGTGTCAAAAACTCCAAGAGGAGGAGAAACAGCCTGGTTAATGGCCTGAAAGTTGAAGTATTTGATCTGGAAGTGGCTGACTTGGGTGTCAGATGAGGCTAGCATACTCTTTTGGGAACTGTCAGTGATAGGTTAACAGTTGGACTAGATCATCTTCCTTTCCAACCTAGTTGTTCCAATCTGTGATATCTTTGATTGTTGGTATCTGTAAGGGGGTGTTTCTGAGGACACAAGCTAAGACCTTAGAGACCTGGCATATAAAGTATAGCTGCTGGATGGATAACATGGGAAAGAAGTTTTGGCAAAGATGAACGGCCTTGTGAGTCAGAAGAATCGGCAACAGGAGGCAGACAAGAGGAAAACCTTACTCCAAATCCTCTTGAGGTGCCTTTTTGGCATTGTTATGTTGATAGCAGGGAAGAGGGAAAAGGGAGGGGAGGAAGGAGGTAAAACGCACCCAGTCTGCCAGTCTCTCTGCAGAGACTTGGGGTGGGAAGGAAGGAGAGGATTAGCACCCTGCTTATAGCGTGGGGAGCCAGTGCTTGTTGAAAGAGAGAATCACATGGGAGAAGGCAGTTAGAAAGAACTTCATGTGTGCTGCTTTGTTCCTGTTAGACTCCTAAGAGGTTCAAGAACACATGTCTGAGAAAAGAGTTTTACCAAAGCAGTTGAAGGGAGAAAGCCAGCTATTAGCATGGCTCCTCAAGCTAGATTTGCTACACATTTAGTCCAGAGCTGGCATCAGGAGCATAAAAGCCTAGCTAGAGATCAGAACATGCCACTGCAGCTATTGGCATGGGGGAGGATTGGCACAGACCCTGCTAAAAAGTCCTTGTGTTTGAAAGTGAAATCCTCATGCCTGCTTTAAGTCACAGTTCACCTTGTAAACAGGATAGCATCACTGCAGCTTGCAATCTTTTGTCTGTCTTTGCACCTGACTGGCATTTTCAAGTGCTGTGTCGCTGGTCCCTGTTAGCATATAACTGCAATTAGTGAACACCTGTGTTTTACACTGCTCTTGTATCTGTTGCAATCTGATTAGGTCTCTGTGCCAAATGATTTCTGCAAAAATGAGAAGGCAGCAGCTGAATCTAGGCAAATAAATGTATGCAGTGAATGCTCCATGCCTGTTTGAAGAGGAGTTGACACCAACATTTGTTAAACCAGTCTTGATTTCACTTTCACATGAAACTAGTAGATGCTCACTGACATACCATGCAGTGTTACCTAAGATTTGCTACTCTCCCTCAATACAAATGCCTTTAAAGAGCATCACACAGCAGCAATCAGCTTCACCTGTAATTTGCTAAGTATTTGTTATTTACTCTTCCACACCAGCCTCTCTCCTGTTTACATATCTAACGCTGGACATAGGGACAGTTTCTGGAGACAGATTTTTGCAAATGCCATGGTACTTTGCTGAGTCTCCAAACGGCCTGCGGACAGTTGGGCAGCTTCCAAGACCCAGGGAGCACTGTGATTGTTGATTGTGTCATTAGTGAGGTTTTCCCTGATTTGGTTCTGATTAGTGCTGCTGATTGCTGGGCCCTGCCTGTCACGCAGGCTGGAGAACAGATTGCTGTTGGTACTCAGTTACACATTCCCTGTTGGCAAAACACGAAGCAAAGCAGTGTCCCTCTTCCCAGGCGTGCTGAACTCTTCCAAGAAAGGAAGCTGCTCTGATTTCAGAGTATAGCTAATGAGAGCATCTTAATGCAAGCAGGTTACAAAGTATTCTCATGAAAGAGGAAAATACTTATGCACAAAATAATTCTTTATGGCTCTTGGCAACTTGTCTGGTTTAGCAGTGACTTTGTTCTGTAGTGCAGATCCAAGCCTAGCAGGAACCGATGCTCACCTGGAGCTAAATCTCACACAATACCTGGCATAGCTGCCCTTCCTCAGCTGGTTTTTGCTTACAGCAACTCCATCTGTTCCCTCCTGTCCTAGTTCTCCAAAAGCCAAAGCCTCTTTGGTCTGGAGAGGTTGGCTTTGGAATTTATAGTGCACACACATTCCACGTAGCTACTGTAAAGGAATTGCGTCAGGCACTGAGCAAGAAAAGATTGTCATGGCAGTGGTTTATTCAACACCTTTCTCATTCTTTCTTCTCTGTGCTTGGGAATTCAGCAATTTCCTGACATGAAACTCCCTGCAGCATTACTATGCAGCTTGTGTCTATCAGCAAGTAGCGATCTCCCTTCCTAGGTAGGTAGTTTTGGAGTCTGGCCACTGGTTCCTTTTTGCTTTGGACTGGAACGGTGTGATTGTCCACTGCTGACCTCCATAGATAACTCTGTTATTTCACCAACAGTAGCTTGTGTGCGAGTCAGACTTACTCAAATGTTATCAGTTGCACACACCACCAGCACCAGCAGCAATGCAGCTTCCAGACATTCACGTGCAAGCAAGCTGGGACTGCCATGAGCAAGATGGCAGCAGTGCAAGATCCGTGCTGACAAGCTGTGTGTTGTTCTTGGAGAACAGACAAAGTGACACCAAGCTGTTGTTGAGATGATGGAACAAAGAAAAAGCAGATTCTCAAAATAATTTCCCAAGGGTCAGCAGAATTCATCTGACTTGCGTAGAGGAGTTACTAGCCTCTCTATAAGGTGCATTATCCAGAGTGGATATGGCTGTTTCGATTGTTGCAAAGGATCATTTTGCTGCCTTAGACAAAATGCTTATCTGATTTTATTTTTTAACAAAAGCTGTAAAATAATTTGACTAAGAAATGATGTAATCCGGGCAAGCTCTGTGGGGATTGTGTCCCATTCCTCCCACCTGCATAACCAATGGCTTTTTAAATAGCCAGAATACTTAGGCAAGAAAGAATCAATCGTAGTCATTTTACTGTTTCATATTTAGATTCGCCAAGATATTGGACTGACCAACCACGTGCCTTTGTTGAAGAAGTCACTGGAACAATTTGTATACCGAGTGAAGGCAATGCTGGCGTTCAACCACTGCCAGGAGGCGTTCTGGGTGGGCATCCTTAAAAATCGGGATCTTCAGGTGAGAATCACTGTTCTGCCTGGGGCAATTAAAATGTGGGAAAGGACAATGCTCGTCCTGCCCAGACACCTGTGACTCTGCCCTTGTGTGGGGTGGAGCTAAAAGACCAAATTCTATGTGGCCATATTACAGTCATGTCTAGTGCAGCAGAAAGAAATGTTTTATTTCAGGATTAAGGGCCTGCATCTCTGTGGGCTTCCTCGCCGTGAGGCTCTCACACTGAAGCAGTCACTTTTTATTGTTTGTAACGAGTGGGTATGGGGGATCCCTCCTCTGCTTGGTGGCAAGAACTAAATGCAAAGAAGGGAAGAGGTAAAGGTCACTTGAGCACCTCTTCACGCCTGTGTGCGGCTTTAAGAGAAGCCAAGCCTGGCTGTTCTCTTCTTCCACTGTAGAAGCAGGACAGAAACGCTGCTTTTTCCATTCCATGCTAGCGCGCTTTGGCCGCTCCGCACACACTCTGTACAGATCTTTTGCGTTCAACTTAGGGGGAGGAAATTTTGTCTCAAGCCGCTGAAGAGAGAGACTCCGATGAGGAGGACTCCGCAGAAAGTCCAGCTGAGGTACCGCTGCTGAGGCCGGGCTGCCGGCTGCTATGGGCGACTCGGTCGAAACGCCTGTTATAACGCCGGGGGAGCGGGGCGGGCAGCCCCGGCGCTGACGGCGGTGTCCCCCGCAGGAGCCGAGCGGGAGCACCAGCGACGAGGACACCGCGGCCGGGCCGGGCCCCTCTCCCGCGGCGCCCTGAGGCGGCGGCGGCGGCGGCGGGTGGGGCCGGGGGCGGCTCCGCCCGGCGCCGCGCAGGCGCGGAGGGGTGGGGGCGTGTCTCCGCGCAGGCGCGGTGCGCCCCGGGGGGTGGCGGCGGCGGCGGGGCGGCCATGTCGGTGCAGGAGGACCCGGTGCAGCGGGAGATCCACCAGGACTGGGCCAACCGCGAGTACATCGAGGTGATCACCAGCTCCATCAAGAAGATCGCGGACTTCCTGAACTCCTTCGGTGAGGGCGGTGGGGCGGTGGGGGGGGGGGTGGCGCTGGCGGCGGGCCCGCCCGCGGTCTCTTACTGCCGCCTCCCCGCAGACATGTCGTGCCGGTCCCGGCTGGCCACCCTGAACGAGAAGCTGACGGCGCTGGAGCGTAGGATTGAGTACATCGAGGCCCGGGTGAGCAGCGGGGCTCGGGCCGGCGTGGGGGGGGCTCTGGCCGGGCCCGGCCCTGGCTGAGGCGTTTCCTTTTCCCGGCAGGTCACCAAGGGCGAGACGCTGACATAGGCCTGGGGCGGCCCCAGATTCCCCCCACCCCGCCGGAGCGCCGCCGCCGCCCCACAGCCTGCTCGGGGCCTGCCGCCGCCACCGCCGCCTCTGCTTGTGTTGCCAATAAACCGCTGTGCTCCTGCCCTGCCTGCTCTCTGCCTGCCTGCCTGCCCGCCAGGGGCCGGGCCATGGGATGCCCGGCTCCCTGCCACCGTCTTGGATGCCCGGAGCCTGTCCTGTCCGCCTGACCCGCAGGGTTCGGGCCTGCCTCCCTCCCCACGCACGGCGGCTGCAATGGGAGAGGAGACGCCCCAGGGGCCACAGGCCTGGCTGCTGTCAGCTCCAGGAGGCACCTGACCAGCCTTTGAGGTGCTTTGTGCTCCTGCTGGCGTCACAGTGCAAAATCTGATGATCCCGGTGGTTTGGAGGGTGTCTCAGCCTGCATGTGTGTGCACGCTGTCAGGGCTGTGCAGGGACAGCAGCCTCACCTGGTGTGGTGCACCTGCCACAGGAGAGTGCCCTCTGCTTGTACCTAGGAGGAGGTGCTTATTCTCCCTAGGGGGGCAAGTGGCAAGAAGAAGGAAATTCTCTTCCCTTCCCACCACTAAGTCTGTTTATCTCAGTTTTTCAGTGGGCATCTAGAGCTGCAAACTCACTGTTCATATTTAGCATTTGTTGGGGAGCCCATGGATTTGGTGTCAGTAAAGTTCTTGCTTCCCACCAGGCTTTAAATGTCTCGGTATATTATTCTCCACTGGAAGCAATCTCATGATGGCTGTGTGGTGTCTGCAGTGTTTACTGGGCACCTGGGTATCTTAATGTTCTTCATATTTTTGAGGCTAGCAGGTCTGACATCTGGTTGCTCCACAACATAGGTCCTCCCCCAAGCTCACAGTTTTGTTCTCCATAGGAAGCTCTGTGTTTTCCATTATTTGATTAAGTGCTCCTCCAGCCTTTCCCTCAGCTCACCTAGCCAGGTGTGCTTTGCTGTCAGATTGGGCTGTGCCTCTGGGAGGCTTGGGTGCTTCTGGTGCCTAGTCTCAGGGGAAATAAGTGCTTTGTACCCACCCCTGCAGAGCTTACAGTGGAGTGGATCATGGCATTTTTGCTCAAGGGCAAAGTCAAATGATGAGAGATGGTGCTGTCATACAAAATTGGTAGGTAGAGGGAAAGCACTTACCCTTTCCTCAGAGGCAGTTGCTCTGTGGCCCAAGTACATCAGAAGTATGCCATGGCCCATGTGCTGTTTATTCTGGATGTGCTGGCATGGAGTCCTCGTCGCTGTCCTTGGAGACAACTCAGTACTTGGCTGGACAAGGCCCTGAACAGCTTGATCTGGCTTTGAAGTTAGGTCTGGTCCAAAGGTGGGGTATGATGAGCTAGAGAGGTCCCTGCCTAAATTATCCTGAGATTCTTCACCCAAAGACTGAATGGAAGACAGGGCACCACAGATGTCCCTGGGACTAGGGCTGTACCAGGCTGACCACTTGAGATCCATTGCGTGTTCCTGTTCCCAGCTGGGGCTGTGGTGGGTCTCTCTGATCCCTGGTCTCTTGACAGGCTGCTGTAATGGTTCTCCCTTTCTCCTCTCACCCCAGGGATTCTCACAGGAGTAGGTGTTACCACACAAGTCAGTATGGCCAAAGCAGTTTTGGTGTAGGGATCTGTCTCCTGGAGGGTGCTGCTCCTCCTGGGACATGGGCTGTCACAGCTTGAGCAGGGTGGGATCTGTCTGTCTGGGTCACCTCCCAGCAGGGATGCTGGGCAGCTCGCTGCAGTAATGGAGTTCTGCTCTTTTTCTTTCCCTTTCAGGGAGTCTCAGTAGTTCCCTGGGGCTCTGCAAGGCTTTCTGTTTTAGGTGCTGTTTATTGCAGGCCGTCTCTGGGAGGTGGAGAAGCCTCCTCGTTCTCAAACTGATAATGCTGCTTCCAGTATCAGCCTTGTAGATGGAGCTTTGATATATTTGATTGTTTTAAAGACCGGGAAATTCTGCTTGCCTTTTTTTTCTTTTGTACTGTGTCTTTTTCAGAATATGATGCCCCAGAAACACACATTAAACTTTTCTGGAGTGGATTTGTGTATTCTAAGTCAGGAGATTGATTTACATGTTGTGTTAGTGGTGCTCTTCCCACCACACATTTAATATAGCAGGAGATGACAGTGCTGTGTCCTCAACGCATGCTTTCCTCTTGTCCCAAGAGAGCTGGGTGCTCGGGCACCCTTGCAGCTCTGGTTATTGGTAGCAGAGACCTTTTCCCAGAGCCTGAACTGGAGAGCAAGCTGTTTTGAAGCCCCTTACGTAAGTGCCAGAATAGAGCAGTTTTATTAGAGCCTGAGCCACATCTGTAGCTTGAGGAAAGGTTTGTGCTCCCAGGTGGTGTGCAGCGGGGTTTGCTGGACAGGCAGCCAGACCTCGTGGAGTGATTGGAGCAATCTGGCAGTCTTCATCTGAGCTAACAGTTCCAGGGTTTGGGAATGACTGGTAGTACTGAATTTTTATCTCGGCCAGGAGGTGAGGTGATACTATGTTGACATCACTATTTTTCTGGTGTCAGTAGAAGAGATGGAGCTTGAACTCAAGCTTTGCATAGCCCATAAAAGTTGCAGTGTCTGATTGAAAGCACATATTTTAGGATGAGTGGACTGGACCAGACTTCAAATAATTTTAGCTTCTAGTAAATCACTTTTGGGCTCTCTTAAGTACCTACTGCTAGCAGAGCCTTGATTTTAGGAAACAACTTTAGAGTCAAATGTACCTTAATCCCCTCTGTGTTGCAGGTGAGTGAACCTGGTAATAGTTCAGTGACCTGAGGTGATCTCAAGAGAGGAATGTGTTAGGACACAGCTGAGTTGTTGAGGGAGAGCTGTGCTTTGTCCCTAATAGCTCTGCAAAGCTGGACTTTTCTTTAAAGAAGATCCCAGAAGATGGTGTCTGCTTGCATCCTGGTGCCGAGGCACTGGCAGCGGTGGGAGTCACCTTGAGTAGTGGTCTGACAAAGAGGCAATTGGCCCTGCCTGCCTGTGATTGCCTGCTGATCACGCCAGGCCAGCGAGCTGGGAGCGTCACAGGTATGGAAGGTCTCCAGATCCACCACGGTTTTTGTGTCCATTTCCCAAGAAGGTGCTGGCAGTATTGCTCTGAACTCTGCAAAGCGTGAGAACCTGGGACTTTGTTTGAGTGCACATAAAAGCTTTAGGGTGGATACACTGTCAGCTTACCATCCCCCTCTCTGTCTCCCTCTGCTGGCAGTCTGACACATCCTTGTGCATTCTCACTTCATATCACAGAAACCAGTAGGACAGTGCCCTTCTTCTGGGGAGGGGAGGGTTTTTGTTGGATACATCCCGGGGCAAAAGTTTGAGAGTAATATCCTGGGGAAACGCTGGATAGATAAACGAAAGAGTCCTGCCAGCTTCAGAGTCAGACCTGTGGCAGGTTTGTAAGTGCACCTTAACTGGGGGATGTGTCGTGCTGTGCTCAGGCCAGGTTTGTCAGTGCAGCAAAGCTGCTGGCCCAACCCTAGCCCTGCTGCATGGCTGTCTCTGTGTTGCGCCCGCCCACCCCTCATCCCATCTTCTGTCCCATTACCCTTGTAGCCTTTTCTGCTTCCTGGCCTTGTCATCTGTCAGGGATGTTGTTGAGAAAGCAGTGGATGGCCCGGTCTCAGCTGCTTGCAGAAGGGGTTCTAGGACCAAACCCATTTCCCAGAAAGTCAGGATTAAATGTTGAAATATTTGGCGTTGCCTGTGTGCTCAAAAGTTCTGAGGAAAGGGGCTGTATCAAGAGGGAGGATGAGGTGGAGCAGGGAGTGGTCCCTGAGGCTCCTGTGTGCTCTCCCCTGCCAGCAGCTCTGCCTCCACGAAGCTCTTCCAGCCCTCCTGTGAGATCAGAAGATGGGAGGTGGGAGGGCACCCCAGGGAGCTGGGCCGGCAAGGAGGAGGAGAGGTGCTGACTTGGAGCAGGTTGCTCCAGGAAGGCTGGTGAAGGTGGTGGGTGGGCGGAGTGCCCTCAGACCCCACGCTGATCCCCCATGCTTGCTGCAGGGTTTGTGGGCCAGTGGCTGGGTGCCATTCACTGCTCCCCATTTCTCTTAACAACTAGCAGCCTCTTTCTCAGATCCGTGGCACCCTAAGCCTTCCCCTTGCTCCTTCACAGCTATTTGGAAGTAGGTCAAATATTTTTTTTATTAATAGCAACAGAATTGTACTAATGAATACAGATGAGATGAAGCACACGTTCTTCAAGTTTACCATCAGCAATGTAATAAACTACAGTTTAAACTGAATAGAAACTGGCATGTTTCTGATCAGGATTTGGAAAACATTCTCCCCTCACTGTTACCTTCAGTATCTGCAATGACCTTGGTTTGAGCTGAGGAAGTTGCCACCAGTCTAAACAAAAAAGGTCTGTTTTGGGGGCTTGGGGTTTGGTTGGTATTTTGGATCAGGAGACATTATGTGCAATCATACAGGAGAGGGGTCACAGCTGTAGCAAAGCAGATTCATGGACAGTTTAATTTCTGTTTTCCCTGACAGCTTGTATGGCAAGTGCCAGACCCAGGTCCACTTTCCCTCCTTTCCAAACTGGAGTGGGTTTGCATTTCAGACAAACACTTCAAGTGTAAGAGAAGCAGAAACTCAAATCTCATAGCAGCTGCATTAGTCAGCAGGGGTAGTCTCCACAGACCTGGAGGGCTGTGACATCCAGGGTAGTGCTGCCACCTTAGTGTCTGGCCGTTAAGAGAGACTGCTGTTCCAGCTGCTCGGGTAAACGCAGCACATTTCCGCAAGTCTGAGCTGTGAAACGACATTTTTGCTTTGCAGGTCAGTAGTCTGAACTGGCCTTCCGATCAGCTTTGTTCCCACCGTGTAGAAAAGGCCCGAACTGCTCGTTTCATAGCGTAGTAGTAAGAGAGGCCACGGTGACTGGGAAAGAGCTTGCTCCGGCGGGCTGGTGCACCCTCTGTCTGCAAAGGCCTGCGGGGCTGCTGAGCATCAGCACAGCCAAGGAAAACTGCAAAAAACCCTGGAGAGGGATATGGATGGTAGGGTGAGAGCAAGGCTGCTGTCTCAGTAGTGATTAGAAACCAGAGATTTTTAATGTAAATAATAAAATTTTACTATAAGGATATAGCTATAGCACCCTGATCCACTTTTCTATAATGCCTCATGTTAGAAAGCTTCTAATGAATTTAAAGAAAACACAATTTTGACTAAAAGTTTAAGGAATTAGTGGGGAAAAAATAGGCATAGAGGTGAGTAGAGTTCTGCTTGGTTCATGATGGAGTTTAGGAGAGATGTTAAAAGATCTGTATAGAACAAGAAGCTCCTGTTTCTAGATAAAAAATAAAATTAGGCCTAGTTCTTAAATTTAACAGGTTTTAGCAAAAATTTTGCTGCATTAGTTTGAAATATGTAATAAATTGGTTATTATGGCAAGTATAATTCCACCAAAGGGTACAGAATGAGGAAAAAAATCTCTAAAAGTCTCAGTAAGGTACATGATCCACTCTCCCAGACAATTCTGCAAAAGCCTTCATGGCTAAACCTCAGCCTTTCTCTCAGCTCAGCCATGGTACATGGCTGCTTTCTCATCATCTCCTGGTGTAAGAGGGTGTTACTGGTTATCACTGGATAGGCTGGAGAGTTAGAGTGGGTTGTACTTGTTGCTTTTCTCTCAAAGGTGTTGAGTTTAAAAACAAACATACCTCTAAACTGCAAAATGCAGCTGACAGTGAAGCATAATCCTCCTTCAGTTACTCGTATTTTGCAGTCTCACAATTCTTTAAGCAGGCTTTATTTAAAGAAAAAAAGTAGCAACTAAGTAAATGCATAGAAGGGACTAATTTAACCAGCCCTTTGGATAAAAGTCAGGGTAGGGCAGGAGGTGTCATGGGAAGTGTTTTAATCTATCAGAAATGTGATGACTAAATGAGCAATTACGGCTCTGAATATATAACATCACTGGGTCCCTCCTACACTGAGGAGTATTGCTACATTTCGCATGCAACCTGCCTGTGTGACAAAGCTGCACACACACTGTATCCAATTAGTGTCAAGTGTGAGAGTTGCTCAGCATGTCTTGTGTCTCTAAACCCCTCCTGGAAGCAATTTTCCCAGCATACAAAGAGTAAATCACCATTCTCCTCTTTCAGAGAACAGTTCCCAAATAAGGGCAGAATAAACACATGTAATACATAATAAAGCATTCTAATTAGGTAGATAATATTCTCCTAGCAGAAGTAGATGCAGAGTATTGGCTGCTTTGTGTTAAACATTGCATGTAATTATGTCCGGGTAGGTGATACAAGGCACTTTGGTATGCACTTGTGGAAAACAAGTGAAACAGCCTGCTTAAACCCAAACAACAACAAAAAACCTTGAAAAAAAACCAATGCCCACCTACTACAGGAGATACAAATTATTTTCTCTAAGGGTCACAGTCTCTCCAGAAGCATCAGTACATGAAGAGAGAACAGAGGGAGGGTACACAACCTGCTCTGCACACCCCCCTCCTCAGGCACCAACTGCACCAGGGTGAAACCGTTAGCTTAATTTCACAGACGATTTAACATGACCACACCTCCTGTAATCGACCGGGACATGGGGCTATTGGAATGTCCCTAGTAGTCTCCTGTGACACCAGCTCTTCACAGGTTCTCAAGTGACCAAACATCATGCTTGGGCAGAGGCAGTGCTTGTTGAGAAAAAGGAACTCTGACACCAAGTTGTAACACAAATCCTACTGAAATGAAGGCAAACCCAGAACTGTTCTAGTCCAGCAGCTGAAAGGTTGGGTTAACCTCTCAGCAGGTAGTTCAGGAGGCCATGGGAGCCAGGGGTGCTTCCTTAGGTGAGAATATTGGAGGCTAAATTGGAGCGAGAGACTGGCATGAGAAATGCTTAATTAATTAGTTAATTATTTACCCGAGGCAGTTGCAATGGGAAACACCAAGGTGAAAATGCCTGTTTCAGTGTAGCTGGTGTATGTTAGGTGCTGAGCTGGGCTTCCTTTTTCTGCTCTCGTGCACAGGAGAGGTCTGCCCCCTCCCTTCCCTGCTTTCTTGTTGCCTTCTGCTGAAGGCTGGCTGGCTCAGAAACCGTCGTCTGCTATTGAAGGAGCAGCTTCCCTAAACAGAAAACAGCCTTGGGGTGGCTTCAGTTTAATGCTGTGCTGAAGTTCTATGCATCAGAGATGGACGAGAAGGACTCAGGCAAGCACCACAGCTATGGGCTTAGCACAGGTATAGGACAAACAAAGCCAAACAGAGGGATTCTTTGTTTCAGGTTATTCTAAGGCAGGCAGCAAGGATGACAGTAAAACTGTTTGTGTCTCTTCCTTCTGCCAGAAGATAGAGCATTAAACCTGTAATCAGAGTAAATTGGTACTCTGAGTGGCTGGGAGTGTGTAGCAGCCTCTACAGAGCAAGAGACACACGGGTACTGCACAGCCAGGCCGTGAGGACATGTGAGCAGCTGCTAACATGTGGGAAACTGCCTGTGGACAACTCAAGGATCTGAAAGACCATCCTGATCTCTGATATTTGCTATTATCAGAACTCAAGAGGCTATTAATAAGAGTTACAGATGAGTGCTGTGACAGGGCAAAGGTAACTGCCCCTCTGATTAGCACCACTCCCTCAAGCTAATCAGGGACTGATGGCTGGGTCCGGCCTAGGCTGATCCCTGCTGCTGAGAGGGGACAGACGGTGTCCTCCGAATAGCACTTGACTGTAACAAATGGAGGAGTTGCACTCACTAGCTTATATGCATTGCTGGAAAAGCACACCTAATTTGATAAAAATCTAACTTCCAGCTATAAAGTCCAGAGAACTTTTGTACCTGACAAAGGTTCAGGTGGAAATCTAGTGCAGGGTGTGTGGTGAGAGCTGAGAGCCCCTGGTCATAGTGAAAACAAATGCTAGGCTGGGGAAGTTGGTTAGGAAATACTAGTATTTTCTTTGCCTCAACTGATTTACTTAGGTATTGGTATTCCTGTCTGATACTCAGCAGGTAAGCTTGGAGGTGCGGAACTGAGCATGCCCAGGGTCTGAGGGCTGGCCCAGGCAGGGTGGACTACCTGGGAGTAAATGGCTAGGACTGCTCCTCACAGCCCTAGCTGGCTCCTGGCAACCAGTTATGGTGGCTCCACCTTGTTCATACCCCAAGCATGTGCAAGCACAGCAAGAGATTGCTGTTTTCAAGTTTACCATTGCCTGGTCAGAGTGCTGTAAAGTCCTTTTCCCCAGGGGGGTAGCTGTGCCTGTTACCCACACAGGAGCCTTCAGTGACCCCATGTGCAGAGCAAACAGCAGAGAAAGATTTTTGAACGTGGTTCAGTCTATCGTGCTTTGGTGAGCATGTCTGTAAACCAGCTGTGGCTCCGGATCTGTGTTTTCATTTTTTCTCTTTGGTTGCTGGAGACAGGTGCGATGGATGGTTCCCTTTCCTGCCAGCGGCCGGGCTGCGCCATCACAGCACAGAGCAGCCCTGGGGCGCAGGGCTGTGGGCTGCGCCCTGCCTCGGGCCCTTCCTGGGCCCCCAGCCGGAAGGCTGGACCCGACCCCCGCTGGCCATGTCCTATTCCTGATGAGGGTGTGGTGCAAAACCCTCCCCGGTCCCTGCAGGGGTTCCCCCCCCCGCGCCACCCTCCCTGAGCCCAGGGGCGCTCCGGGCGTGAGGGCGGTGTGCCCAGGCCTCCAAACCGCTGTCACGGTGTCCCCACTCGGCTTTACAGGAGCCCAGGGCCCTTCCTGTCAGAGGGGGATCCCTGTGCCCTCAGCCTCTCCCTTGTGTCCCAGACAGGCCAAATAAGTGGGCGCAGGCCTCCGGCCCCACACAGGAGCAGCCGTGGGCAGGGTGGGGGGTCCTGGCCACTGAGGCCCATCGGTACCTGAGACAGGCCGAGGCCGCCAAGCTCCTCTCCCCCATGCTGGCGGGATCAGTCTTGGCCGCCTTCCCCAGAGCTCAGGGACACAGAAAACACACAGCTCCTCCCGCCACGCCTGGAGCATGACCCCCGGAGGATGCTGCGGAGCCGCCGCCGCGCTCGCTCTGAGTCAGGGCAGGCCACGTGAGGGCCCAGCGCCAGCCCCGACGCCTGCCCGCCCGCCATCACGTGCTGGGGCCAGCGCTGCGCACACCCTGCCCCGGGATCCCGACCCACCTTCACAGCCCTGCAGGTAAGTGCTGGGGAGGCGTTCGGGAGCTTCTTGTGGTCAAGACTGAGAGTGTTTTGGGTTGTGTCCTGGCTCTTGGTACACAGCTGGGTTGCTGATTACTCCTCGAGGCATCACACCGCTGTGCGAAGGGTTATGGCGCTGTGGGGGAGAGCCACAGGACTTCCCTGCAACCTCTGTGTCTTCTTGACTGAACATACCTATCTCTTAAATAATTTCATATAAGTTATAAAATCTTTGTGGTAAGCCCTGAACTTTATGCATAGAGAAGATTTGTTTGCCTTAACTTTACTTGGAGTACAAACATGAGCTCTTCTGGCTTCTGATGAGCTCATTTTCTTCCCCTCAGAGCTTTCCAACAACCACAGAGAGGAGCACGCAGCGCATAGGAAGAAATACAAACCAGGTAATTACAAATGGTATGTGTAAATCTGTACGGGAGCGCTGCCATTGTGTTACCAGAGCAGCCAGAAAACAGACAACAAACTGCCCCCGGTTTGCAGGTGTCGGGGCTTGCTGCAAGAGCCGGGAGAGGAAGGAAGTTGCTGTGGCGAGGGGTGGATGGGCTGCGCCCAGTCCCTGCTCACCCCCATGGGCACGGTCACACCAAGCATGGGGAGCTGCCCTCCCCACAGCAACACACTTGCTGGGTCTTTTCACCTGCCTGTGTTCAAGGACGCCATAAAGAGTGAAAAGTTTTTTGAGTTTTGCTACTTCTCTGTTGCAGTTCAACTATATTTGACAACAGGAAGGCAAGCAGACGAATAGCAGAATTATCTCACTGGTAGCATTGCCTGAGGAGACTAGAGTAGGAACGGTGTCAGACTGAGCTGGTGTGGATCAGTTTTTGTTGTCTCACTGAAAGAAACTACATGCTTTCACCATGGCTGCAGTCCTCCATAACATCTTCCTGTGGAACCAGGCATTAGGATCAGCCTAAGACTTGCAGGTGTGCTTTATGAAGTTGGTTTGGTCTGGTTTGAGAGAAGGGCAGGAAGGGACCTAATGTTTATGTTTAAAATAAAATTTAGCAAGATTTGGTGTCAGCATATAACTTAAAATGAAAGGTAAAAGTAGTTTCAAAGGAAAAAGGTTCAGGATTGTCTGGTTTTTGTCTTGACGTCAAAACAACCTTATTTTGCTTTATTTGCATTTTTTGCTATCCCATTGAACAATTTTACTCAGATATATTTCAGCAGCTATGCAAAAAGTTGTTGTGTATGGCAGTTACTAGTCTCACTTCCTAACTCACTGCACACAAATTTATTCTAACATGTTAAAAAGTTCTCACTGCAATTATGTTCTGATTTACTGTGGGGAAAGCAAGATGAGGTCTGTTGTTCGTATCATTCCCCAGTGAGCTCATAGCTAGGCTGAAATGCCAGTATACCATCATCCTTCTCTCATTATGAGGTATGACCAACTAAATCACTTTTGAAACAGACAATAATTAAATGCCTATGCTTATCCTTTGTTTAGATCTGATTTTCTTTCCGGAAGAGCCACAGGGGAATTAATTGTCCATAGTCTAAGAGAAATTAGGTACCCAGCTTCCTTAGTTATGTAAAGCTTGGTGGCTGACTGGGCTGGAGGCACAGAAAGGGAGATGGGTGCAGATGGTGGCTGCTCCTGGATCCTCTTGTGGCATCCAGGTCTTATCATAGCAGGATGCACAAGTGCATTGGGCAAATGTGTTTCTGTTGCTGGTACAGGTGAGCAGTCCAGTCATTTGGGCCAGGAAATGGACAGTTTTAAAGTAAATCAGTCTGATAGCAAATGAGGTTGACAGCATCGCCTCTGCCTTCAGTGCTGAATCTGCTCTTCCTTTGTGCATGGTGGGACAGATCTGCTGGTGCCTACCTGCTCACTTTGTCTTTGGGATGACGCAAAGCCAGCATAAGGCAGCTGCCGTGACAGCTTCATGTCACAGGCAGAGCAACGTGCCTCCAATGTTCCAATGAGAGTGGCCTTTGCTAGGTATTAGGAATCCCAAACACAAACCTCCGGAATTTCCCTCAACAGTAAAATGTGGATCTTTATAATATTTTTATGAAATGGAATTATCAGTCAGAAAATAAATGTTTATATTTAAAGTAATTTTGCTCCTTTAGGCATTGTATTTCAACAGAGCAGTCCACAAAGAGAACTAAAGGATTTAACTTATGAAAGTAAGGTTTAAGCTGAGTAAATAGGAAGGCAAGAAAGATGTTGAAAAAGGCTGAAAACCATAGCTGGAGATACATAACTGCACAGAAGTTATGTTCCTTCTTTATTGTGCAGCCAAGAATGAGTTTATCCAGGGTGTGGTATACCGGGTTCCTGTATTTCAACATCAGCTGTTGCTTACCCGGGCAGAGGACAGATGCGTTTCCTGCATTCCCTATCGAGTGCTCACAGTCCCACATCGCCAGCGCCTGTCACGCAGCTGCAGCAGCGAAGGCTGTAAGTCAGGCAAGGTTTGTGGGAGAGGTGAAAACTTTTATTAGACTAGTTGATAGAATTCAAAGCTTATTTGTCAAAAAACTTGCCAGTTTCTCCAGGTATATCAGGTGGTTAAATAAAAGGTATTTTTCATGATAGATGTCTTGCATAGACTCATCATTGGGAATAGTTCCAAAATGTTCTTAAATTATTTTTTTTTTTCTCACAATACACCTAGGAAGTAGGTAAGCAGTTTTCTGGGCTTAGCCTTTAAAAGTGGTTGAAGAGATTATGTAATTTCCCCAAAGCCAAACAGCAAAACAGTGGCTAAACACGGACCCTAATCACTTGAAGAATCCTTGCAGCCCAGAAAAGGAGAAAGCTCCCAGAATCACCAACACACCTAAAATGTGGGACCTCGACCCTGACCCCAAAGGAGGGATGGGTTTTGCAACTCCTTTGGAGTCCATCTGTGTCTAATGTCCTCTATCTGAGAACTGATAGATTAAGTTGCTCTGTTTCCAGAATAAATATGTTTTTATTTGTGTGTTACACTGACCTTCTGAAGATATTAACTGGACCTGGTTTGGATTTTGTATTAGAACATTTTTCTGATTGATATGATAGTCTCTAGAGAACTGAAACTGTCTGTAGGCAAAGAAACAGTTTTCCATCTGGAAAATTTAAAGGAAATGTTTAGTTTTCAAACTGCGCAATTGAAAGTGTTTTGTTGAATGGACCCAAAAGTCATATTGTAGGAAAAAGTGTGGTGTATAAACGGTTTTCCTGCATAGTGGGAACTGTACTTCAGACTCCCCAAAAATCTTCTTTTGCATCTCCCAATACAATAGTGTTTAAGATGAAATTTGCACGAGGGGAGATGTAGTCAGTGCAAGACGCCTGGACCAGAGCAGGCGGAAGCAACTGTTCAGAAGCACAACCACCACAAAAAATGCATCATCAGAACAAAAGAGCCTCAAAACAAAATTTGTGGGGTCAGTTTAGCAAAACAAAAGAAAACATTGTATTTTGGGGAAGTCAGAATGTTTTGTTTCTGTGGCAAATTCCAGTAAGAAATCTGGGATCAACACTTAAAAATTTTTAATTCATAAACCTGAAGTTAGTGGAAATTTCCTTTTCATGTCAACTGGGGAAGAACAGATGCTGAAGTGTCAAAGTGTTCTCTGAGACAAGGATTCCAAATCTTGTGGGGCTCTCCTATGAACTGCTTCTGCTATTCTCTCTGGGGTTTTGTTTTGTTTTGGTTTGGTTTGGTTTTTTAAAGTATGTACCAATATGCTAAAGGTACGGAACAATCGGTCTGTTTTGTGAATGGAACGGGCCTATTAAGTTACTCACACCTGTGGTAAATAGTTAATTAGACACCTTGGTAGTTGTAAAAAAACAACAATGTGAATGATCAAGTCAGACTTCTTTTCGCTTTACTCATGATGATCAGACTTTTGTTCTTTCTTAATAACCAAATGCCAGCCCAGCGAGACTCACTCAGAGGAGTGGAGAATGGGTCCCAGGAGGATAAATGAATCATGATGTGAAACTCTCATTGCAACAGAGAACTGATTTCAAAACTAAAGTGCCTAGAGATAGATGCCATGTTTGCAGAAAATCAGGTGTAAGACAGAAGATCAGAGAAGGTCAGACTGATCTGTTTCTAAATATGCTTTTTCCTCTCCTTTTGAACAGGAACAGCAATGGAGAACTTGAATGTCCTATTCCCAGATCTTACTGAAGAACAGCAAGGTAAGGGTAGTGCAGTCCAAGCTTTGGCTTATTCACGCTACAATAGTGTTTGTGAGAGTGGTTGTGACTCAATGAAATTTGTTTCCTCTTGAATCACAACCCATCCTCCTTGATTTTAAAAGAAAGACCAGTAGTCAGTTCCCAGCTCTTCCACAGGCTTCTCATCAGGCCTTGGGCATGTGCTTGGGGGAATTTAGGTGCATGAAGGAGATTTTGCTGTGCATTAAATGCCTGATGAGCTCTCAGTACCTTGGTATCCAGCCCTTCATGTCTTTGTGCCTGTCTGTAAAATAGCATGGTCAGAAGAAGCACCCGTTAAATACTTCCCCTGCTTCTCTGAGACAATAGCATCACAAAGACTTCAGTAATCTGTGTGGACATTTTTCTACTGATTTCTGGCAGACTGAGTTGCTCTGTATAACACAGAACTACTCTCTTTTCTATACACTAAGATGCTGATTTTGGGCAACGTGTTAGAGTCTGATGTCTGCCTCCTCCACACCTACACCGAGCACCACGGGAACACTACCATGCAACCCACCTCTACTGCTGCACAGTGATTTGCTTGTTTTTCTTCCCAGACATTTTCCAGAGGGTTTTTACTGCTGATGCCAGCTACTTGGAGAATCATGAGAAAATGAACCAGTCCTTCTGGGAGTCACTTGTAAAATGTTTATCCACCACTGACCCACCTATCCTGAATACTGAAGAAAAGAACAATGTGAGTTGCTACAGAAACACGCATCCTTTGTAAGGCATTGTTACAGAGATACTTCTATACTTCTCTGATCTACTTTGGGGACAGAAAACATACAGTCCAGTGACTTGATATGCTAAAACATATCTAGAACATGATAAATGCTGTAAAAGGGCACACAGATAAATGAGACTCAGGTCCCTGCTTTTTACTTCATTGCTCTCCATGTGCAAAAATAACTGGCTTTGTATAAAGATCAGTTCAGCTCACTATTTTCTAGGCAGGACCACTGTTAGTGATGTTTTGCTGTAAGATTCTGCAGAGAGTGCACATCCATTTTCAGACCCTCTGTTTCTCCAGCTCTCTAAATAGTTTATTACACACCATATTTTTTCTCCATTTGACAGCTCTGCTCCGAGTTGCTGAATGGAATTTACGTTCTTGTCCCATCTTTGGCATTGCTCTCTGCCCCTGATTTCCCCCTTGTACAGGAGGGGCAGGGGATTACTTGTCCCACAGATGGGGTGAGATACGTTCACTTGTATAGCAGGGTATGCTTTTACAGGCCATGTTTCATTGGAAGAACTGTTATTTGCTATTTACTTACCTTTCTTTCAGCTCCTCAACAGCTGCAGTGTCCTTCCTGGTGGCTGTGCAGCCTGCCTGAAGGCCATAGAGAAGAAAGGAGTCAGGGCCATGGCTGTTCTTTACCTCTTGCTGAAGGCAACCAACCCATCTGGGTACAGGCAGCTGCCCAGCTCCAAGGGAAAGGGTGAGTCCTGCCTGTCTGCTTGTCAGCTATTTTGTTAAAATCACTGCAGTGCCAGTGGGACTTGACACCGGTTTGAAAACTCTGATATGTGCTTGGACGTGATTTATTAGTGAACAAGTGAAATATCTAGGAAGTTAGGTATGGTGGTAATGGGAGCCAAAGAGAGTATTTTATTTTAGTTTGACTTGGCTTCTTCTGGGGAAAAAACTCGTGTACTTAGGCAAAGAGGATGTCCTGGGGTGATGATGCCAAAGAAATTTCTCTGACAAAGTGGTGCCCCAGTTTTTCCTGTCTAGCTGGTTCATGACACCCAAGATGTTTTTTTACATGGACTGTTACCCAGCCAGCCTGGACCTCTCTGAGCTCTCACAGTGGCAAGAAATCCAAGCTGAGCCACTGAAAGTATTTTTGCGAGTGACCCCAGCAGCACAGGTAGTAGTAACGAAAAGGAATGGCTGGAGGATGCCACTCTGGGTGCTGAACCTGTCAACGAGATACAAATAGGCTCCACCGCACTTCTCAAGTGCCCGGCTGTGCTGTAAGAAACTGAGTGCAGTTCCCCAGGGTCCGTAGAGTCAGTAATTGTCTTCTACAGCTCCCAGGTTGCCCGGCCCGGCGCTGGGCGCTGCCCTGAGGCTCGGCTGCGGGGCCACAAGAGGGGGCTGGCGCGGCGGCAGCACCGCGGCGAGGGCAGGAGGAGCCCGGGGAAGGGCGAGCAGCTGTTCCCCGGCTACAGCATCTTTCAGCTGCAGTTGCTATTGCTTCAGGCAGTGGGAATTTTCACAGGGTAGCATTATGGGTAAATTAAAGGTCAGAATATGAAACTTTAGGCATCTACCATAAGCATTTAGGAAAGTCTTAACAGTAGCCTTTCTGATGCTTTCATTTGTAATGCTTTGTGCTACTCCTTGTGTACAAAAACCACAGCTGATATAAGACTAAGAGTCTGATTTCCTGTGAGACAACCTTTAATAAATCTGCCACTGTGAGAGAGACAATGTAAATAGTCATCTCTAATACTTTTTCCTCTATATATAATACAGATGAAAAATTGAAACCCCTGAAGAGATTGGAAAGGAATCTTATGCTTTCACCGGGGGAAAAAAAGGCTGAAAACTCATCCCATGAGTCCACAGATGAAGATACACAAGGTAAAGAGGATTTATTTTATTTTTCTCTGATACATCATTTGGTTTGATTGCATGTTCATAAGAGATTGACATAGGAGACTTGCAGCAATTCAGTAGCAATTCTGCAGAACTCTGAAAAAAAGTAAAATTGTGCTAGAGAGAGAACACAGAAAATAATTAGTACCTCTAGATTCATTATCAGCAAAATAGCGGCTACCTCCCGCTCTTGTGGAAGTTGGGAGGTTTCAGAAATGTAGAAATCTGCTGCAAGATTTCTTCCCAAATAAAGGTCATAACTTCTGTGATCTTCAGTGTCTCTCTGGTCTAACCAAATCCTGCATTATAGCAGGAGGCAAAGACCAGTCCCGGTACAGTAGCAGCTGGCAATGCTCTAGTGCTTCTCTGGCATTTCTTTTCTTATTAGCAAACATCGCTAGTGTATCGAAAGTCACTTTGGCTGCTGCTAGACCATTTCATTTATGGAAAATGAGAGAGGCTAAGAAGTGGCAGGCAACACGGAAGGGATAAAGGTGATATTGGCTTATTCTGTTACAGAAAGCTACGACCTGATTAAATGCTTAGCTAGATCAGATGATTTGCTTTTAGAAATACATTTTTCGAACTAGCTAGCAGTGCTGAAAATGTGTGTCTAAAATAAGAACTTTCTCACTACACCCCTTTATACAAATTATTCCAACTTCAGATTTTGCTGTTTTTTTTTTTTTTATTCAGCCATCTTTGAAGAGAGCTGTGAGGCAAAAGCAGCTAATAATGATCCTTGCGTTTCAGAGCCTTGATTTTTACCTACATATCCCACAGCCATCATTATATTATGAGCAAACAACTACAGTGCTGTTGTTTCTAACACTGCTGGCACGTTTTTCTTTAATCTGATGAAGAAACACTTTCTCTATCCAGACAGTGACAGGGAAGATTTAGGAAGACAGAAGACTGAAGGCCAATTACTTGGAGGTAGGACAAAGTGACAATATTGGTTTTCACTAGAGACAACCAATATAAACAAAAGAAGGATAATTTCTGGCATTGTTTGGTTTGACTTTTGAACAAAGGTATATTAACATGTATGGACATAGGAAAAGGACCAGTCAGAATTTGGCTGCAGGAAAGACATTTCCTATGAGATGAAGCTCAAATGATGCTAACGTTCAGCCATGCCTTGTGCTTAGAGCTGAAGCAGGAGAATAGCAAAATCTGCTGCTGTGGGAGAAGTCCTGCTGCCCGGGTTTGCACAGTTGCCATTGAAATGCAGCAAAAGAGTTCTGAAACTCTCACAGCCACTACTTACAGGGGCTGCAGTCAGCCCTCAGTGTTGACTGGAGATCATCGCAAGGACCACACCATGGACCTCGTTCCCAAGGCTTTTCCTTTTCTTCCAAAGGAAAAATGGAAAATAAGTACAACGGAGGTGAAGAAATTATGCTGTGTGACAGAAAGGGCTATTGGCTTATGGTATAGAACCATGGATGGTAAAAAAGTCAAGGCTTTAATCATTTAATTAATGTCTTAAATTGATCTCAGCCCAGATGTAAGAGCAGCTCATTTAAATTGATATTAGGAGATCTGTCTCACAGGAGTCTGATTCTACCTGACTCCAGATATTGTGAGGTGGAATATGGGGCGTTAATAATCCATTCACATGCCCCCTTTCGACCTGCATAACTTACATAGAGCTGCCCTCCCGAGTGAGTTCGAGTTGGTGCCTGCCTTGTCACTTCTACACAAGCACTCTAATTTCAATAGAGTCGCATGGGCTGTGACTGGCAGCAGGAGATTGTACTCGTTGTGGGTATTAATCTACACCATCTTTGTGCAATATTTTAGGCATACCAGCAGAGGTTGTTCCCTACAGAGATCCAGGTAAGCGTTTCCAGATAACCTCATCTGTTGGAAGGAAGACTGTAATTCCAGTTTCTTCTTTCTGACATGCTTTAAATGCTTGATATGCTTCTGACATGGATTAAAAAAATCCATTGGTTTCCGGTTAGTTTGGTGTTGGACCTGGGCATAGTGCAGACATTTTGTTCCAAGCTTGTCACAGTGGCTGGCTGATAGCCGGTGATTTGTGTGAGGTGTTCTAGCAGATTAACCCATTTTTTGTTAGGTCTGCCAGGTTCTCACAAGATCAGCTCACAGCAGTTGTCATCCTTTTTAGGGGAGTACCCAGCAATTCTGTTGGGCAACTATCCAGTCTTTCCTAAGCAATCGAGGCAGCTTTCAGCATTCCCTGCAGGCCTCTGTCTCCTGCTGAACAGGGTTGCCAGGTTGGGACTGCAAAGCTGATGCTGGGCTCTGAATGCCGTCCTCACTCAGCTGAGAGCACTGAGCATGCCCCAGCAGAAGACACTAGCTGAAAGCCAGATGACAACAGAAACAACGCCAGCTGAGAGGCTGGAACAGAGTCAGTCTAAAGGCAAATTTCCTTTTATCAGGCACTGCTGAGCAGCAGCAGAACAGATGTAAAAAGCCCATAGCAGGAAATTCTCAGTGGCTTTGATTGCTTTACTGACCCTGACCTGCCCCTCCCAGGCCAACACCACATTCATTAGAGGCAGACGGCCCAGCAGAGCAGCCTTTTCTGGAGAGGACACCTGCTCAAGCACTCTTCTTCCGTGCAGTGGGGAATAGCTGCTGTGACTTGTGCTGAGGACATTGTTGGGAAGAAGATATAAATTGCAGCATAATGCCTAGGAGAGGTTTTTGAGTCACCTACCCCCAAGGAGCTACACAAAATACCAGGGTAGAGGAATACATGATAATACAATATTCTCCCCGCATTGCCAGGTGCAGAAAGAGGATTACAGTACTTTTCCAGTTGGCATTTGGCCTCTCGACCTCTTACCACGGCCTGTGTTGCTTCAGTTCTAGATTACTTCAATACACCAGACTGAGACACTGAAAATATTTAGCTGGAGCAGGACACCATGCCCACTGCACTGGACAGTTCAGGGGATGCACACATGCAGCACTTGTGATGCCAGCTCTGCCTGGTTCTAGCTTCAGTTCTGGCAACTCAGTATGAACATGGAGGCCATCAGTCCTCCACTGCCCAGCTACTGCAGAGAACCTGGGATCACGGAACAGCCAGCTTTACTGTTACCTGTTCTTGGGCCCTTTTAACTTCCTAAATTTCCTGGCACTTTCCAAGTACTGTTTTGTTTATACTGAGTCACCAAATCGGTGTGCTTGCTGTGCTTGCTGGGGCTGATAATGGTGCAAAACAATGTATTTGTAGTTTTACCATCAGAAATAATGAAACTATGTTGCTTTTCAGAGATTACCAGAAGAGAAGATTCATTTGCAGATGGTAAATACAAACAAGCTAACAGAAGTTTTTCTTGTTGATGCTGTCTTTCAGGACTGAGTTTTGCTTAGTGATCACAGCTATACCCGCTTCTTGATACCTAGACATTGCCTAATCAAAAAGTAGCAGTTTGAGAATAGTTATTAAAATGCACTGTAATGCTTTGATAGAAGAAATACTGTGCAAGTCATTATGTGAAGCAAAATTAAAGTGGGACTACTGCATTAAGGAGGCAGAGTAATGCAGAACAGACACGTGCCAAGTATGAATTGATATTCTCATAAATTCTGCGTTTATATAAGTAATTCATAGAGCAACATTTCTGAGTCAGAATAGTGCAATGCTGTGTTAACATTAAGAATCAAATAACTGATTTTGTCCCCAAACCAGCACTTGATCAACCCAGAATGATCAAACAATCAAAAATACAAAAGCATGACTCCAGTATCACGTGACCCAGAACAGAATTTCTTGGCAAAGTTTAGTTGCTCCAAAAGCACAATAGCAGAAGTCTGTGGCTCATTGGGAGTACATTTCCAGTACTCTCCTGTGATATCTTTAGAGACAATTACATTCACTGCCAGGCAGGTGTTGCCTGGACACACAGCCCAAGGTAAGTGAAATCAGCATCTAAAACTTGTAATGAATCAAGTCCCAAAGGCTGCTCTGCGGCAGACTGCCTCGGGGTCTTCTCAAGGGATCAACAAACAAAAAAGGAAAAGACCTTCCGCTTTGAACACATCATTGGAAATCTGATAAAATATTCAGCTCCTTCTGACAATACAATTGGAGAAAGAGAGAATTTGGCAACTCCACTCATGACTAGTGTAGAGCAAAATGCTCTCTATTGAAACCTCAAAAAATAACTAGCCTGTTCTTACATTTTCTTTCTGTGTGTCAGCTGTAGGAGACTGTCACCTACAGTTCTTCTTTTGGGAGGTGCAGAAATGCTTCAAATTTAGGCTTAAATTGATTGGTGGTACTCATACGCCTAGTAGTGGAGATGGTTATATTACTGTAGCTGTGGTTGTGCAAAGCACCCAAGAATCAAACTGAAGCTCCCTTGTACTACTGCTTTACTCCCCCACAGTAATTCTGAGCCTATTGATTGTCCCAGACTGGACAGAAAAGACCCAGAGTGCTTTAAAACAATTCTGTATTGTTAATGAAACCATCTGATTATGCCTCTTTTTTTCTTTTAAAAAAACTGCTCTTTTTGGGGTGATTTTAAAATTGCTAATTTGATCTTTCTGAGAGGCTTGCAGATCTTTCCTTTGTTTTACAAATATTCTGCTCTGAGAATCGATTTCAGATGCAAAAAGGGATAGTTCTGAGTTCCACAGCAATAAAAGACATTTCTTTTTTGTAGCATATGAGAACGAGAACCCTCATCTCCATCAGTGGACAGTACGGTGGATGGGCATACGGAAGGATGGTAATTTAAAAAATTTGTTTTAATTCGACTGATGTCAACCCTGTTGAACTTTAGTCCACGAATAAGATCTTTGGTTCAAAACCCCTTTTTCCTCCCCCCCTGATGTGAACACTTTGTTGAAGTGCATCAAGGCTTCTCCATGACAATCATCAAAGCTCCTGGGAACAACTTTTGTGCATCTATCTTTTGCAGTTGAGTGGTGTATGAGCCACCTGATGGAAACAATTTATTTTCTGCGCGATACAGTGTAGCTTAAGATGTGGTCGTAAGGGCGCCTGCAGTTGTGACCTAATTTTCCCTCTCTATTTCAGATGAATTCTTTCATTTTGTCATTCTTTGCTTTGCCATTGGAGCTTTACTGATTTGCTACTACTACTACAAAGGTAAGGCGAGACTTCAATAGAAGGATAAATTGTTGCACACTAGAAAAATTAACAAAGCCAAACATCTTTTGCTGCCTTAGATTGGACTATTTCTCTTGGAATTGGTTTAATCACCTTTGCTTCCCTGGAAACCACCGGGATATACTTTGGTCTAGGTAAGTGTATCTACAGCAGTCGGCTGTATCCACATGAAGGACACAGGGTCACACAGTCATTAAATTACACAAGACTCTAAAACTGTTAGTGCCCAGATTCCATAAACCATCTCATAGCATCTCATTCACAATTACACCGTGGGGCTGGAGATGAGCAGCCTTAGTGACACTGAAGGGGGAGGTTGACTCATTGTCTCTTCTCAGTGGTCACAAGACCCTGAGTCACCGCTTTCTGCAGCAATGGCTGAATGCTAAGTTGCCATGACAACGCACAATTTTAGCAGCAAGGCGGTCTTCCCAGATACAGTCTAGAAGGTGCTGTGCCCTCAGGCTGCCATTCCCTCCCCTGGGACTGAGGCGGCTGAACACCCCCAGGAAGAGCTCACAGCAGAACCCGGATAGTGGCACCTACTGAAAATGATGCTTAAAAACCAGGGATTCATGGCAATCCCTAGGGATGGTGTAGGAAAGGTGCAGCTAGCAGAGGACAGAGGTCTCCCTTGTAATTTTGTGCCAATATTTTCGGTAGGTTGTGGATGGTTCTCTCAGGAATCGGCCTTGTCACTACTTTGTTATTAATGATATCTCAGAAGTGCTTGTTTAAAGAGTAATCTTGGGTTCATTAGTACTGCAAGCGTCAGTGCTTGGTTTTTGACATTTTTCTATTTTTTATGTTTTATGTTGCTATCTGGGTCATCTTGAAAAACATGTGTTTTTTTCACAAATAGTGTACCGAATTCGGAGCGTTCTTGATGGTTTGGTTCCTCTGATTGACAAATTCAGGCCAACAGGTAACAGTGATCTTCCCCCTGACTGCATGCAGTCCCCAGACCTTCCTGGGTACTTCATTTTGGTCAGGTCTTAAGACCAGCTTCTCTAAATTACAATACTTAAAATTTCCAATCTTCATAACTAAAAAAGAAAAAAGATTTTACTACAGTTCCTTACAGCTGCTTGGGTTTGAAAATGAATTATTCTTGACTCTATGTGGCAGAGCATTTTCACATTTCTAATACCCTGCCCCCTACGGGGTATTAACCATTTCCTGACAATGTCTGAATAACAATTCTATAGCTCACTTAAATATTCAGGGAGGAGGGTAAGTTTCTCTTGTTGGATCTTCAAACAGGCCCCAGGCTCATGTTTATCTGTGCTCCTGAACACAAAATATGAAGAAACCTAAAAAACTGCATAGGTATGTGACGATTTGAACACAACAGACCTGACAGTCATCTTTTTCTTCATCATGCAGGTATAAGGAAAGCTGCCTAGGAGGAGTAGTTCAGCAGAGTTCCACAAAATCCTGCTGTCTGCATTTCTAGTATTAAAAGAACTGCTTTATGAGGCAAACATAAAAACCTAATCTAATGGCTAATGTGAAATACTGAAATGTTAAACCATAGGAAGACATCATTCCCTCCCCTCAAAAATAAAGCTGAACCTGCGTTACCAGGTCGTGTTCGTTCTTCTGAAGCGATCTGTGGCTCAGCAGACTCTCCCTCTCTCTCAACACATTCTCTTTCCCTCCCCCCTGCAGCCATGTTCGTCTGCCTATGGTCTATCAGAATCAACAAAATGACCAATATTGTCCCCAGCTGGTTCTGGGTTAGGGGCTGGATGTTTCCATAGGAATCCTGGCAGCCCCAGAGCCACCTCCTCTCCACCCCTTGTGATGCCGCAAACCAGGCAAACACCAGCTGCTTGCTTACACAGCTGAGCCCCAACAGCGCAACAGCACTGAAGCAGATTAATTTATTGTGGCAGAACTCAATATAGTGGGTGTGTAATGATTTCACCCAGTGAAAGCTGGGTGAGATTTTACATGCAGTGACATAATGGTGCAGTAATGAGATTATCAACAGCAGCAAATTTCATCTCCTCTTCTGAGGGGAAAAATAGAGTGCTTGATTTGACTCATCCCCCAACATTTTTCTTTCTTCGAGTAAAATAAAGTGCTACTTTGACACTCGTTTCATTCTCTAGGGACATGTTACACATTACATGTGTAGGGATAATGCAATCATAGGCAGATAGCAAAAAAAGGGGATACCTTTAGATTTTAGTAAAAATGTAAGGTCTTCATACCCATAGAAGGATAAAGGCATCATCAGACAGAAAGAGCCATAAAACATGAAATTGTAAGGAAATGATCTAAAAGCCATTTGCCCAAACAGCCCAGTTTTAAAGAAGCAATTTCAAGTCTTATTCAGAAAATTAAACCACTTTTTAGTTGTACTTAATTTTAAATTTTAGGCACCACCGTTGATCGTTCTTGTGTGCTGCAGCTCCATTTGCACATCCAGAAATCTCAGCCATTGCATGCAGGCCCGTACCAACACAGCACAGCAGTTACCTAACATGTCCGGGGCTAAATTAAGCAGTAAGGATGAACACAAGTTACTTTCTAATATTTATATTCTCATTTACATGTCCTATTTACATGTCTTTGTAGAAATATGGCTTTTGGGTGAACTGAAAACTATAAGCAGCCACCACACTGACAAAAAAATTGCATTTTTAGTTTCCTCTGCTGGATAATAACTTTCTGAAAAGTAATTTGGGGAACAGTCAGGATGAGAAGTGTATTTTAGTACTAAATGTTTTCAAATTTGGTACTCTGCAGTCAACAAAATGAAATTATTATTTTTTAAACAGAAGCTGCTTTAGGGTAAAATAAAACATTTAAAGAGAGCAAAGCATTTAAAAATCACCCAGTGGAACCCATCATGTGAACTGAACAGCTCAGCTGCATCCGCTGGGGTATTTGAGTTCTTCTTGTAGCCACCTCAGCATTTTAAACATTCCCGCCACTTGCCCAATGCTCTTGTTCTGCTCTTGCCTATCACCCGAGCTGCAGCACTGGACAACCAATCAAAAATATAACACAAGTGCCTATGAGGAATTTCAAGCTCCTTAGATGAGCTCGTGCTCACTGAGCTGCCGTTCCCCACGTCCCGCAAGCCCATTCCCACAGCTCTGCCGGGCAGCCGCCTCCCCGGGACCTGGTGCAGCTCCTGCCACTTCGGCGTGAGCCAGCACACGGGCTGCTCCCTTCTGCTCTTTGGTTCTGGGGCAGTGCAGAGGGGAACCAAAGCAGAGGCACTTTCACCCTCCTGCGAGGCACGGGCCTGCTTTCCACTACCCAATACTCAACATTCCTGCCCAGCAGGGGGGGCTAGTGAGCTCTGCAGCAGTGGGGAGACAACTGTGTTTCCATCGAAGTCCCTTCAAGACAGGCTTTTAACCTTCAGCAGTAAGTTGGACCGAACACTGAACAGAGGTTACTGGATTCACTCCAGGCTCGAGGACCCCGTGTCTGTCCCTGCGGAAGCCCGCCCGGCCCCAGGCTGGAGCTCGCAGCAGGGAGGGTTAGCCCAAAGCAGAAGTGCTCCTGCTATAGAGCAGGCAGGCAAAGGGCTGCTGCCCAAACTGTTACATAACTTGAAGGTTTTTCAATGACTGAAAACGTTCAGATGTTACCCTGCTGCACAAAACCCCACAGAGAAAAAAGAGATTAAAAAGCAGAAGGTTTTTTAAGCTGGTATTTTTATTAGAACTCTCTACATAAAGCACCTTTGCCTGCCTTAAACTTACAGTACCTCTCTGAACACCGCTTCTCTGTAACACAGCACAAGATGCTTCAAACTACTCCGCGTTTCTTGATTTGGACACTGCCCCCTTAACAGCTTGCACAATGGCATCTTTATCAATGCCAAACATCTTCAGGAGCTCAGCTGACTTCCCGCTGCGTGGTACGTGAGATACAGCCAAGCGATGGACTGTGATACCAGGCTCACCCACGACTGCAGCACACACGGCTTCTCCGATGCCACCTGTGGAAAAAAAGCCAAACGTGACATACATCTGGGGTCTTCAACAGGCAACATACAGATTGCACGTATACCCAATCCAAAGGTCTGTTCATGTTAAATCCTCAATTCACACGCTTATGAGAAACATCAATCACAATATGTGTCTGAGTTGTCCATTTGTGAAATGAAAAAGGCATTCTGAGGACAACCAGCCTGACATTGCTGAGGTACTTACAAACGGGCAGCGAGACACATACACCTCTAAAGGACACAGCTGCCAGGAAACCCTCACCACTTCCGCATCAGCCACCAAGAGCCAGGTCTAAAAATATATTTAGACTGAGGAGTATTTACAAGTGTACTTAATGCGCTGGAAGTCTTAATTCCCACCAATCTCAACAGCACTGAAGAGCAGCATCTTTTCACAATGCCTGTGCATGCTACTAGGCACCTGAGTTACACGACATATTCAGCACCTTTGCTTAGAGCTCAGCTGAGACTGACTATCACAGGGATAAGGATGCAACGGGGACCTGCGTGGCCAGGAGACACTGGCAGCAGCAGTACTAGGGACAAAGACCACCCAGGACTAGTGTCGAGCATGTGCTCTGAGATCTTGCAGGAGACACCCTGGTGCCACGCCCCTTGTCAGAGCTCCGGGCGCAGTGATTTCCCCAGTCAAACCTGGCCTCCAGCCAGCGGCAGCGCGTGGATGCGGCTGCTCAGACCAGCCCGCTGTGGGCTTGCAAGGCATCTGGGCTTGTGATGCCTGCACTTTGATTGCATCACACTGAGAAAACTGTGCCAGCATAAATTGCATGTTCATCGCCTCAGAGCAGGATGATTTTGCCATCTTGCAAATCTGCAGTAAGATATTTGGTCCAGAGTTGAAAGTAAGATAGTAAACAATGGGGCTCCGTGATGCTTTCAACACCCATAGTTTGGAACAAAAGTATGATGTAACCAGCACTTATGGTAACACCAGCTCACTTCAGATACCTCACAAGAGTGAGGCTTCACCTTAAAGTAGGATAATATTCTCATAATATCTACTAATTTCTACTAGTAGATATCTACAATATTTACGAATGCCATATTCACAGCTGCCCCTCTGCTGATTTCTTCATCTTCTCTCAAGAGGAGCAAGCCTGACAGCAATTCACAACAGCTGCTCTCTGCATATGGTCTCATCTTCACGGGACATGTTGGCACAGGCAAGCCCCTGAAAACCTGTGCAAACAAGACACGTTGGGGCGCAAGCGGCAGCAGATTATGGAGTTAACTTCAGCGGGCAGCCAGTCACAAGTGGTGTTCCCAGGACCCAGTTCCATTTAATAACTTCATCAATGACCTGGATGAGGGGATCGAGTGCACCCTCAGTAAATCTGCAGATGACACCCAGTTGGGTGGGAGTGTTGATCTGCTCGAGGGTAGGGAGGCTCTGCAGAGACACCTGGACAGGCTGGAGCCATGGGCCGAGGCCAATTGTATGAGGTTCAACAAAGCTCAGTGCTGGGTCCTGCACTTGGGTCACAATGACCCCCTGCAACGCTACAGGTTTGGGGTGGAGTGACTGGGAATCTGCCGGTGGAAAAGTGCCTGGGGGTGTTGGTCAGCAGCTGGCTAAACAGGAGCCAGCAGTGTGCCCAGGTGGAAGAAGGCCAATGGCATCCTGGCTTGTGTCAGAAATAGTGTGGGCAGCAGGGATGGGGAAGTGATTGCCTCCCTGAACTCAGCGCTGGTGAGGCTGCACCTCAAACACTGTGTTCAGTTTTGGGCCCCTTGCTACAAGACATTGAGCAGCTGGAGCGTGTCCAGAGAAGGGCAACGGAGCTGGTGCAGGGTCTGGGGCACAGGTCTGATGGGGAGCGGCTGAGGGAACTGGGGGGGTTTAGTCTGGAGAAGAGGAGGCTCATCGCTCTCTACAGCTACCTGAAAGGAGGTTGTAGCAAGGTGGGGGTCGGTCTTTTCTCCCAGGTAAGAAGCAGTAGAACAAGAAGAAACGTCCTCAAGTTGTGTCATGGCAGTTTTAGATTGGATACTAGGAAAAATGTCTTAATCAAAATGGTTGTCAAGCATTGGAACAGGCTGCCCAGGAAAGTGGTTGAGTCACCATCCCTGAGGTACTTCAAAGATGTGTAGATATGGCACTTAGGGACATGTTTTAGTGGTGGATGTGGCAGTGTTAGGTTACAGCTGGACTCAAGCATCTTTTCTAACGTAAACAATTCTGTGATTCTAAATAAAGTCCTGGCACAGAAGCTGAGGAAGTCTTATAGAGACTATTCTGCTTCTCCCAAATAGCATTTTATCTTAAGATTTACTTGGGAATCATCTTAGAAATTCCTTCTTGCATGTGTCATGCACTTTTTACCCTAGTTTAAGAACACTACCATATACCAGCAACAGATTCTGAAACGGCCTGCAAGCAGGTGGAATGAAGGAAAAGAAAGAGAGTCCAATGAGGATGTGAAGTGCTGTGGCTATTCACAGCCCCTGATCTGCTCTTCTGTAGTAGTGGACAAGAAAGAGAGAGGAATATATCCCAGAGTGACTGTGGAAACAGTCAAAATCATCTGATTTCAAGCAACCTGGAATCAAGCTTTTGGACACACAGAAAACTTAAGAAACCTGCACAGCAATGGTCTCTCTTGCAATTTAACAAACTGCAGAGCAGCTGCTGTAAAGCCACTCTGAGAACATTCTGTGCAGAATCACTGCACCACAGCAAGAATTTACTTCACTGGGCACAAATGAATCATGACTTCACTTGGACCAAGCATACAGAAGGAGACACAAGGCCAAGTTAATCACAAAGGCAACCCTGATTAACCCATTATATCTTAGAAGACTTTCAACCCTCAGTGTCACCTTATCATTGGAACAGCAATGAAAGAGGCTAAAACCTCTCCTCTGCTTTCACTGACCAACAGCATCACGTCCCATACTTCTCTCTCAGGTCAGCAGAAGCTGTGAGCTTCCAATCCCTGGGCAGAGGAACAACTGTGTGGGCTGTGACCTTCTGGACCTTCTCACCTTCATGATAATGGTCCTCAACAGTGATGATTCTGCCCTTGGTCACTCTTGCATTTTCAAGTATTGTCTTCTTATCCAGGGGCTTTATAGTGAAGGGATCAATCACACGGATGAAGATCTTTTCTGCAGAAATAGGATGAAATGATCTGCAACATTGCATTTGGGGAACGCAAGACAATGTAAGTGGTACAGGCAGCCCCTGTGATCTTCTATTATGAAAACTATCTACGCTAACTCCCAGGTATCTGTACTTGCGGCTTGTCTACCACAGAACCCAATCAACCCTGACTTTTATATGTATTCTTTCCGCATGCACCCTGTGAGACAGTAACATCCATCCATTTCACAGACAAAACTCTTGAGGCAGAAAAGCCTTGGATAAGTGACTCAAGGTCACTAGGAGTGCCCAGCAGCAAACCAGCAATCTAACTGGCCTTCTCACAGGCAAGAGCAGAATCTAGTCACCAGGAAATCCTTCTTATCCAGACTGTCAAACACAGTTTTTTTCCCAGACCTTTATTTTAGCTTTAACTTTATTGTCAAGCTAAGCACAATTTCTTCCTCTTCTTTGATCTACAGGCGTTCTGAATCCTTCACTGCAGGCTGCCCACCTACCAGGTATGCCTGTTTCAACTGCCCCAGCCCTGACTGTGATGCCCTTAAGGTTGGCATCCAAACCAGAATTTGTCCTGTCATCATAAGGCAGGCCCAGATTACTTGGTAAAGGTACATACAAATGGTGACTGTTTATAAAGAATAGCAAATTACATCAGGTTTTGTCTGACCTCAGCTAGCTGAGCACTGAGTTAACTCTTCTGATACATGAAGAAGCCCTATGTTGACAACTTTGTGACCAAAGTCTCTTCAGTGGCCAATAAATTTTAGGTATTAGACACTGCCTCTACACTAAGGGATTATTTCTCCATAGTTAGTTATTCACTCTTGAAGATCAGCAGAGCATTGCAAAGCATGGTAAACGCAGAAAAATAACAATAGTTCTGAAACTACAACTTTCAAAATCTCCTAAGCCTGATGGTTCAAGGTCGTGACAAAGTATCTGTCCACCTAGACACAGCATACAAAGCTGCCCGTAAGCCACAGGCAGCATTAACTGTATTATCTCTTACTATTTGTAATCTCTTCCTGGGCACAGGCTACTGACTCAGACAGATTTTTGACAGTTTCTTTCTCTTATTTCCTTGAAGAATTTTTATCTTCGCTGTGAGATGTCAGTGCATTTGAGCACTATCGTTGAATTACTGCCTCCCACGCGAGTTAAAAGTTGATACATTCATTCAAAAAACCCAAGTTAGCAGTGAACCGTATCTACTACACAAAGGCACTGCCTATCAGCAGCACTGTGGGAGAGCACCCACAGTTGCTGGGGCTCAGCTGGCAGGCTCTATTTTGTTAAGTGGCCCCAGCCTGCTGGCATTCTATTGTGTTGGTAGCCTAGCCCGCCCAGACAACATGCCAGGGAAGGATCCCTCCTGCTTCTTACACACCTCATCTAAGATTAGCAATTCTAAGGAGACTTGGATCAGTTTGGCAATTTTCATGACTACTAATGCTGCTAAACTAACTCAAACCTACTCAATTAGGGAAGATTGGCAGATATATAGTCTGTTGCACTGTATCAGCTTAACAGGTGACCAGCTGTCTGTAACATTTTAATTCATGTTTACCAGTACAAAGGCTGAGCAGTTAGGCTCAGTGGTACTGATTTCTTTGCAGTGTTAAATGATGAAAAAGGAAAGAAAAAACCCCATAATCTGATCACCTTTTCTCAGCTGCTCTGCTGCAGCCAGAGCCTCATGCAGAGTGACTCCTGCTCCAATGACAGTCACTTGGTCATCCTTACTCTTCACAACCACCTGCAAGAAAATATTTCCATGTAGTTTCTAACAATAAATCTTACCGATATTTCTAACATTTCTGGAGATTTAGTAAAAATATCAAATCTTTGGCATTAGAATACTTTAGAGGGAAAAGGGCTTTTACAAGAAGAACTCCGCATACTTTTTCTGATTGTGTTTATATGGGCAATATTTACCTTTGCCTGTCCAATATGGAAGTCCTCGTTGTTGCTGTAAATGACAGGATTTTCAGGACGACTAGTTCTTATGAAACAAATGCCCTGTTTCCGAAGTAAACATGTTATAAGTTACAAAACTTGGAAAGGTTTGTAAACCCTATGAAAAAAATACAGCAAAATAACTTTTTCTATTTGTCTGGTTTTCACCCTTCCATGTTACCTCTGGTTCTACTGACTAAACTCCCCCCACCCATTCCCATTAGTTCTTTTTCAGTTAGCTGGTTGTTTCAGACATTACAATACAGTTAAACTCTTCTTAGAGCATGCTAATAACTTACAATTTTCTTTCTGATTCCAAGATCTTTATTTCTCTTTTGTTCTCTTGTGGAAATGGCGAATCCTACTCAAGTAAGAATCTTAGAACTTTGCCATACATGTGCAACTTTTACTCTAGCGACTTTAAAGCAAAAGAAGAAATGCTAGGCTGAAAGCAAGGAAAAATGCTTTCCATCAGTTAGTGTTCAGATGCCTTTCCAAATGAAGTCACAAACGAGTACTTAAATCTAATCTCTCCCTCATGCTACCTTAGACTCCTTTCCCTCCCTCCCTCCTCCTCATCTTTTTTTCACAAACCACTCAACACATACCAAATTTCTACACTCCTTCACTTAAAAGCTCTACCAGCAAGACCGAAATTTGTCAGATTTTTTTCTTCTTTCTCAAGTAAACTCCTACAGTGGCCAAATGAAATACCAATCAAGGAGATGATCTGACCCAATGCTACTAATGATATCTGACCGTTACTATGTCAAATTAGCTGAAGGTAAGAGAGATCAGGAACTCTGCCACAGTCCAATTTAACTGCAGTCCATCACTGGCAATAGAGGAGCAATAGATGGCAGTGAGACTGTCAACTAGCGCAAGCACCAGTTCTCAGTATCTCCAAAAGATGCAGACTTAGATTAATAGAGGACCTGACTCCTGAACTCTCACCTACAGGCACTTGATGATCAAAATCCTCAAGACAAATTTAACTTTCCATATCCAGCTTCAATTCTGACCCCAGAGACATCATACAAGGAGTTTACTTTCTGTAAGTTTGCTAAAGACCAACAAGAGTTACACTTGTGCTTATTTCTGAGCCCATTTACACCCAAACTGCAATCGCTGTGTAATCACTTACATCTCCCCACATCTGGCCCACAGCATTCCAGACTGTTCATTCTGCACTAGCCTGGACAGAACGTCTGCAACCTTTCCATGCAAAGAAAACATCCCACTGCCACGCTGGAGCCTTTGGAAGAATGCATGTGGGTAGAGACATGCAAGAAACATGCCAGAAGAAACAAAAGCAGTAAAAGAAAAAAAAATTATTCTCTGGTTCAGAAATACTGCAATGCAAACCTTGGTGTTGGCAGCTATTTCCACTGCTTTTTCAGTGGCTACAGCATCACTAGGGTAAAACACAGTGGCATTGGGAACAGCCCGGAACATGCACAGATCCTCCAGTCCCATCTGAGATGGCCCATCCTCACCTGAAAGAATTAAACCAGGGTTAAAAAAGCTTAAGTACACATGTTTGACAATCACTCAGTATAGCAGTTAAGTTCAATGTAAACCAGAAAAAAAATAAATGCATAAAATCAGGCACACACAGGACATGCAAGTCTACCTGCTTGAGAAAAGAATCATCTTCTCCTTAAACTTGGAACCATCTAAACAGTAAATACAGATAGAAAGAGACTAAAAAGAAAGAGAACTGGGGTTAAAAATAAAAAATAGAAAATAAAGTATAACAATAAAACAACACAAAAGGAAGACAACCAAAACAGGAAGGGTATAGATACAGAAAGAGGGTCACAGGATATCTGAGTGTCTTCAGATTTACGTGTACTGAGGCTGCACGAGCAAGATTTATATTTGTCAAGAGTGTTCCCCTAGATTTAAACTGCTGGAAATGTGAAATGAGAATTGCATGTGTTCCATCAGAAATGGAGAGTGCAATTGGTATGCTACTCTCAAATTATTAGGCTCACTTCAAGATTAAATGAAGGGTATGTATTTTTCAATACTATAAAAAGTTATTTAAAGAGCAATAGGGCATCTGTGTTCTTAGTTTAACAACTCAAGCACCTTATGGCATAAACTGCAAATCTATAAAAAAGAATTGTTACCCAGAACATGTGCTGGATGCCATGATTTTCCATAGTTAAAGAAACAACCACCACAACATCCCCCCACCCCCAATGACCTTATGCAACAGTGCTTTGGGAATGGCACTGTTCCAGACTAACCATGCAAAGAGTTCTGAATCCAGTCATGCCACAGCCTGCAGAGCAGAAACAGGGCAATAAGCCTTCCCACATGCACCCACTACCTGTTACTCAAGAAGGACGAGTTCACGAAGAAGGAGGAGAGTATTTTCGTAAGAGCAGCACAAACCTCTGAAGAACTTTAAACATGTTAAAGAAATCAATCGTTGAACTCTGCCACTATACATTACTAATAAAGTAAGCACGAACCAGGAAAAGAGAGCATCTTGGCTTTCAGTCATGACATGAAACAAATCCTCAACATCACAGTTTCTAAATCTGTATGCACTCTGACTGAATGAGTGGGATCTCAGGGGGCATTTTCCTTTCCTAAAATGCACCCACACAATGTATACGTAGAAGAGAAGTGAGATTATGAAGAATGAAATTAACAGGTACCTGAATCAGAATCTTACTCAAGGTAAAAAGAGTACTCACGCTCGTCCTACTTTTGCTGATGTGGTGCCAATAATGCCAGCATTCACAGCTCATACTGGTAATTTACAGACTAGCACTAAGTTGTGTTTGGCCTCAAGTGCATCTTTATGATAATCCTGGTTTATGTGGTTTTAGAGTAACACAGATCAAAAGATAGTATTTTCAATCACATCTGCAAAACCTAAATTTATAGCTTAATAAAAAAATGTGAGAGCTTCATATGAACAGTATCTAATGTCTAGAATATAAAACTGGTTGTCTGAACAGCTGATATTTTCAACACATTTACATGATGATTCATTTCCCTATAAGTTCAGTTTGGAAAATACAGATTTTCCATTATTCTCTTATGACCTTGAAAACATATCTAAAGTTTCATTAGGTATTTTAGTCCATCAGCAACTATTCATCTAGAACTGAACTTGGTACAAGTTCAGAAGGTCACTGTGATAGTTATTTCTCATAAATTTAACGGGTTCAAATTTCAATGCAGCAGAAGCCCAGGTCTACACAGAACTGCATACATAGAACTTCAATTTTCACCACAGGTCCAGTCAGGATTCTGAATTTCATGCAGGAAGTATACTTAATTCATACCCTTCAATTTAAAATTGAATTTTCTAACTGCTAAAGGATTTATCCGAATTACTTTATTTTAAAACTCGATTGCAAAACTTTGGGTTCAAATTCTTTTTCGAAAATCAGAGTTGAAGCCTGAATCAGATTTGTAATTCAAACAACTTTATAAGACTAAGTATGAACTTCACAATCACAGGTCTTGGAAGCGTAGTTCTAGGAGACAATTTGGGTAATCCAAAGGAATTTTATCTTCTTAAATGAGCAAAAAATTTGCTCTTTAAAAAAAAAAAAAAAAAATTAAATTTGCTCATTAAAAAAAATTAAATTGGCTTTTGAATCAACACCCTTTGCTGCTTGCTAGAAGACAAACTGGATTGAACGATGAGGTGGGAGGACTGATTTTAAAAAGAAAAGAGGCTTGTAATAGAATCGCTCCCTTAATGACATACACAAGCCATAATCTGATATACTCTACTTACAGTCTCCACTACTAAAGCATACTCTATACTGCTGCAAGTTAAGCTTGAGGGTCTGGATGAGACTACACAGATGTATGAAGCATCTTTAAATCCTTACCAATATTACAGGTCAAACTAACTATTTTGCTTTAAACAAAAAACCCAACCCTCCTCCAAACCATACTGCTAGCCAAAACTATTAAATCAGCTGAAAAATTAATGTACACTAAGAGCCTTAATTTACTACCCCTGTCAGTTCTCCCTTTCTTTCTCCTTACAAATACCTAGCAGTTTTTCAAGTATGAATGTCTACTGATATTCTTGGTATGCAAGTCTGCTCCTGTTTTCATGGATGATGTCTACGCATTTCATTAAAAAAATCATAACTTCCTTCCTTTCTCAAACCAAAATCAAACCCCAATATGATCTGACACGTACCAAACAGTTATAATGGGAAGCAAAGACTAGAGAGGTACTGCTAGCGAGGGCCCTCAGCTCCTGCTCCGAGATGTGCTGGCTACACTGCAGCACACAGTCTTATGGAGAGAAGCCAGGGCCTCCTGCAGCAATAGGAGCCAAATACCTCAGAGGAATTAAGGGGTGTTCCTCTAAGAAGGTGATACGGCTGACATGCCCAGCTGAAGTGCCTCTACACCAATGCACACAGCATGGGCAACGAACAGGAGGAGCTGGAAGCCACCATGCTGCTAGAAAGCTATGACCTAGCTGCCATTATTGGCTACTGAAACTCGGTGGGATGAATCCCATGACTGGAGTGCAGCTATCGATGGCTACAGACTGTTCAGAAGGGACAGGCAAGGAAGGAGGGGTGGAGGCATCACACTCTACATCAAGAAACGGATAAAGGCTGAAGAGCTGTCTCTCAATAGCCATGAGGAGGTTGGAAGCTTATGGGTAAGAACCAGAGACTGAGGCAACAAAGGACCCCCTGTGGTTGGTGTCCACCCCAGGCTGTCTAATCAAGGGGAGCCTACTGACAATGCCTTCTTACACAGGTTACAGGCAGCACTGCGCTCACAGGCTCTTGTCCTGCTGGGGGACTTCAACCATCCTGGAAAAGCAGCACAGGGAGCTGCAGGCGATCCAGAAGGCTCCTGGAATGCACTGAGGATAAATTCTTAAGTCAGGTCATAGACAGCCCTACCAGAGGGGATGCAATACTGGACCTGATGGTCACCAACACAAGTGAGCTAATTGGTGATGTAAAGATTGGAGGCACCCTGGTGCAGTGATCATGCACTGGTGGACTTCACAGACCTGAGAGATATGGGTCAGGTGAAGAGTAAAGTCAGGACCTGAATTTTAGGAAAGCAAACTCCCAGCTCTTCAAGAAGTTAGTCAACAGGACCCTCTGGGAAGCTGCCCACAGGGACAGAACAGAGCTGGCAGATTAAGGACATCTTCCATAGAGTGCAAGAGCTCTTGATCCCTAGATGTAAGAAATCAGGAAAGGGAGGCAAGACACTGGCATGGCTGAGTCGAGACTTGCTGGTCAAACTAAAGGGCAAGAAGGAAATGCACAGGCAGTGGAAGCAGGGACAGGTACCCTAGGAAGAGTGCAGGGATGCTGCCCAGTTGTGTAGGGATGGGGTCAGGAAGGCCAAGGCACAGCTGGAGCTGAATGTGGCAAGAGACACAAAGAATAATAATAAGGGCTTCTACAGGTATGTCAGCCAGAAAAGGAAGGTCAAAGAAAGTGTACACCCCCCACCCCTGCAATGAGCAAGACTGGCAAACCAGTAACAACAGAGAGGGGAAGGCTAAGGTACTCAACAAATCTTCTGCCTCAGTCTTCACTGGCAACCTCTCTTCCAACACCTCTTGAGTGGATGAACCGCAAGACAGAGACTGGGGGAGCAAAGTCCCTCCCACTGTAAGAGTCGATCAGGTTCGTGACCATTTGAGGAGCCTGAGCACCCTTAAGTCTATGGGACCTGCCAAGATGCATCCCAGAGTCCTGGGGAAATTGGCTGATGTAGTTACCAAGCCACTCTCCGTGGTATTTGAAAAGTCATGGCAGTCAGGTGAAGTCCCTGGTGACTGGAAAAAGGGAAACACTGCACCCATTTTTAAAAAAGGTTAGAAAGGAGGACCCCTGGGAACTACCAATCTATCAGTCTCCCCTCTGAGTCTGGGAAGATCATGAACAGATCCTCCTAGAAGCTGTGCTAAGGCACATGGAGGTGATTCAAGACAGACAGGATGGCTTCACTAAGGGCAAGTCCTCCTGACCAACCTAGTGGCCTTCTGTGATGGAGTGACTACATCAGTGGACAAGGGAAGAGCTACAGATGTCGTCTATATGGACTTCTGTGAGGCCTTTGGCATGGTCCCCCACAACATCCTTCTCTAAATTGGAGAGATAGGGATTTGATAGGTGGACCACTGGGTGGATGCGGAATTGGTTGGATGGTCACATCCAGAGGGTAGTGGTCAATGGCTCAATGTCCACACGGAGACTGGTGACAAGTGGTATCCTTCAGGGGTCTGTACTGGAACCAGGACTGTTTAATGTCTTCATCAATGACACAGACAGCAGGATCGAGTGCTCAGCAAATTCGCAGATGACACCAAGCTGACTGGTGTAGCTGACACACTCGAGGGATGGGATACCATCCAGAGGGACCTGGAGAAGCTTGGTAAGTGGGCCTGTGTGAACCTCATGAGGTTCAACAAGGCCAAGGGCAAGGTCCTGCACCTGGGTTGGGGCAAACCCTGGTATCAATACAGGCTGGGGGAAGAAGGGATTGAAAGCAGCCCTGTGGATGAGGACTTGGGGGTACTGGTTCATGAAAAGCTGGACATGAGTGCTCGCAGCGCAGAAAGCCAACCGTATCCTGGGCTGCATTAAGAGAAGTGTGATCAGCAGGTCGAGGGAGGAGATTCTCCCCCTCTGCTCTGCTCTCATGAAACCCCCCCTGCAGTGCTGTGTCCAGTTCTGGGGCCCCCATCACAAGAAATAGGTGTCCAGAGCCCACAAAAATGATCAGAGGGATGAAGCACCTCTTCTGTGAAGAAAGGCTGAGAGATATGGGGGTGTTCAGCATGGAGAAGAGAAGGCTCCGGGAAGACTTTAATGCAACCTGCCAGTACTTAAAGGGGGATTATAAAAAGATGGGGACAAACTTTTTAGCAGGGCCTGTTGCAATAGAACAAGGGGTAATGGTTTTAAACTAAAAGACGGTAGATTTAGTCTAGGTATAAGGAATAAATTTTTTATGAGTGGTGAAACATTGGAACAGGTTGACCAGAGAGGTGATAGATGCCCCATCCCTGGAAACATTCAAGGCCAGGCTGAATGGGGCTCTGAGCAACCTGATGTAGTTGAAGATGTCCCTGCCTATGGTGGGGGGGCTGGACTGGATGACCTTTAAAGGTCCCTTCCAATCCAAACCGTTCTATGATTCAATTTCCTGAATGACACAACAGCTTCATAGTTCCAGTTTCATTAGTACTTCAAGGTTTCAGGTTTTCTTAATCAATACATTAACTGCTCCAGTAGTAAGAAATACTGAGATAAGTTGAAGCAATTACTTCAAACTGGTGATCTTCAAAGGCATAATCAAATAAAGATACTTATCCCTTCTAAAGTGTTTTTGAGACTGGTGAACAAAAGCATCTGTGCAAGAATAAGTATCATTAGTTTCTCACTTTAGGGACTGGGAAACAAAGGTACAATAAGTACCCAACTGTTCTCATCACAAAGGATGTCAGCTGCAAAGATGGAAAGGAACCTAAGCTGCTCACTTTCAATCCAATCCCTTTATATCAATCTATACTTGTAGAGTAGAAAAGCTTGTAGGGAAAAGTCCTACATTTATTAGGCCAAAGTGGTAAAAGAGAAAAAAAGCAGATGAGCTGATGAAGGCTTGAAATCTTTCTCACTGTTTCTGAATACAACGTGTCTGATAAAAGTGAATTGCAAATATGACTTCTTCCTATAAACGGTGGCATTGTTATGCCATCACAGTTTTATTATTGATTGTCTCCACAAAGCATTACCAGTTTGACAGCTAGACATTTATCACTAAATGGACGGGTAGTGCTGATAAACAAGCCAGGGCTGCCCTTACCAATAGAAACACCGCAGTGCGACCCACAGAGGTTGATGTTGCTCTCGGAGATGGCAGCCATACGGATCTGGTCAAACGCCCGTGTGAAGAAGGTAGCAAAGGTGCTGGCAAAAGCAACAGTTCTGTCACGAGTGGCACAACCAACTGCAATGCTCACCTGAAAAGAAGGAGATTGTACATGAGCAGTGAATTCCTCATTTATTGATTGCTTCCGAGAGATCATCTGTGGAACTTCCTACCAGAACACTTCAGCAAGAAGCTCTCAATGCAGATTAAAAATCTCTATCCGGTCCTGCTCCTAATTGTTAGCCTTTTCAAAAAGGAAAGGAGGCAACTCACTCTCCCATTATCTATCCTCCAGCATCTTCTCTACTCCTTGCCTCAACTGCTAGCTGTTACTGTTGATCCTTACGGCAGCTTCTCTTCTTTATCTGCTCCAAGCAGCCATTCACAGAGTTTTAAGACCCATCTTCCTCTTCCTTTTCCTGGATCAAAGGCTTATGCTTTCAGTCCAAAGGACATAGTCCTATTATCTCCAGCAGACAAAAAATATCATTACTAAGTGGGAATGAATTTACATTTGTTATTTGGACTGGTATTTACTGAAAGGGCCCTTCTTCAGCAAGATAGAAATTAGAACAAGTTCCTTAAATTTTTTATTCCTACAATTACTCCATACATTTGTTTTACACAGAAACTGGTCTGCTCTTCATAGCAGATTTATCCTAGCATGATGTAAATCCAAAATTCCTGACTCAAGCTCATGAAACTGCCCTAGTATAAAATTTGCAAGAGACAGTCCACGGGTTCTTTGGTTATAAATCATTAAAGACAAAACAAATTTCTGCTTGAATTTGCGTTTTTAATTTAATTTGCTTCAGTGAACCTATACAGGTGGCAACTGAAGACTCAGTCAAATAGATGAGACATCAAATTATTTTAGTCATTTCTATACAAATGGCATCAGGCTAATTTTATTAGCTGTTTCTCTGTCCTCATCTTTATACCCCAGTCTAGCCTAGAACTCATTGTCACATTGTGACATTCCATTTCTTGTGAAGGGAAAAAAACCCACCACACTAAAGTCTTTTCAGAACTAAATCTCTACAAATCACCCTGTGGAAAGTATTACTGTTGTTTACATGTTGCCAACTCCTTGTGTTCTGCTGAAACACAGAAAATGTGACCACAAAAAGAAAAAAAAAAAGGGTTTAGGAAGGAATGATTAGAAGCACTCCTGTTGTATTATATTTGTAGTGCCATAGCCTAGGTTTTCCCTAAGAAGTGAACAAGTCAAATTAAATATCCATGAATACACACACAAAAAACCTATATTAAACCCCCACTCTCCGAAGACTCAGATTGAATGGTCTCAGATCCTGCTGCATAATATCAGTATTTCATAAAACCAAGAGCCCGGTTACCATGTTCTGTTCAGCAATGTAGCATTCAATGTAGCGATTGGGATGTTCTTTCTTAAAAAGCTCTGAGAAGGTGGAGTTCTTGGTGTCCCCATCCAAAGCAATCACTCGATCGTTAGCATGGCCCAGTTTTGCAAGTGCAACACCGTAAGCTTTGCGGGTAGCCCACTAGGAAAAGAAAAATATAACAGTATTGTTTTAACTTCTTGTTTCTAGAAGGGTTTTTTTTTTTTCATTTTCTTTTTTTTCCATAAGTTCATGCACATACTATTAAAACCAAACCAAAACACAACCAAAACCATTTTAAACGTTAGCAGGATTAAAAGTACATATGAGAACAGTGACACACAGAAGACTCAACAAAAAAAGAAAAATACAGTGAGGCATCAGGACACACATCTGAGCTGAAATCAACAACTTGCTACCAATCCAGCTAGGAAATTTTGAAAACCTTGGTTTCCAGTCATGGAAATTCAATTAACTTTGTGGAGTTTCTTTAACATTCAATACACATAAAATAGTTTGGATAACTGATAATGATCACAAAATGAAGAAGAGTGATTTGAATCTTTATATTTTAATATATTCTTTCAATACCCAGTAGTTGAATGTCTGTGTGTCACACCACAGAGGCAGGTGTTTACCAGGATACTCAAATAGGAGAGGTGGGTAGTTGAAATCATGGTAAGGGATAACACAAAACACCTCCTGCCACTCAGTAAACAGTCTCACACTTCAAAGATAACTGTCAAACAGTGAAAAGAGGAGTACCTTTTCTCCCACTTTGTAAGTTGGTGGAGATGGCATCTTAATGTTTCTAATATTTATTACAGGTGCATCTTCTTCTGGGAGGGCTGGAGAAAGTTTTTTCTTATTTTGGATTTTGTCATCTATTTCCTGAATGACTTGTTCAGCCATGTTTTTTGGGAGGGGCTTTCCATGCCAGCTTTCCTTATCTTCAACACCTGTGTATTTAAAATTACATTGCAAATAAGAAAAATCTAAAAACTATTTAAGTTTTTAACTGTAGATTTGACCCAGATAGAAGTGCAGCAGAATATGACAGCCTAGTATAGTCTTCCAAGGAAGAACTTCCTCATTATTCCCACTGTAAACAATTACAGACAGGTTTTAAATACATAAAAGAAATAGTCAAATTCCATATATTTCAAAACTAGTGATGAAATTCCAGCCTCTTCTGCTGAAATTGTTTTTGAATCAGCACCTAAAAGACCCGTTCCATAAGTGTGGCAAGAAGTAAACAGTAAATCAGGATGAACAGTTAACATGAAATTTCAACAGTTAGGCCTAAATAAACAAACTCAGCTAAGTTTCAAACAACAGCTAACCAAGCTGTCCAATTCAAACAAGACCTGATGTTTTACAGCTCTATTTTAAAAGCTTCTGAGGACTCGACTCTTGTGTACCTGGCAAAAATTATCTCTCTCGCTGATATGCTGCTTTTCACTAAGTCACTAAGAATAATGAATTTTGCTTGATTACTCAATGAAAAGGAATGAAGATATTCACTCCTGTTATTAATATTTATCTGGTCAGAAAGACAAATTCACGGACTACAGAATCCTACACATCAGATCACATGAAATTACCTGCAGTTAGACCAGGTAGCTTAGGTACCACATCTCATGCAGCTTTGTCAAAACTGTAAATGCAGCATCCCTCCTTGTTTTCTACACATTTATACTGCCTGGCTGGCAGACCCAGTTATGTGCAACACAGGGACCTTCTGGGACAAAGTCAGTCCCTTCTCAAGGGTAGTCTCTGTGAGTCTAGGGATCAAGAGCAAGACAAGGAGGTTGCCCTCTTTAGCTAGGGCAATTTTCAAGACCAAGTCATATGGTCCAACATTCCCGCCTGCTGCGGCCATCTTGCAGACTTTTTTTTTTACTCTTTGTAAGGAGTACCAACTCAAGTACAGCTGACAGGAGAGGAAATCCTGCTCTGCAGCCGGGGATCTGTAAAAGCCCAGTCAACACGGAAGTGCACCTGGCTGGATAATGTAAAGAACCGAGACCCACATCTTTGTCTGCTTCCAGTGAAGTGTCAATCTAATGTAAAAGGCAACAAAGGTAAAGAACAAAAGGGTGACATTCTGAGTTTTCAGACGGTATGGTAGTACAACCAAGTCAAAAAGCTGACGGGTTATCAACCTTTTTCTAATGTATGAAATGTTAAACTTCTCTATTTTTTAATGATTGCAGCACTAGGTACGTATTATTACAAACACATGTATAGGTAAAGCAACAGACGTTTTATTACCTGATATGCCTTTGCCTTTAAAAGTCTTTGCAATGATAGCTGTTGGCTGATGTTTGGCCTGGCCAAAGGCTTTGCAAAGTTCCTCCACACTGTGTCCATCAACGATGATAGCATGCCAGCTAGGAACACAAACAGATCAACTCTTTCTAAATGGTTTTAGCATGTGACATTCTCTGGTAGTTAGCAATAACAATAACGAATATTAACTTAATTCCAATGCAGTGTCTTTTTAAGAGACTATGCTAGAAACATGAACTAGCATTCATCTGAGATCATAAAATATCATAGTCCCTTTTTTACAATGCAAAATGAGTCACAGAGGGATTAACAGCTCCTAGCAAAATTCACAGTCCACAGATAACTGTTACCCTACATTTCTTCAGACACAATAGCCATTTTTAATTGCAAGAGCAAATCAAATGCCTATAAACCGGTTAAAAAACTGATAATGAAAATTGATTAAAGTAATAAAAATGCTCCATCAATTTGAATGGCTGCTACTGTATCTGTCAGTTTTTGCATCTACGTAGAAATGTACATTTCTAAACTAAATGAAAGCCAATACACAAAGAAATCTGTTAGGAGTAATGGTTTCCATGCCCTTTTTTCTGATCTACTGGCTGTGACAGTACATTTGGTCACAGAGTCAGTCATTTAATGTGATAAAAACTACTTCAAGATCCTCTAACAAATTTATCTGAGTAAGCAGACCTTTTATTTTTCCTCTAAACAAAATATTTTGTGGCTTTTATTATTCCTGTTGTATAAATAAAGACAACCAGTATCAGGCATTATGAAGGACTATCTTTCTTGGTGACGGTATGCTTTAGAGCTGAAAACTCATTTGAAAAATTCTGAAAAGCAAGTAAAACATACGGTTTCAAATGGGAGACTACATACCCAAAGGCCTCGCAGCGTTTCTGGTAAATTTCGACGTGATGTTGCAGAGGGGCAGGGTCGCTTTGTCCGAGGCGGTTAACATCAAATATAGCAACCAGATTATCAAGCTTGTAAAACCCAGCAAAGGCCATTGCCTCCCAAACAGAGCCTTCAGATAACTCCCCATCTCCAAGCAGACAATATACTCGATAGCTAGATGATTAAAAAACAAAGTTTGATGAGTAAGCACAATTAAACCAAAAGCAAATACAAATAAAAAAATACAAAATAAAAGAATCTAATAATTCATTGTGAGAATTCACTGCTTTTTCCTTCCTAAGCTCAACTCCCTTGCTCAATGCATTTGCCTCATACAGCCTTATGTAACCTTCAACAAATTAAATTAAAATACTTCTGAGCTGTTACACATGAAAAAAAATAAGATGAGAAATGCTGTACTCCTTTTCAAACCTTTGTCTCAAAAAAATCAGGTCTTAAGCCTCTTATTGCAAGGCTTGAATGAACAGGCCCATTAAACACTGTCACTGTGACTCAGCAAGATCACTAACAATGCATGAAAGGTTACTGTCTGCTTCCTCATTCCTACCATATACTCTCTGGAAGGACAACCAATAATTTAATTTCAGGAAACTATAAACTGGGGATGAACTCAACTAAGGATTAAAGCACATTGCATAACCAAATCTAGAATTCAGGAAGATAACCAGCATGTTATGACTTTGTAGACTATTTCTCCAAACACTGAAGCTTTTTATTTAGGTAAAACTGAGTTAGCAGTACTGCCTGATCTCTACAGAATTCAGCTGCTATATTTTTGTTTTATTACCACTTTCTTTTTTTGAATAACTTTATAAATGTTAATTACCTATTAAAATTTTTAAAAAATGAATAGTAAATTAGCCTTTAAGTATATAATTTTTAAAATAATCAAGATGGCTGGTAGCGATTTTTTTTTACTAGACGTTAAGCTATAACAGACTTTTGATCTGAATCCCACCGGCCTTCAGCTAAATCTGAACTCCTTCCATATAAGCTGATCCTCAGTACTGCATAAACAAGACCACCTCTTTCTTCTGTCATGTAAGCACTGGTTAGATTTTTTCCACACACAGCATCTGCTAAACTCAATTAAAATCAGCAAGTCATCTTCCACAGAAATGATTTCAAGCTAGTGACGTGTAGGACACATTAACTGGGCAGCCTATGCTCGAATGTACTAGAACTGTCACATAAGATATATCAACTACATCAGGCTATTTTCCTCCTCATACAGATTTGCCTTCAGACATCTACTTTTCTTGTGCACAAAACAAATGGCAGAAGCAGTCATTTTTGTCTCTATGTTGAGTGCCTTTCTGATAACATTTTCAAGCCCTACTTTAAGATTCAATGGTGCTATTATTGACCATAACAGCTCCTTATCTAGATACATGTTCTCCATTATTTGTCATCTGACTTTGAACAGTCGCATCTCTAGTTTGTGTCTTCCTTCTAAGAGGACACATACCAGTCTCAAAACGGCTATCAATTACTCTCTGGAAGTTAAAGGCTGCTCCAACAATTTACTGTCTTCTCTGTTCAGGAATACCACCTTGCAATGCTGTCAGGTTACAAACAGAACACACATATGCACTAATTCTTGCTAATCTTTAAATTCTTGGCAGTTTCGCTGGCAATGGCTTTGTAATTATCAGGCTAGTAATCTACCATTTAAAACCTGAACTTGAAATCAGATTTGGGAATGAAGAATAGAATAAAGGAGGTGGTTTTTTTTCCTGACTGAGATAAGAATATAATTTATTTTCAAAAAAATTCCCATTGAATGCCTGTAATAATGAAATATGAAAATGGATTTACCTGGCTCTGTCAAAGAATTTGCCAGTGTATGCCATTCCACATGCAGCACCAAGACCCTGACCAAGGGATCCAGTAGCCACATCAGTGAATGCTTGTCTCTGAGAATAAAAAGACAACAATTATTTTACCGTTAAGAAACAGAGAAACTAAATTCCAGTGCTAGAAGATGGTTCAACATACATCAGAATTCAACTTATCAGTCATAATAATACAGTGCAAGTCCCTCAAAATCTTTCTGTGTTCCCCTTCTTTCCCTACAATGCATGCACCTTGATGATCAGTGTCACAAGCTAAAGAGGCTCTCTGAGAGGGAATGGTACCCATGGCCCAGGAATTTCTCAGCTACGCTTTTGATGACAACAATTAAGAAGTCATGATTCTGTGTAAAAAAGAACCAACTGAAACAACTAGCTGAGAATCGAAGGACCAATGAGGAGACCAAACTGGATATAAACTCATGAACTACTTCAAAAACTTCTTAAAAAATGAGAAGAGCCATGCTGGAACTTTATATAACCTTTTTAAAATGGAAAAAAAATGACATACAGGACTGCAGGGGAACTTTACTACAACACTAAAGGTCATTTTTACATGCTCAAACACAGACACTAATTCAGTAGTGAAGCCATAAATATCATCATCCTTCTTGTAAGTCTTTATCTTTTCTATACTGTAGCTGGCAACCAAGAATTGCTGCAAAATACATGTACTTCTTGTTTTACAGAAAAAACCACTTTATATCAAAAGTTACGAGCACTCACTGGTACTGGGTGTCCTTCTAAGACAGAATCAATTTTCCTCAAGTTCAGTAATTCTGCTTCTTGTAGAAAGCCTGCCTCTGCCCAAACAGAATATAAAATTGGTGCTGCGTGACCCTAGGGAGAAACATAAATTTTAAGCAAAGCACAAGTTTCACAATATCCTACTACCAAAGCAAAATTTTACAACGCTGACAAACCCTGAAATCAGATTCTTATGTCCACTAAGGAGGCATCAAGTTATTAAACACTTACAATGCAACATTCACACTGATGCTTGTTTCAAAGTCCCCCATGCCCCTGCTTAGAACATCCCAGATAGCTGACTACAGTTAATACAGAAAAAACGCAGCACTCTTGAGAGCAGATGTCCTCAAGAAAATCAGCATGGAAGAGTTAGAAGGTCTCTCTCAGCCTTGCAGGTCCAATTCCAAAAAGTAATTTTGATATCCAATACAAAACCTTGATTCAATTTGCTTAGGTACCAGTTTCAACAACAGAGCACCGTTCACTAAACCAGTAAGCAGATGGTGAGCAAGTGCCATCCCATTATAACTTCTTCAATACATATGTATTTAAGGTTAAGATGAAGTGAGTGACAACAGACAAAATTTTAAGCTTTATATGCTCAGATCCTTGTGGCCAGGTCCAACTGGACAACTGCAAAGCAGTGGTCATCTTCCACCCACAGAGTCAGGAGGAGTCAAAGCAGCATGCGGAGGTCTGAAGTTATCTAGCAGCTCTGGGCAGAAGCCCTGATTAACGACAGAGAGGTAAAGCAAACATGAAGAAGCCACTCTCTCTTACTGCTTTACCACCTCATCATTAGCTGCTTGGTTCTCATCCAATTACTTATTTCAGAATGGCAATCAGAAATGGCAACAGTTGTCATATCCAATGCAAGGATATAATACACTATCGGCTATGCAGCACTACTGTAATTCACCACATGAGGAACTCGGACTCAGAGATGGAACCTGTCTCACTGGAGTTCTTCATCTGCTATTTTTTACACATTATGTTTTCTGAAGGCCCATCAACTGCCTTTATATGATATGATCGAAATGTCCCTGTGACACATGCAAAAGGGGACAGAAATACTAATGGCAACTCCAGATCATGGTTTTATGCATTTTCTGAACCACAGTGGCTTCAGAAGTAGTATTGACTTCAATATACTAGCACAGTAGGAATGGAAACTACTAACTGACCATAATAAGTTCATATAATGCTCCCTGAAAAGCTGACAGTAATTAGTGCACATTGTGACGTGACTGCAGGCATAACAGCATGGCTGCATTTAACAAGTAGAGCACAAAAGCTAACCGCAACTTAACTCATTAGAAAATCGGTTACGCCAAAATAAACCAGACACTAATATTTCTTGATAGATTTTATAGACAATAATAACACTTCTTATTTAATATAACAACTTACCATAGTGAAGACTAATCAAGACACATTATACAGAGACTTTAATTATTTTTGAGTTATGCTACAACTTAACCAGCTTTTATTTGTCTTTCTGAAGTAGACAAATTCCAACCTCTCAAATATTTCCAACAGATTTCTGCATAGATGCAAGCGTAAGTAAGCATAAGTCAAGGATGGCAAGTACATCTAATTTACAGACAGACAGCTCTTTACAAGCAGACTGCAACAGTAGAGCGTAACATTATTTTACCTTTGAAAGAACAAACCGGTCGTTGCTGGCATTTCTGGGATCTTGCACTTTGTACCTCATGGTATGGAAAAACAGCACAGACATAATCTCTGCTGCACTGCAGCATGATGTAGGGTGGCTACAAGTCAAGACAAACCCAAGATTAGCACTTCTCATTATTGATTGCTCAGGATCGTATCTTTAAAATATCACTTTACAGTCCCCTACTCCTCAGCATTAAAATACACAATCTGAAGTGTTTTTGATAACCCATCCCATCTACCATTACCCCAATGCCAATTAGTTGTACTTTGAGACAAAGGGAGCCTTCTTATCTAGCTCAAGTGGGTGTTAAAAGATAGACCCTGGTGACAGCTCAAGGACGTATCTTTTAGAGCTCTCCATTCTTCTTCATGCCAAGGAACACCACCCTAATTGGTGACTGGAAAGCACAGGAAGCAGTACAACCCTGTGCCTGACATCATACTCTACCACCTTATCTGACGGCAGAAATTCACTGATGCAGAGGAAACAAAGACAGCTTTCCACAGCACCTGAGCTGCTCATGGAGTGAAGAAATTAAAAGCATGGCATCCCGACTTGTTCAGGCCCCATTGCACAGTCAGGGATTGGTAATGCAAGATCAACTTTTGCAGAATGTTCTGGACCATTTATAAGTGTATAATGTAGGTACCATTTTATTTTAACATGTTAGAGCTGATAGAAACAAAATTCTGATTTCTAAAGGGGGCATTAAATAATACAATTCTTGTACTTTATCTTCTACTGAAACTGGACACAGAAATTTACTGTCTCCAGTAAACACCCAGATACACATTGTAAAATACTAACTTGCTTAATCTTTGACTAAGGAACCAACATTTTCTGCATTTACCTGTATATCAGTTTGAAATATTACACTAGATGGTCTGTCAAACATTTATAAGTATCTGGGATAGTCCCTCCCACTGAAGTATCTGGGATGACTTTTACAACAGTGTCCAACAGCAGCACAAATTAATACTTCAACCATAACTTGCCTTAGAAATACACAGGCACATTTCAGAAGCAACTATGTCATATAGTAACAATAAGCAAATACAAAGTCACATGAAAGGGGTTATTTCACTTGTGATAAAGCTTAAAGGGGGTAAGGAGGCTCTTTAAACCTTTATGTGGGAAGTAGCATTTTTCAGACTTTAATGGTGTAAACAGGATCATTCTCAACACCACTGGGTGCTACTGAAATACCGGAGAGTGAGTGATGAACAGTAAGAAGGTTATGGCTGCAAAAATCTGACCAGCTTTGAAAATAACTTGCAGTCTCATCTCACTTTCTCTTCTACCAGTTTATTTTTCATCTTTAACAAGGTACTCTTAAAATATTTGACCCTCCTTGTAAAACAGGATAAACTTACTATGAAAGTGTCACATTTTGTTTCCCACATGTACATTTACCATGCATGTTAGGATTAGACAACACTTTCACTAGAATAATCAGAGTATTCTCTTCCGGTGGTCATAAACCTTCCCTCCCAACATCCCCAACAGCACTGTAATAAGAGAATAAAAACATGCAAAACACTTGCAATCTATGAATTATGGTTAGTGTCCATCCCTTAGTAAGTACTCACACACAGGGAACCAAAAGAATTAGCTTTAAACCATGGTTCAAACATATTAGTAAATATTTATGTATTTGAGTTAATTGATAAGCCTTACATGCTTGTTTAAAGCTTTCATTCCTTTAATTTTATTAACTTTATACTTAACCATACTTCTATGAACTCCTGGTCTTGGTAAAAAAAGTTTTAAACAACCTAAAATGGTAGCATATGGAAATAAAAAAAAAAAAAAAGTAGAAAAATTTAATAAATTACCTGAAAATTGGAAAAAAAAATTTTTGTTAAAACTACAGGTTAATTAAATTACTTCCTACTAACAGAAATTAGCCAAAATTTAACTCCATATCAGATACCAGAAATCATTCTAAAATCAACTACACAATTTTCTTTAAATATATCCATCTTAACTACTTCTAGAGGTCTTCTGTTGGTTCATACTTTTCTAATAAGTTCTGTTAAAAGAATTCCTTCTTAAGCCTAGCAAAGTGTATTTGGATTACTCGTACAAGCAGAGAAAAAAACCACAGCAAGTCATTGCCACTGTTCTCACACAGCCTCCCATGTTGTCCCCGACTAATGAACCACCTAGAACCTGGTGGTGGTGTGATTAACTCACTTCTCTGCCAGATAGCTTCTACTGAAGAACTGCCTTAGCTTTGAAATATAGCCCACTAGTAGGAAACCAAAGTATATTAGAAGACTGAAATACTGGATCCACACAAATCAAGAGCAAAATAATTAATTACTCTAATACAGTGTTTGGTTTTTTTTTTGGGGGGGTGTATTTTTATTCTGCATCGATTTATATTAGTTCCATTTACACACGTCTACATATTTCAACTAAAAAGAATAGCAGAATGTTGAAATGCAATATTGAGTGAAAGATAAAAGCTAAAAAATTGAAGGAAGAAGATAATCTGCCACAAGTGATCATACCACATGTTATGAAATTTAACTGCCTCTTAAGAAACTCTTGCAACTTCCACTTTTAAGAATTTAATCATCTAATTCTAGGAAGCCAGGCACTGTTTCAAAACTGCAGAAATTTATCACTAGCTACAAAAAGAGACTCTACCGGTTTGCACTACTTATCTAAAATAAAAACTTCTTCCACACCCAAAAGCAAATATGTTCAATCTTTACAACTAACTTAATCAAATTTTTCCCCACCTAAGGCATTTTAAGCACATTTTTTTTTTCCCCAGTTCACTGAATTTTTCCAGTACAGCTGGTAAAGTACTCAAAGATATGTTTGAGCATCTTCAGGATCAGACTATCTGATCCTTTTAGCTCTTGTCCAGGCAAAGGCTGCATTTTCTTTAACAAAAGATAGTACAAGTAAAGACTGCAAGAACTGGTGTGTCAGATCTACCACAGAGTCACTTGTGTTGCAATATATGCCACAGTTTGCAGAAATTACTTCCTTGAAAGAAGCAGACAGGTCCTGTTTTGTTTGGAGTGTTTTTATTACAAGTATTTCCTCCAGTTTCACAAACTGCACCTTTAACACAAACTTCCTTAACAAAGTCAGTGCAATAATAGTGATTATTTTTTTCTATTAACTGGAAGCTTCTATTTATATTTAACTTGCATCCCAACATCTTTCTACATTCTTAGTGTATACCAGCAATTTAGGCAAAGCTTCCTGTCTCATTCAGGTTTTGGAAAACACATTCATAATCTGTTTTAGAAATGCATGGGATTTGCCTAACACTGCAACAGACTGAATGTCTTTTTCTCTCAGGCACATTACTACACCATCATCTTGGTAGTCAAATCTTATTAATTTAGAAAATACAAGACTTGTCAACAGAATCTTCCCTCCAGAGCCCATCTTTCATAATCTGCTCATTATCAGGTTGCGTAATAATGTCAGACTCTACACAACTCTAGTGCTAGAATAAGCTACAGTGATTAATGAAATGCCTTTGTGCAAGAAGTACTCAGTATTGTAGCATACATGAATACCAGGAATAAAAAGCTTGAGCAAAACCACTTTTACTGTTTCTCCAGTATGGAGAGAATGGGTTTACTATTGAATTTCATGGACCACAGTAAAGAAGCAAAGGCTGTAGGCTGTAGCAAGATCTTTATTCTTAATAGCACATCAGGCAAAACAGAGAAATAATTTTATCTGTAGATAGAACAACAAATACCATACATCTCTGTTGCCTGCTTAAAATACACACTAGATGCTCAAGCTAAACTAAACAGATTTAGCACAACTTCCATCTACAATTTCACACAAGCTTACGTAACGCTGCTTGTACATTGTAGCTTTGAAACAAATCAAGAATTAAAAGTGCGATTGTTAGGTATTCCGTACTTCTCTCTCCAGATTAGACCAAATAAACTACGGCTTTCTAAAACCCACTCCTATAGCTAGCTGAGAGGCTTCCCGTGTCCCAACACTCCATTTTACAGGAGGAACCAAAGCAGCATTTTCATTTGCTGCATGGAAAGGTAATGAGTAAAGTTCAATTTCTGTGTGCGTTGAGAAAGAGCTATGTGAGGTAGCCCATGCCAGACACAGTAAGGCAATTCAAAGAAGCTTTAAAATATTTTACACACCATCTTTCTCCACACGAACCTCAGCATCCAAAGGATTCCTTCAGGTTTGGTTTTTTTTTTTAAACGCTACAGCCAGTTTCAAAGAAGTCCAAAGGAGGAAATTGCAACAAGATGGGATATATAAAAAAAAAAAGGCAGCAGTCTATATGGAAGCACCCAAATGCATTATTCAAGCAGAAAAAATAGCTTTAATTTTACATGAGTAAAAGCGGATTGTTTGCAGAGATTTTTTTCCATAGGTAAAGCACGATCAAAGGAAGGATAACCCTGGAATCTGCACACATCAGAGCCTACACTAAATCCTGTCCAGAGGCCTGAATAAACTGCCCATTTGAGACCGCGAGCATTGCACAGATAATCCCACTTGGGCTCACTTGAAATTCTGTGCAGAATTAGTTCCAACTGACGGGCACGAAATGAAAAAGAAACGGCTTGCGCCTCAGGCACAAATTCTTTGGTTTTCAGTCCTGCATCAACTTAGCATTCCCGACCTCTCTCCGCAGTCACAACACCCGCCGGCCCCGGCCGTGCCGGGCGGCCTTTGCCCGCGGGAGCCCCGCGCCTCGCTCGCGCTCCTCGCCACGGCCGCCATTTCCAGATGTAGCACCTCCGCATCAAGCAGCTTCACGCGAAGCCACCGACGTGTCGGGGGGCTCGGGGGATTCAGCCGTGACCCCCGCAGAACCACCCCTGCCCCACGCCCCGCGCTCGGGCTCCCCATCCCGGCGCAGCGCCACGTCCCGCCCCGGGGCCGCCTCAGCCCTCCCGCGGGAGGCACGGATGGGCCCCAGCATCCCCGCCCACCCCACGTTCCCCTCAACGCGCAGAAAGCAGAGCGTAGGGTGGGGGCTCTGTCCCCGGGAGGCACCGATGTGTCCGCAGGCAGCGCGGAACGCGCGGCGGGAGCCGGCGCGGCCCCTCCCAGCGCCACCCCGCCTCGGCCTCGCCGCCGAACGGATGCACGACCCGGGATGCGGGAGCGCGGCTCGGCCGAGGGGCGGGTACCCGCAGCCGCCCCGCGGGGCCGGTCTGCGGCGCAGCAGCCTCCCCCACTCACCCGGAGCCGGCCGCGGTCGTGGCCCTGATGGAGCTGATGCGGAGCCGGTTGGCCGTGTCCTTCAGGGCCTGCAGGGTCTGCTGGTCGGGCTTGTGGTAATCCTCCATGGGGGCGAAGCAGAGGGGCCGCGGCGGCGGCTGGTCAGGGGCGGCGGCGCTCCGCGAGGGCTGTGGGCAGCGCGGCTCGGCCGGGCCGTGCGCTGGCGCGGAGGGAGGCGGAGAGCCAGGGAGCGCGCGGCAGCCCGCCCCGCCCCGGGGCTGCCCGCGCACACGGCGGGGCGGGGCGGGGCGGGGCGGGGCCAGGCGGCTCCCCCTGACGGCGCCAGGGGCGGCTCGGGGCGGCCGCGCGCAGGCGCCGTTGGGGCTCGGCGGGCTGAGGAGGAGGGGCCGCGAGCCCGTTCCCCGCCGTCCGGAGCCCGTCCGGGAAAGCCGTGCCGGCGGGCCTCCGCCTCAAGGCCGTTCGTGCCTCTGAACGTCACTGCAGCACCTGCCCCTTAACGGTAATCCTGTTCCGCTACCCAGGCGGGAGAAATACTAGCTGAGGGACCCTGTGTGGCGACCTTTCAAGAGAAATCCGTACTTCTACAACAGACATTTAGAAATTTGACTTTTGCATAAAAGATGGACTCCACCAGCCCTCAAGCAGGAAATACATTTTCTCTAGGAATTCTGAAAACTACAACATTACAGGCTACAGACTTAACTAGGCAAATTAAATATTTCATAATTTGTTCTAGAAAGCTCGAGCACCACTACAAGTCACAATCTGAAAAAGAAAAAACAACAACAAACCCCCCCACATTTTACTCAGGAAATCTGGTATTCCTGCACTGCACTCTCCCTGTATTTCAGTGTGCTGTCCACTGGTAGGTTGTCCTGGAAGCTGTATTATATGATTTAAAAATACAAATATATTTTAAAATCTGTTTTAAATGTAAACTGTTACATCTAGTGAACTAGTGCTCCTATCGTCATCAGCTTTCGGAAGACATTAGTGATGTGTACCATTTACATTAAAAAATGACACCTTTGTCTTCAAGACTCTGAAGACTTTGGGTTTCAGAAACAAAGGCAGGCACCTGTATTTACAGAGTATCCATCCATGCTCACCTGGCAAATTGCAGATAAGTCAAATGTGAAACACTTGGCAAGGTAAGATAAAACTTTATTCCATAAACGAACCAGTTTATTAGAAGAAATGAAAGCAGACACCATCCCCTTAGCTTAACTGTTTTCTTAAACTGTTCCATCAGTTGTCTTTTCAAAAATCCTTTTAATAAAAAACCTCAGAAGAAAAACTAGACCAAAAAATAGGCTATATGCCAGAAGAAGGAAAAAACGAACCAAACTTGACAGTAGCGAAGTGCAGAGTTCATTTTAGAGAGGTTAGTTATGCAAAGGTTAGTTGCTGCAACTGCCATTTGCTATGCTGCAATCTATATTCTACTTTAAAATAAATAGGTAGGACAACTACTTTATTTTCTTTTTGCATAGCCAGTTACCCAGATCTTTTAATTTCAGTAATACACTTTAAAGCAATATGGATGGAAATTGGGATATGGAAGAGCCTGATGAGAATCACATAAGCCTTGCTTTAAGTTTAGGACCTCTGAAGACATGGCCTATAATGCCAAGAGCTTCCAATGGCAGAGCAATGCCCCCTTAGAGCAGCGCGCCAAGAACTGAAGTTGTTAATGCACTTCAAGGGTCATTGTGCAGGTCTGCTGCTCTGTCAAGGCACAGAAAGACACATCATATACTCTGTAACATGCTATGTCTAAACAGCAACTTGGATATTAAAAAATACTTGATAGTTAGAAATTAGATAGTTGTGTAGGATATCACAGCAAAGAGATCCTAGCTGAGGAGACACAGAAAAAGTGTTGCCTGACATGGTGGAAGCAATCAACAGCCATTCGTAGTAGCAATTTCTCCACAATATTCCTGTTGAAATCCACTTTGGTTCAACAATACACAGACTTCTTTTGTCCTGGAGCTATGATGCCCAAAGGAATATGGTCAATAGGTATCTGTGAAAGATCTCAAGAGTTACAAAGTAGCACCTACAAGAGAATTACTGATTTAGGGCTCCCTTTCAGATTTGCAATCATAAAACTTAACTATTGGAGAAGTAATAGTAAATTCAAACCTTAAGTTCTCTGTAAGAGATCCTTAACTGAACCTTATATACGCTATATACCAGCAAGTAGCTTGCTAGGAATCTGGCTATTCCATAGCCTCAAATAGGCCTAAAAATCAGTCTAATCTCGTAGAGTGAGGGTTACCAGCCTCTCTGAGCACGTTACACAACTTTCCTGCTTCTCCTTTACCCTTCCCTTTATCCTTGTATCACTACCTTGTATCACCTCTTAGCCTTTCTCAAGGCAACACCACACTTGATTCTGCCTGTAGCCATATGGTCAGAAGGTAAGTCTAAAGTAGCATGAGCCAGAAGTACCATCCTGGTTCAAATCTCCTGATCATCACTGCTTACTCTGCATACTGCAGAGCGGTCTCAGAGCTCATGAACGGTATTCCTTTCAAATAAATATGAAACAGAAGATTCACTCTGAGAAAGCAGCTAATACATCCCCACCATTAATGAGTATTCAGTCCAACAGGACAGACAAGAAGTAGTCTGGAGAAGAGTTCAAAAAACACATCTATAGTGCAAATGTTGAGTCTTTAGCACTGTCTTATGTGCTCTATAAACCTGCTATACTAGAATCTCCTACATGCTGATGTAGATGAAGTGACAGAACCATGTTATTAGCACAGCAGCATTTATTAGCTTGAGCTCTGCTCTGTGCTTACTAATTAAGAGCAGTTGTTAAATACTGGCTGTGCTAGGGAAGTGAACGGCAATTTTTCTATCACCCTGCTGTTTAAACACTGTTCTTTAGCCAGATGTTGATATCTGGCTCAACCATCATCTCAGTGACATGGATAACTTCATATCAGTTGAGCAAGGTTAGGCAGGGTAACTTAGTCTACACCTATCTGTGGTTTAGAAAAGGTGCATAAAGTAAATTCTTCAAATGAGGTCAAGCATAAGTGAAATAACGGCTATGATACCAAACTCCACAGTATTTAGTGTTGACTGATGAAGCATTAAGAAAACATGGTTGTAGACCCATCCTATTTCAGCTGCAGACAGTAAGTTTCCAAAAACTTCCAAAACACGTTTGCATCAGGAAACAAAAAGCTTATTTTTGAGATGTGTACTTCACCTTTCTGGATAGCTAGGAGTATCTATAAACACAGCAGAAAAATATCATAATGGAAGTAGGTATCATGAAAACAATCAAGTAAATTCTACACTACAGTTTTGCTTCTAATAGATTAATTTCTCCATGTTTTTTATATATACAGTGTGATTAATATGTAAGCATTGCCAGGCAGTTACTGTTTCTCTCTGCATACATCTCTGGTAGTGGCAAAATGAGGTAACAGCCAACTAAAATAGAGTTTGGTCACTCCTGGCTTCTTACTCAACATTCTTTGTTTTCCCTCACAGTTCTTTTAAATATACACTGACTAGATCATAGCCTTAGTTTTATCGGTCCAGGCTGATTTAATTCTTTGGCCAAAGAGTAAGGTCTGTGATCAGGTGTCACTGATTACAGTGAAGATGTGCTCTTGAATCTTCATTGTAAGGATGGCTTCCTGACAAACCATCTCCCAAGCGTATTGTAGCAATAGCAATCTTACCAACTGCTTTCTCAGGGTGGACATATGGTGCTTTGTTTTTCCCTCCTGTAAGAAAATAAGGGGGATGATCTGGATAAGACCAGTATTACTATGGCTCACAACTTACTTTGTTTCCTCCATTGTTATCTGGATGGTAGAAAGACTAAGATAGACTTAGCTTAGATAATGTCATTGGGAGATTACTGCCTGCAACTCACCCTCCTTCCCCTGAATCCTCATGCTGCATCACTGAGTGCTTATTTATGGTATTGTGTTGTTAAACCAGCAGCTCAAGCATACACAGGATGAAATTCCACCTTGTGTCAGTGCCTCCACTTTGATCTACTCAAGTAGCGTATTATTTCTGCAGCTCTGACCAAGTGTGATGGACTGTAAAGCAATAGCTAAAGTCACGGTATATGTTGTGTACAACAGCCAACTTTTCTTCCACATTCTTGGCATTTGCCTCTGAAACCATATACAGTATGATTAAAACAAGGATGCAAAATGTATGAGCAGTCTTGCCTCAGTATATACAATCACATCTTGTTAGCTTCAGTATTAACTACTGGACTAGACAGCTTCTTAAATACATACACAGGACAACTGGCTTTTTCCACCCTCTCCTCCACACATTTCACAGTCAGTACATTATGTGCAGTAGAAGCATGGAAGCTGAGCTATGGCTGTCATTTGCTGAGATACTGCAAAAATGCATTGCTGACAGAAGTGCATGCAACCCTGTTTACCAAAGCAGGGGCTGCATGCACTGCTGCACTGCTGAAATTCAGGCCATTTAGCTATCATGGGGCTACGTGTCCAGTTTTGCCTTAAAAACTGTTGTCAAAATTAATTGCAGAATAAAGGTCTAGTAAGAACACTGAGTAGTTAAGTAGCTCATCACCTATAAAATCCAAACAACAGTGAGTAAAGAAAATGAGTAGAGGCACAAGAGGAGCCTGTGCAATTACAGTTTAAGCACTGTACAGATTCCAAACTGAACTGCAATCTGCTAATCATTGCTGGCATGGGTTGTAACCTTGCTAGCCCGGAACATCTCCATATAGCATAGAGGATTTCATTTCATTTCTAGGGTACCTTAAAAAAAAGTTATGCAGTGGAATCCCAGTTATTGTAGTCTGGTGCATGAGAATGCAATACATTCTCAGACCAAATCTGGTTCTGCAATGTTTCCAGAGGTTCAGTCCATACTGTCATAATTTACTCAAAATAAATTCTGTTCTTTTGTCAGCAAGTGGTTTTAGTTAAGCACAAGTGCACACTCAAGTAAACATCCTGTGAAAAAAATATTCAGCAGGCTGTGAAATAATGATCAGCTCTGCAGTTCCCATTGGAGCATGAAAAACACTTTAAACATCCTTTCGTTTCCATAGAACAGCAGTTGCCTCTGCTACAAAGGCTACAATCAGCTATAACCAGCAACCTGGAAAATGCAGCACCTAATCCAGAAATATCCAGACAGGGAAATCAATTCACCTTTGAAGTCCGTAAGATACAAGACAAAGATACACACATGCAGAAGATATTCACAGTTAATCTCAACTATAACTTTCTCAAATACAGCTGAAAGTCATCTGCAAGAGGAAAAATGTTTATGGAAAATTTCATAACAAAACAATTTTTTAGCTTACAGGCAGCCAAATGCTGGATAAAAATAATTTTAAAACCATAGTAATTTTTGTATTGCCTCTAAATAAAATGTCATTTAGTGCAAAAAGACTGGAAAACAAACCAAAATTTTAAAAGTTTCCAAAATATGATGGCAATTTTATAATATGTAAAAATGCGCAGATTAAATCAAATAGGCCAAATAATTTAAGACAAGTTTTACACAAAGAGACTTCTTTTATCTCCAACATGTAACCTATCAGAGAAACCCCAAATCATTGCATGTCTTACACAGTTAAAAGGGATTCACTGTGACTAGTTTTGGTAATTGCTCTGCTGTTTGATGATATTCAGGGAAGTATTTCTGATAAGCAATTTAAATATCGTAATTCTGTTGCTTTGAAGTTTGTAATGCTAATACAGCAATATTTGAGGGTATTTGGATTAGTTTAGCCAGTTGCTAATATCAGTATTATTTACATTTTTTTTGGTAAATATACAAACTAAATTTTTCACCTGTTGCAATTTCTTTATCTGTTATCATAAATATGAAATACTTACGTAGTAGGAATTTGAGGCATTTGCCTGCATCTATGCTTGAAAGACCTACTGAATACATAAAAGTTCCACAGTCATTTCAGCATGTTTGCTTTCTCTGTTTGATTCTTAATAATCCAGCTTCCATAACCCTTACTCTTCAAACAAGCTGGGAAGTTATTAGTCACTTTAGACTCTGTTTAAATGAATATTTGTATTCAAATAACTGAATTTGGTAAAATAATAAAGCTGTCATCAATAACGTGCTAAGAGAAATCCCTCAAACTGCAATGCTTTCATAGGTTGTGTAAATTTAGAAAGAAGGTAGGAGAGACAGCTGTAATGACCAAATAAAGCAAGATTTGTGCTGTAATGCATATAGAAAGAAAGAAACCGAAATAAATTTTCTTCAGCTTGCCCTCTACGACAGAACAGGCTTTGACTATTCCTGCCCTTTGAAAGAACATCTGCATTAGAAGCCCTTCAAGAAGGGAACTGTTCAAGAACGGATGAGATGGATTCATGCCAAAGTGTTCTCTAATTATGCAGACCATTGTGCATCACCAGCATATCCCTCCACATGTGCAAAAATACAGTGATTTCAGTTAGACATGGAACAGATTCCTCATCTAGTCTTCAATAATTAAATTCATTATCACCTAAATAAAATTTTTAAAATGTAAAAATCTCTGATTTCTGTGCAACAGAACATCAAGAATTGCAAGAAATAATGATACATACTGCATGGGAGCAGGTATTAATGTAGTAGTAAGATCAGGCGCTTTTTTTTAATCCAAAATGAAGATACAGATAGAGCTACATCACAGGCCCACGCTCAGTCACTATGTAGTACACAGTCTACATCTTTTATTTTAGCAGTTTCCTTCAGACAGCTATCCTCCTTTCTGCAGAGTATTGATTTCTGTTTATTTTGAACCCCTTATCAGAAGTACTGCCATGTGTTTTTAAACAAGCCTTTGGATTTTCTGTAAGGGCATCTGTTGTGGCAGGATTTTCCTATTCAATCACTGAAAAGCAGAGATCTCTCTTTATAATGGGTGCCCTGTGTCTTCCATCTTGAATCATCAGGAGCAGGGCTTGCTGTAAACCACAAGAGATTCTGTACACATCTGAAACCTGTAGGCTTTAATTTCACCCTTGTATTTCAATTCTTGTTCTAAGTTTAAGATAGCAGAAGCTTCCTTTACAGCAGTTTTGTTACATGAGAGAACTGTGACCCCCAGAGAATATAAGCTAATTTATTTGATGCTTAAAAAGTAAACAAGAGAAGGCATTTAGGATTATCCATAAATCTCAAGTCTACATGAGAAAGTCAGATGGATAACCTGCTGAGCCTTTCCCATCCCTCTTACGAACCACAAGAAGTAAAGCAGGAGGTGCAAGCCATATGCTCTCTACATTAAGACCACAGTTTTGCAGAGCTTTACTCTGTAGATACTCTTAAAGCTTCTTGACTTATTTTTGAGGAGAAAAGAAACATGACTTGTGCATTTACGTCACATACCTGCATGTTTCTAAGTAAGGCCGCAGGCCAAGTGCTTTCGTTTCAGCCAGCACATAAAGAAAGCTTATTCTTTTGTGGCTGTATTTCCCAAAGTCAATTTGTAAAATGGAGTTTCTTGAATTTGAAAGAATGGATTATGGCAGGTTATTATTAAGGTCTTCTTAAAGTGAAAGGTATTTCATTATTTTAAAATAAAGGGCAACTAGGTATGAGCAGTCTTGTTCTGTGTAACAGATTTTAAGCTGTAATGTGAGGCCATCAAGCAAAGATAAAAATTAGGTACTGCTATCAATCCGCCAGCTCCATTGTGCTGCTTCACAACTGGAGGTTAAAAAACCCCGTAGCAGACCTGGCAAATTATGTTTTGCTACCTCAAGAATTAGAGCAGGGAAATCATGCCTAACCAGTCTGGGTTTGAACACACCGTGAAATATTCTGGATTCTTACAGGCAAACTGCATTTGAGCTTTGGGAATACCTGAAGACAACATAGAGCATTAGAGAAACAAAACTGAAATTTAATTTCTTTCATGCTTCAGGAAATACCTTCACAAGCCGTACTTGTCTCTCTACAATATTCCCTTTCACATTTACTTACATTCTTTTGCTATTTCTTCCCTTGTTCACTTCCCAGTAATCTTCTATTCACTGGTCCCTTTCCTTCCATTTTATTGCAAGTGCTCTTTCAAAAATGCAGCAACTGATAAAAATATTCTCTCTTCACTGACCTCTTTTGACAATGCTTTTGAACCTAAGTAGGAGTCTCATACGAAGAATGATTATAAGAGGACATGAAAAATTGTTGCATAACTGACGAGAATGAGAGCCAGATTTCAGTTACAGGTCTGGTCTATCACCAAAGTTTTAAACTGACCTACTAATTTAGGAAAGTCAAAGTAAATCCCTTAATTGTAAAATCTGGAAGAGAGAAAGAAAGCTGATTCACACCTGAAATTGTGTGAAGATCCAAGAAAAAAAAATCCACTACTGGGCACTGAAAATAACTTCCAAAATCGTTTAACATACATTATAATTTCTAATATTTGAATTTCATATTAGGTCACTAAACTCAGAAATTTACCTCAGCTATACTATGGATGGTATTTACTGATTTGACTGCATCCTGATCATAAATGATGAAGTTACATAAGTGACAGGTTTCTTATTATACTAATGATAACCACTCCAGTATCTCGCATACTGAGAATGAAGTTTAGGTAAATCCTTACCAAATACATGAGTCCACTGACTTCAATTAATTTGGCCCATGAACATGAGCTACAACTTTGCCTAAAAAGCCAGCTGTGTTATTTCATTCTGCAAGCCTGCAAATAAAATTTGAACTTTAGTAGATGGGTTTTAGGAAGCCTAATGCTTACTACTCAATTCTATCTAGTGCTGCATCACCACTGTAGTAGGGATTGACTTTATGTTCTCATGCACTCTCAGAAAACACAGCTGTAGAACACACACTAGTGAGAGAAAAGGCCAAAAAGATTTTGGTCTGCATAAATTTTTTGTACAGTGCCTGGTTTAGCTGCAGCTACACGTAAGTCAGAAGTATTATCTTATTTCCAAATCAAAAGAGCGCACTTCATAGGAATAACAGTAACTAGAAATACATGGAACCAGAGAAGACAAAACGGTTAACAGCATCAACAATGAAAAAAAAACTTCCTCAGTATTGACCAAACAGGCAACATATCTAACAGAATTTAAAGTTAGATTCTAGGTCTTAGCTGCTTCCACCTGTTGTCAGTTATCTTACAGTAAATCCATGACTTCTGTATCTGTTTTGCACAGTAGTCTTCTATTAGAATCTGCTTTTTTATATAGTACAGGAGCCAGTTCAGTGTTAACAACTAGAGCAGCAAACACCATTCTTCAGTGGCCTCTCCTGCCATTGGTATGCCTTGTAATCTTTAACTCTTACGGGTAGTTAGAATGGGAGTAAGAATCTAGCCAAGATTAAGGGACTATGGTATCATGATTGATCCAAATTTCACAAAGTAAAATAGGCAAGATGATGAGAAGGAAAACCATAGCAGAAGTTCTGTTGGAATAGATCTTGAAATTAAACAAAACCTCATGCCAATCAGATATAGTAAGACGCCAACTGCAGTTTCCAACGTCTGTGGCCAAAGAGTAACTCTGGCTTGAGTATCATGCCATGTCTAGATGGATGAAAGGGGATATCATAAAAATAAGAGTGATAAGGATAGGCACTAAAATCAGTTACAGCTGTACTTATAAGACGAACTTGCAGCTGCATTTGTTACTGTGAAAGAAAATAGGTCTGTTTATCAAATTCAAAACGCAAGCCTGCTTACAGCAATAGAGGATAGCCAGAGGCTGTAGCAAGTGACAGATGTTATTCTCTACTGTCCTTCAAGCAAGCATGCTGCATTTTCTTTAGTGAACAAATGCAATTTGCTTTTGTTCTCAGTATGAAATAAGGAGTTTGAGTTTCTTCTCTGGAGAATATTAACCCTAAATAAAGCCTGCACTTACCCTTTTAACTGGCTACTAGAGCTCTAGAAATAAAAGGAAACATTGGAAGATTTTAGGAGGTGCTGAACATTTGTTTTGAAGTTTTATTACAAAAATATATTTGCAAACATACAAAATTTTGGATGAAAAAATGCTCATTCTTAAACATTTATGCAATAACTTAATAACTGCAAACATACATAGGTGCTATAAAATCCATACCATACCAAAAACGTTAATGATGCAGTATCTACATTTATTGACTTAGAACTCTCTCATTCTGGTTTCCAGAAGTCTTTTCTGAAGCCCCCCTTCCCCATGGTCTTCATATTGAAAGAACATGCAAATGGGTACAACTGGTGCATCCACAAAAGTGACAATACTCAGAAATTACTAAAAGCACATAATGTACATAAAAAACCCCTAACTAACCATATGCCCTTACACTGAATAGATAAAAATAAATACACCACCAAATCAGAGATACTGTAATTTTTCCAACTTGAAGTGAAAGGAAGATATTGCATCTTAACATTTTCGTAACATTGCCAGACAAAATTGAGGTGATATATATTGCACACATTCCTCCTGTTAAGATATGCTGTACAAAGCAACCCAAATACCTGGCAAAAAGGTAGCTGATTTGTTTAGAATACTTTTAAAAACAAGAAGTCCCAAATTAAAGTTTGCTTTCAAAAATATTTCAGAAATTATATCAGTGACTACATATGGCATAATGGGTTTCAGAAATATACCAAAATGAAGCAATTAGAAATGCAAGCAAAAATTAGATACATCCAGCAGCAAGAGTTTAAATATTATATTGGTATTTATACACAGAATTAAACATTTTATATGAAATCAAGATGAATCACTTGTTTTGTTTTTAAACTTTATTCAGTCATTCTGCAAATCTTGTTTAATTTGGAAAGATATACTGCTTCTAAGTTAATAGCTGTTAGGCACCTTTCATATAAACTTTGCATTATTAAATGACAGTAGATGAAGTCTAACTACAGAACTGAAAAATTTTATTTTCCTGAACAATTCAGCAGCTGTAGGTTTTAAAACTGTCTGGATTAGGTTTGAGTTTGGGGTTTTGTTTGTTTGGTTGGTTTTTTTTGTTATTTTTTGTTTTTTCTTTTTTAAAGTGACTTAAGGCTAGCCACAAAACACACACTTAGATAATACAATTAATTTGGAGAGTATAGTCTAAACTAATAATCTTTTAATTCTCAGAACTAATAGGAATAGGTAAAATCCCAGTAGTTTAAAAAAAATAAAAATCAATCACTTGAAAATGGTCACAATAATTTCCTGTGATGACCCACAGTAACTTGCTACACACTAGTTATCCTTACATGCGGATAACACGAATCAAGCACTTTGATAAACTGGTAATTTTAGATTTATACAAAAAGCTAAAATAATCAGGGAAACAGAAGTTGTTAAATAACAGTCCACATTTAAAAAAAAGTTCAAATTTTACACTGTAGTTGAGCTGCTGTTTCACAATACAATCCTTCATTAGAGTTTCATCTGTTAAACCCACTACTCCGGCACTTGTCATAAATCTCTGTGGTGTACTGGATAACACCTAGGTTGGTTACAGTGTCTGTTTGCTACACATAGAGAGGTCAGAACAAACATGAGCAGGTGTTCAAAGATGAACAGGTTTACTTGTTGTAAAAATGCCTGCCTAGTAACTATGATTTCAACTGTTTCTCTTCCAATTCATTTTGAAAGGTGGGGGACCGAAGTAAACCAATAATGTATTGTTACTAACACACTACAAAGCCAGAGTAAAGTAAGGATCTGCCAACTACTTGTGGGGGTTCCTGGACAGCTGGAAACAAGGTTAAGGATATGCAGAGTAGAGTTAAACGCTTATAACAGCACTGCTACTCTGAACAGTATTACTTTTGTCAACTGTATATGACTGAAAAACTCAGAATACAACTCCTTCCTAGCATTTCTATAGATCTTTGGATATGACTGTATTTAGCAAACAGTACAAATATGCAGTATCAGCTTCCAGTATTTTTATCTTAGAAACTTTTATCAAATCTTTCTTTGAAGAAAACAGAAGCTGTTAATAAGAAGTAAGAAGTTACAGACTTCATCTTTGCTAAATCCAGATGAAGAGCAACTGTTTGGTTTAGATTACCCATTTTTGTTCAGAAGAACTGCTCATTGGTTTGTCCCTTTTAGTTAAACTTTTTCTAAAAAAGCCACAGAACATATTAGTTAAGATCTTAGATCTAATTTGAGTCTCATTGTTTATGCACATACACAGTATTATAACTCCAGAATTTATGTAGGAAGCTCCTATCTTCCTTAACAAGGCTGAGTTTATATTGCTGAATTCAAATGCTACCATTAAAGCCAATATATTTCTTGATGAATGTGCATGACACTAGCATCCTTCCCTGAATCTTGCACATTTTTCTAACAAAACACTATATATTTTAACTGGAGACACTGAACTCAAAGACTGAGAAGAGCTTTTCAGAAGGCAGGTAGTGCTAAACAAAATATATTTTCCACTAAAAAGCTATTGAAAAAACTAAAATACGTAAAAATGTAAATATTTGTTGTATCTAAAACATACCAATTTGTGAACAAGTCACAATTAAAGCTCAATTACTAGTTTCCAATGAAATGACCATGCACCTTGACTGCAACATTAACTAATCCTTAGGATATATATACATACATATATGTTGTAAGGAGTCAAACAATGTTTTTCTTCATATTTCAATAGTGCTTGAGGGAAAAGAAAGAAGCAGTGCATCATAACTCACTACAGATTATCTTTTTACTCAATAAACCAAAACTTTTCTACTGGAAAAGCATCCTTTAAAACTACTATTGCTGAAGAAAGTTGGGACCTGAAGTCTTATTAATTACCTTTGCATGCCTTTAAGAAATAAATACAAGCCATGGGTAAACCAACACAGCAGCATAAGAAACTAGAATTAGAAATTTTCTGATTTCAAATGGGAAAGTATCCAGTTAAATTCTTACATTAGTGAATTACTCAATCACATATAAGAAGTGATAGCATTTTGCTTAGATAAGCTTCAGACAATGAAGTGTGCACTACCAACATAGGGAGAGGCCAACAGAAGAAAGGCATGCATTTGTGGCCCATCTGCATAGTTTTCAACACTGCAGTTCCAACACAGCTGAGGAATGACATGGTCCATCCTTAAGCTAAAAGGGAAACAAAGTATTTAAATTATATTTAACACTGCTGGACAGGAAGAGGGCCTTCCAGTGGCGGTCTCCTAACTATAAATTTAAAACAAGAAAAATTCAACATGCAACAGAACTACTCTGTGGCTTAAAAAGCCCATTACAATCACTGAGGATTTTGCATATTTCAAATCTTGCCATTTTAGAGAAAATGGCCTTACTCACTCGGATACCTGTTTAATGTCAGTGATGTAGAAGCAAGTAAGATTAATGGAATATTTAAAAGATAAATTTGTGTGCATTAGCTAGATGCTGTCAATGTATTGAGTAAATCACATTTTTAAACCCTTTGTTAAAGATCCAGCTCCAAAGGCCTGCCTGGCTTCCAGATCCATTCTTTGCCCACACCCACCGATTTAATCACAAGGTATTTTGCTCTCCTTTTCATCAGTCCTTCAAACTGGAATTAGGTTCCCACAACTGAATTTTGTTCTGTTGTGGTGTAGTGTACTGTACTATGTAATTGCTGGTTTAAATAGTATTGAGCCTGTAACCCTTGAACAGTGAATACAGCTAGGAATGACAGCCAGAGCAAACACTTGCACATTCACTTAATGCTAATGAGAGCTCAAATGCAACTTAAGTCCCCTCCCCAATAAAAACAAAGGTTTGCTGGTGATGATCACAGTGAAAACCTAGATCACTTCTGAGAACATTACTTTCATAAGTATTTAAGGAATAGTCTTTCCTCACAGGTTCAAATTCAAGACATTGAAAACTAAATATTCTTTTACAAAAATATTAGTTTTATAGATGAGGCATAATTGTTTTTAAAACTGATATATTTTAAGTAGATTTAGCTTCAATTATAGTTTAATGTTGTCTGTATTCTTGGTTAGGACTTGCAAGTAGACTTCATGAATAGTGCTGAGAAAACGTGAATCGTTCTGCATGAAAAAAACAAACAACATATTAGAAACATTAGCAAAAAGATGCAAACCCCCTTTAATTTAATGCCATTGAAGTCGTGCATAAGGATTCCTTATAGTGCTAGCTATCTGAGAGTTAAGGGAACTAGCTGCGCACTTGTACAAAAGGCAATGCTTTCAGACAACATGCAGACTTTGAACCATGAAGCTGGTAAGAGCTAGAGATCACTAAGCACACTGGATGCTCAAACAACCAAAACAGGGGTCACTAGGTCAGCCCTGGCTGCATAATTTCACTTCACTCCAGAGTCCAAATCTTAGTCTTAGACACAGATAATTCCATCCTGTGTACAGGCTCCCAAATCAAGTCTGCATGAGTGTCAGAAGTAATGTCATTTTTGTTTGTTAGACCAGCCTGAAAGGGATTGCAGTGTGTTATACAAGAATTCTCATGTCAAAGCATGACTGAGAAGTGAATCAGTTTAATCAATGGACAGTATTTAGAAATATTTCTTGAGTCTAATTCCTTCAAATGCCAAGTTTACAAATCTGGTATCTCTTGAGCTAGCTTGAAGATGTAATACTCTCTTTACAAGATCTGCACAGCAAATTTGGTATCCTGCTTGGAGTGCTGCACAAGCACTCCCATGCTGCGGGGTATGCGTACCATGGCCTTCATTCAGCTCTCTCTCTATAGAAAGAGAAAACTGGAGACAAATATTCCATTCAGCTCTCTAAAGTCACCACAAAGACGTTCTTCAGACTACTGGGTGACAATCAGTGCCCTATGTCTCTAATGAAAATAAGACTTCTGGCAGTTGAGCTCAGTTGCAAGACTTACAAGTAGGATAGTTTAAATCTTTAAAGAGAAAAAAAACAAACCCCAAACATACACACCAATACACAAAAAGGTTATGCAAAAAAGGAACAACACAGATAAATCAGGCAACCTAGCTAATGATGGGATCTGGGAATGGCCCTTTTTGGTCCTAACAACTTTATTACTGAGAAGATACTGTTTTTAAAATTTTAGACTTGCATTTTGGGTGTAAGCTCTTCTAACATCAGCATGGAGGGGGCAAAAGACTCCTGATTAACAAAGAACAGTTTGTCATTCATGACAACTTTGTCACAACAGTAGAGGTCAAAATTATCTCAATGTATGGCCACTCCCAATGTCACAGATTTAACTCAACTTTTTAGTCCCTAGAAACAGCAGAACCAGAACTTTGCAATTTCCATTTCAAAGTCACATACTTTGTTTAAAGATCAGGAACAGCTCTAGGGAACTGTAAACAGGAAAGCTTTCCTTGTGAAAGCAGGCACACTTACAGAGACAACAAAACCGATCCCCCCAACCCCACACCAGGGTTTCTACTAGTGCAAGTTTTTCCTCACTTGTCCACAAAGTCATATGGATGTGACAGGACACATCTGACGTACAGCTCTGTCCTGAGTCCTCCATCTTGCAACCAGAAGGAGTAAACTGTGCCATACTATGTGTGCAGTGTGAAGTAACCTACTCCTTCCACCAGAAAGGAACAACTTTTGTACTGTCTCAGAGAAAAAAAGAGTTACAGGGGTACAGAATTTCTCAGTACTGGCTACTGTACTTGGAACCCCATCCCTCAGGAATTGAACTCTGTAAAGACAGGACCTTTATTAGATGTATCAGTGCTTCTTGAAGCTGAGACCTACTGAGAACAGTAGGAGGTATAGTCTGAATTTCTGTTGTTCCAAGTGTTAAAGGTGAAGAAGAATTTGCTTTATTCTCCACTTCAGTAGCTTTTGTAGCTGATTGCTGAAAAACACTAGGAGACAAGAGGATTGAAGGTGTTACTGTAGTTGTGGCTGTAACAAACTGCGGAGGAGCAACCTGTAAAAGACCAGAAAATTAATAAGCACCATGTCCAGTAAGAATGAATGCTGTTATAAAGTCTGGAGAGATGAGCATAAAAAAAAAATAATTGTTGCCACTATTATTCAGTCAGATATTACAGAACAGCTGCTCTTAATGAAGACTAATAATATCAATAGTAATTCTTGTTTTAAAAGCTGAAGAAGGTAATAGTCTTCAATATTCTCATACGCAGGCTCCTTCCTCATGTGGTTGCTACCTTCCAGAATTTTTGATACATGAATAAAGTAGAATAAAAGATGAGCTTTACACTTAAGTAATCAAAAGGAGCCTGTAGTTGTTTTGCAGATTATTGAATTTACAGAAGGGCCAAGTCCTGATTCCCACCCCCCCCCACCCCACCCCCTTCTGTGGTGTCCAACAAATGCACTTATAATTTGAAGTATCTCAAAGACATTTAAAATGACTGATGAACTATAATTAAAGCACTGGGGTACACTGAAATATTCTAAGTACATTTTCCCTTGGAAGGGGAGATGGGAATATTCTGAGGACCATTTCCCACCGCATTCTTCCACAGGTCTGTGTCCATGTCATTACAGAAATCCACACACTGCCTTTACCACTTTTCCTTTCAAATGAATTGCGAATGTATAGAAATACTATATTTGCATAAAGTGGACGTGAATAAACATTAGCTTTGAGCAACCCTGACATCTCCTGGTAACTGCAATTGTTATTCAGTATGATAATCTACATCTTGCTCAGCTTCCAGAATGATCAACATGGTAAAAAGCAAATAATCAAAAGCAAGTAAGACTAAATGTGCTATGCAAAGATGTTTGATACGTTAGCAGAAAGAGTTCCGTTTGGATAATCAAAAATCTTCAGAAGAAAAAAACTGCAAAGCCATCTAAAATTAATGCATATACAACATCATCAACAATGGTAGAACTAGCGAATCGATTTTGTTATAGTCAAAACTGCGAAGACTTACAGCATGGGATTTCAGCTGAAGATAATGTGTTTAAGCCAACAAATGCAGTTTACCACACAACAGTCACACTTCTCTTAAAATTCCAAAATCCATGTAAAACGCTTTTGTTTAGGTCATTATTTACTGTGTCATGAACAAACTGTATAGCTTGTCTTATAGCAGGCCAGTAGCTAAACCGGCATTTTACTTTAAGCAGGACCATTTTTACTGCCTTCACAATCAGATTTGGTCATGCTACTAAAACTGCTTTTATGTAGTGCAAGTTGGACAGGAATGAGGCAATTTAACAGATTTGAAAAAAGGAGGGGGTGGATGAAGGAAAAGTATAATTAAATTAGAGATGATATCCTGAATACATAACTAAAAGGCAATTAAAACCAATTCTTGAAGACTTCACTATTACCAGTTATTTTTTTTTAACTGCAACCTGAAATTTTATATTGGCATTGTTCTGAACTGTTATTCAAAGGTAGTTCTAACAATGTTAAATCTGTATTTAGATTGTTAAAACTTGCTATTAGAAAGTTTTACAGAAACAAATGCTTGTTATTATTTTCTTCCTCTATTTTCAGTTTTTTTCATAAAATACAAGTTATCTCAGGAAAACTGAAAGAGACAGGCAAGGAGTGCATTTTATGCCTCTGGGGTGCTTAAGATTGGGCTAAGACTAATACTATAGCAATAGTACCACTTGCTTACAAGATTAAAAAAAACCAGTTCAAATGGTGCAAACTCAATGTAAGATTGCAGATCCAAATATATATTCTCATTTCTTCATTAGGACCAACAATAAGAGGCACAGTACAACAAAAAAGTGTACACATACATAGCAATCTACAGAAACTCCCCCTTGCTTCAGTACAGCTTGTTTCTGCTTCGGAACGGCACTTTAAATACGGTCAGTGGGCAATGACGACTTGAGATAGCAACTGCCTACCTCAGTTTTACCCTCCCCCCCCCCTTTTTTTTTTTTTTTAAGAAAACCAACAATTAGTAGAGGTACTTATTCACTTACTTGACTTGTTATAGACAAAGTCTTTGGCTGTGGAAATACTTCTGATTCCTTGTTTTGTTGTACAGTCTAAGTTAAAAAGAAAGCATAATTCACAAATTAGCATCCACAGCTCAATTTCCAGTAGTGGTTCTCTGGTTTTATGAAAGCACAAAACCACAAGTTTCAATAGATTTTAGATGTAATTCGATCCATTTTGTAAAACTGATGTAATCAGTTGGGTTGGAAAAAAGGAAAGATTTGAATTTGTTTTGTGCTTTCAATATTACAGCAAACCTGTAAAGCCGTAACTTCTGAAGAAAGACCAATACAGTTAAAAAAATTCTAAACATTAAAAACACTATGAAGGGAAGAGTTCAGTACCTTGTAATCAGTTTGGTAAATTGCCAGGAAGGTTAAATTCAGTATTTTTTCTTGGAGTCTTATCCAATCACCTTCACAAAAATTAAATGCTGTTTTCTGCTAGAATTTCTGAAGTATTTTATACCTTTACAAACAGCATCCAGATTCTTCTTTAGTCAGATTTCAAGACTATAATATAATTAAATTCAAGCATTATAAAATATTAGAAAAGACAATAAAAGGCATGCAGATAAGTACTTTAGTAAATTGCCGTGGCATTCTTCAAAGGCCTTGCTATAGCCATTTGAAATACCTCTTTGCAACACAGCACTGGAAAATACCCTCAGCAAAAGATGCTACTTAGTTTACTTGAACTGCAATGAAAACACTTGGGGAATTGATAGTCCTTAATGACAAAAGTAAAATTAGCTTTATGAAGTGGTAACAAGCAGAAGATCAAATTCTTTAAGTCTAATTACACAAGAGTTAAGTCTTTTGCTAGTTTGAGAGTGTATTTGGACTCCTGAGAATTTTGTCTAATGAAAATATGTACATACAATGAACATGGTGGAAGGAGACAAACAAGGTATAAGACTAGCATATGAAGAGCTAATTCCCAAGGCTATGAAGCAGACATTCAATAAATGCAGTCAAGGGCAGTTATGGACAAATCCAGCCAGATTTTCTGAATGCTCAAAGATGCCACAATCTTCAGTTAAACTTGTACCACAGTTTAGTAGTACAGAAAAGAAAAAATACTGCTCAGAATGTGCAGCTCTTTAATACCAGATCAACACAGCTGCTCAATGTTGTACTTGGACCTCCTCCTCCCTCTGCAAAATTAATCGGTCCAAGCACCTCAAAAAGGTGATCATTAGTGAGATAATCCCTAGCATGTAGCAGTCACAGCCTTCTTGAGAAATTTTCAACAACAGCAGTAGATTAGAAATAAGGTAATTAGTCAGCACAATGAAAACATACCCTTTTCTTAAACATTAAGACAGGGATAACTTTTCAAGCAACACCTGAAAAATACAGGGTATTCTAAAGTAATCCTCAGGACAAGTTACAGGCTGAAGAGCTGAGCTTTTGATTGTATCTGTTATGAGCAGGTCATCACCATATTCATAGCAAAGAGTAGCAGCTGGCCCAGACAGGGCTAACAAAGATCTTGTTAAAACCAGTGGCAAGACTGGATACTAATAAGCATTAGGAAATTCATACAGATGTAGCTGTAAGTAGTTTTGTTTGGTGTTTTTTATTCTTGCATCATCACTGTAGCCAAGATGCAAGAAGACACAATCAAACACCAGCTTAATCTACATGAGTGTAAATAAATTAAAATAATAATACAACAAAACAAAGAGAAGTCTTTGGAAAACCTCAGAGGTAGGCACTACAAAGTTACTCCCTTTGGAGAAAAAAGAAATCCAATAACCCAAACTCAATGTCTTTACTACTGATGTAGCCAATTAAACAGCAGAGCAATGCTAAATGATAGGAAATAATTTATAACACAAAGCCACACACATTAACCTTACAGACTAGCAGTGACATTTTCACCTTGTCTCTCAAAACATATTTACTGCTTTGGCCTATTAAGGCACAGACAATAGATTCTCCTCCAAGCAATAGGAAGTTTAAGAGGTCCTTTGTAACTGATACTAGGATAAAACAAACCAAGGTGATCAATTAGACAAAATAAATCAGTTTATGATCCATTTTACTAAATAACTAACAATATCTCAATGTAGCCTACAGGTATCCACAGCAGAAGGGGGTCAAAACTGAAGGAGTACAAAACATCCAAAGCAAAATAACCAGAAACACGAAATTGTTAACTTTGTACTTTCAAAGAAGGTACAGGCTAGACTGCCACAGCATCAACTCTCATAATACTGATAAGTCTGTAACCTTCTACCCCCTCTCAGATCATCAGTTCTTAGCAGTATTTTTCTGACACAAGTACAGATGAATTCTTTAGGACTTATTCATCCCCTAACAGCACCAGCTTGAAAAACCTCCTCCTCTACAGACAGGTCTGTCACTGATAGCAGATGCTAATGATACAAAACTAATGGAATTGGATTTCTAAGTTTGCAATTCAATCGATATCACAGAGTGGAAGTTATACATTAGCCTTTTAAAAATAATGAACAACAGCACATTTTCCAAGGGAAAATACATGTAGTCTAAAAACAGTCTAAAACTTCACAGATACCTGAAGAGGAGAGATTATCTTGCTGTTCAAAGTTGATGGTTTACTGTGAGATTCTTTGAAGCTTTCTGGTGTTGCAAGTTGGCCAACCGAGGCAGAGACGTTTGGTGTTAAGGAAGTCTTAGTGAGAGACTGCTGTTGCATTTGGTCATGCTGTGGGGTCAACCTGAGTTTCTGGAGAAGATCAACACTTGTATGGGATGTATTTGAGACAGTTCCTGTGTTTGTTGATGTCAAGGGTGCTATAAGCTGGCTTTGGCCAGCTATTAGGTTTTGTGGAACGTGGTTCACTTCAGATGGCGGCTGATTCACTAGTGGGGATATCTGCTTGGCAGCTTGCTGCATAACTTGCATTATACTGTTGTTTTGTTTTAGGCCAGGAAGCTTCTGAGCAGGGGCAGCTTCCATTGTCGAGGCTGAATTAAGAATAGGGCTTAAACGAACTGAATAGCTTGAAACATTTTTTATATCAGGCTGGGAAACTGATGCTGGAGGTATTAGCATAGGTGTTAAACATTCCTGCTGATTCAAAGGATTGGCACTGGTTTTAACACTTGGACTTTCAGATTTCCCTGGTGATTGTTGTATTACTGTTGATTGGTCAAAGGAAAAAGGCAAGAGCAAACTGTGCTGCTCTCTGGCAGAGGTGTCAGTCTGCAACTTCTCCATTCTCTCTGGATTGGGATATGGAGCTGCAGGCTGTTCCTTTGGTACAGAGGTTCCAAACAGTTCCTCCAATGTCAGATGCTTCTGCCTTGACTGAAATGGCTAGAAGGAACGAAAAAGTAGGTTTTCGGTTTAGAAAAATATACCCGCTGTGCATCTCACACCGTATTACAAGTTCAATATAACTATGAAACACAACTAGGTCAAATGAATTAAAAATACAGTTTTGATATCAGGAGTGTCCCATTTATAGGATTTATCAAATCAATTTCATTTACAAGGAACACCCTGTCTACATAAGCTTTACCTCTCCAGCCTTCTATGGACAGACTGTGCACTAGTAGCAAAGAAGGGGGAAGGTAATGGATTCTGTCCATTAAGATCAGCCCTAAATACATGAGGCACTTCAGGGGATGGAGGGGGAAAACATATGTTGACCAAATCCACATATAATTTACAGAGTTGGAAATAATTAAGTGTCCTAAAAGATGGGAAAGGAACAGAGAAACCTAAAGGTAAACTGATCTAGTAATACATGCCTAGTCAGTTTTTCTCACCCTTTTCTTTAACAATGCAACAGATGTTGTAATAGGTACAAGAATCTGTATAAACCCAAAGATATGTAGACATATCTCATTGAAAGGTGTGTTTATATACACACACAGTTACATCTACCAGTTCTTTAGTCTCTCCCAAAAATATACATCTAGCCTACACAAATGACATTGTTGGGGAAAAAAAAATTATCTGATTTTAAGGATATAATCTTAATATTTTGCTGAAAATATTTAAAAATTTGTTTCACTAAAGAGAAAAGAAACAGCTATTAACATCCTTAATCTCAAAGTTCCCCTGTTTTTTTTGTGGTTTTTTTTTTTAAGGTTGCACAGGACCAGAAGTTATGTAAAACAGCTGGACTAAAATAAAACATTCTGTTCAGAAGACTGAATGGCCTGCAGCACAATTCCAGTGTATTCTGATGGTACATCTAAACAAAGATGCTGTTTTACAATGACAACTACTGTACCATGACATTGTTATGCTAGCTCCAATTTTCTTAGCACAGGTAACAGTACTGAAGGCACAGCAGTACAGATAGCATGCAAAAAAAAAACCCTCGAGCTTGAAATCATATTGACTTCTGCCCAGGTTACTGATCTCTACTGCCATTCTTGTTACTAATTTTTAGCTAGCTTAAAGTCAGGCACACTTTCATTTTGCAGCTGAGATATTCTATAGTTTATAAACCTTGTTAATTATGTTAGGAATTCTTCCTAGAAAGTTGTTTTTACTTTTCTCCACTGATCTTGCTGATCTGGAGACCTGTCCTTCAACTGTAAAGATTCCATTAAGAGAAGAATCTCTATTCCATCTCATTTCAAACTCAGCTTTTCACTTCAGTATGATAAATTGGCTAGTTTTCTTTCAGTAATACATTAAAATATTCAAATAATAAATGGAAATCTCTACCATGCTCTGATCCAAGTCTGACTAGCTCCTTATGTGGATATAGTCTCAAACACAAAGTTAACTTCCAGCCTTTTGCCTGTCTCATCTCTAGTCAAGGTATATTTTGATCATGTCATCAACTTAGGGTGTTACAAAGACCCTTATCAGCAGGGTTCGCAAAAATGCAACATGATCACTTTACTTGATTGGAACAGAGTGCTGCTCAAAGCGTTTCTCCAGAAATTATTTCAGATATATTGAGACATGAATTAGCAGTTAGAACTGGCACCATAAAGTTTTTTTTCAGTGTTCTGGTTCAGTTTTGCCACTGACTTTCATTTTCAACTGCCAATATAAAAAACTTGAACTTCAGAGTATCACATAGAAGACATTTATTTTTATTCCCAAACCTATGATACCTTTAGCATGCAATGCCACACAAGTGTGGCATTTTAGAGCGGTTTAGTAATCTCACAGTACTTATATGTACACTAGTTCTTCATTTCACTGGTCACCTGTTTCAATTAGATGAAAAATACATTTTTACAGTTGAAATAATGTTTTTCCAGTAGTCTTCCAGTTGTCCACATTATTAAAAATGTGATTAAGAACAAGCACATTTATGATATAGTTGAACCGTTACCTAGCTTTACAGATTTATCTCTTATGTTACCCAATTTTTTCCAACATCTCTGAAGCTATTATTTTAAATAGCTCAACAGATATGCCATTTCACCTGTTCTATAAATTGACTGTTTCCCTTTAATTACTTCAGAGCAATTTGTTGTAATCTTTTCAATTTTTCCTTTATTAGCTCTTTGATTTCTGTTCTGCAATTCCACGTGCTGTCAGGTGGGGCACTTCAGCTGTCTGCGTACAGTCTACATGGGGTGACCCAAAAGAAAATACCTTCTTTTAAAACAAAGCCTCAGGCAACCCTGCTGCCAGGTCTCAAGATCAGGCATGCAGCTAGCAGAGGTGGCTGCCAGGGGTCAGTCTATCACTGTGCTGATCCAAAAGCAGAGATGCTGCTGAGGGGGTGGAGGGGGCTGTGATAGGAAGTAATCCCGGCAAATGCTCCACCTCTCATTTTAATTCATTAGCTGTTACTTCCCCATCCCCTAAAAGAGATTCCTGCTTCCTATACCCCAGCCTTGTATGGGAAATTACTACCACTACTACAAAGTAAGTATTTAGTTTGCAAGTATTAAGTGCAAGGTTGCACACATTTTCAAAGGGCATTTCACTTTTCAGTCACGGTGGTTTATTGCATCAGAAACACAACAGTAAACTGCGGCAAGGACGGGAAGCAGGTCTTGCAGCTTTCCTCAGTGGGGGATCTTCTGAGGAGAACCACTGCTGACCTTGCCGTGCCCACTGGGTGGCACTGCAAGCAGGCCCAAGCTACTGAGGTGTTACCGGGAATTTAGTTATTGCAGAATATTTTTTTTTTCCCTCAATTTATCTCTAAGAAGTCTTGTATGAAGCTACCCCTTCCCTGTGCAGAAATGCTTACTAGAAAATGGAGCTGAATACTGAACTATTGCTACCTAAGCCAGCCACTCCAGCGATGATACCATGCGTTTTATTTTGTAACAAGTTTCCCGTAGTTCAAAGACAATATTGCTGTGAAACAGAGGTCATTTTCACTAGCTTTTTTACTGTGCCTTACACTTCAACTACAGGACTAACACCAAGCTTTAGAATTTGTAGATATTTAGATACATGCTGATTCAACATGTTGTATCTAATATTTACCTGAAATAGACCTCAACTTTTACCACAATTTGAGCAACATCCCTCCCCAAAAACACTGAACATTTTTTTTTTTTTTTTTTTACAGTATTTCCTTTCCTGAAGAGGAAGAAATATATTGTCAAAAAGTTATTAACACAGGAAAAAAAAAACCAAACAGTCCCCTCTGCTCACAAAAACCCCTGAAGCAAACCAACACAAAACCACAGACATTTTTTCTACAATTTAAGTCTGAAGAAATCAGCCATGCTGACTGATACCATTACCAAACCTGCATACAACCAGTGGTTCAATGCAAGCTACAGAAGTGTGGGAGAAGATAGGTAAACACTTTTCAGTTATGCCAAAGAGAATTCGGTGCTGCCATGACTGAAGCACTTTCCATTTCTTGTCTAGCAATTCACTGTTGATTTCAGTTAGCAGAACTGTAGCTATTGTTTTGAAGTTAGCACAGGTAAACCTTAAGTAAACGTCTCAAACATGAGAAAAATAGGGCTTGAACTCATGCATGAGACTGTAGCAGAGTATACAGCTAACTGATGCCATATTCAGTCCAATAATCTGGCAGAGAATTTTTTTCTTGCTTCTTGCTCTGCAAAACATCCTGCACACTACTACAGACTGACTTCTTCCAGAATCCAAGTTAACTCATTCAAACATACCAGGATATTCACAGCACTGTGGACATAGCCTCATATTTTTAAACGCTAAGTTAAAAGACAGAATTTAGGATCCTAGAAGTCTTCAAACTCATTAGCTTATTCAAAGTGGTAACACATTCAGCAGACAACACTGCAGGCATTCTGAGAACAAAATATTTTGATACCAAAACAAACTACTAAATGGAAGAAAACCTAGCACCTTATTTAGATTTGGATGAAACATACCTGCTCTTGCACTTGTAATGAAATTTTTTGTTCTGAAGTCTCTGTGCTTTCTGGCTTTGGAGGATTTGCATTTTGTTGCATTCCAGAACTTGATATAATACTTAAGTCACTGATCTGATTCTAAAAAAAAATAAAAATTTAAACAAATACATGAGTTAAGTTTACATTTATCCTCTACTACAATCCAGTTTACATGGCACTTTGACAGAAATACAGACAATGTACAGAGTACTGATTTTTGTAAGACACTGTAGAATTCACAAATTTTAGGAAATAAGATTCATACCAAGACATCCACCATCTGGTATGTATTCATAAAGCTTTTACTATTAAAAACACAACTGGCTTCACATTTTTTTTCACTAAGAAAGAAAATAAAAATATGCAGGCTTTTCACATGTTTTATCTGCATTAGCTGCTAATGAGGAAATTTGCTATACTTCATTAAATCAATAATCTAAACTAGAAACAACATAGAAAAAAAAAAATCCTGTCAGAAATCAAAGTGGCTGGCAAGAGAGCTTGTCACTGACTTATTTCTACCAGATTTAATTAACCAGATTTAATTTTCAGAAGGTGTTAATTTGGTTTTCTGTGAACAAGACAGAGAACAGGCAAGAGTTGCATTATAACAGACAGTATGTTTACAGATTGAGCTAACTTTTGTCTTTAACAAATATATACATAAAACCAGAAATTGTATTACAGTTTAAATCAAAGTGAAAAAAACCCAAACTGCACAACAGTTTAGTTTTCAATAGGTAAAATACATCATACACATAACTTTGTTTTTTAACTTGTTGCTGAAAAGTTTAACAATCTGAACTTTATTATTCTTTTGTTTTCAATTTCTAATTGAAAACAATAAATACAAATTCAAGACTATATATTGTGACTTAGGAACAGAGACAAGAAACAACTTCTTCAATCTCTTTGACTTTTACCCACTAACTTGCAGGTCAGAACTCTTTTGTGCCTGAAATGCTGGATGCCTTGTGCCTACAAACAAATAAGACAAAGCATAGTTTTCTTCTCACTAGAGGATGAGCTGCAGTATGCTTCCATGCTCATACTAAAACACACAACACACACTATAAAAAGCATCCATTCACTTCATTAAAAACATTTTTAAAATATCAGAATTCATTCATTTTCACATATATAGTGAGTACTTGGAAGGATTAAGCTGATTTGAAATCCTAGATTAAATCACTCAGACCTTCATAAATCTCTTTTTCCCCTCTCTGTCCCCTTCTCATGCTGACACTCTGCCAATCTCATGTGGGCTGCACACAAGGATTACTGTATGATCCATCTGGAATGTACCAGGCAGATAAGTACTTTCTGCTCCTAAATACAAATTCATGCGTAATTATCAAGTGCCAAAAAAATATTTTAAAAAATTAAGACAGGAAAGGTCTCTCAAGAAGCCACCTTCAAATCAAGTTGGTTACCCAATCATGTTAACACTGATATACCTTGGCTACAGGGAGTTCCAAAATTAATGTGCCAGAGGTTTGTTGCTAAAGCTGAGGTGGTCAACAAAGCATTCTCCAAAGAAGTTTGCTTGAAATGTGACCAGCATAGCTCAATTATGTTTATCTGGTAACTTCTACACAACTACAATCATAGCAGACTATGGGATTACGTTCACCAGAGTCAGTTTACAGTTCATATACACAAAAAAGAAATTAAGTAATTATTCTAGTTTCACTGGTCTTGTAAAAGCATCAAAATAAACACACACCCCATGAAAACAAATCAAGATCAACACACAAAATACCCGATTATACAGTGCTCTGCTGTAGTCCATGCCCTGCATACCTCCCTATTGTATTACAGGCACACAGACATCGACTGTCCACCACAAGATCTGCATACCATTGCCCGTTTATCAGTATTTTGTCTACAGAGCTTCATCCATGATGCTTAAGAACTCTGTTTCTAGCAAAAGCTTTTCAGTACTCTCACATGAAAAAGATCTGAAAATTAGGAGAGGAGAAGCTGGAATATCCTTTCTGAGTCATTTTTAAGAGCCATCTGTTGGAAATATGTATTATCCAATACTGCAACAACAAAGAGGGAGAAAGGCTTCATCACTCCCTAAAAGGGCACGACTAAAACTGTGAGTTCTTGGGGTGCATGTTTGGAGTTTTTTTCCTCAAAAAGCCTTTAATTTCTTGAAATCCATCTAAACTGATACAACATTGAAAGACGAGTCATTCAAGTTTTGATGCTTCCTTCTGCTTCTCACAAAAGCTGCTATTCCCACAATGCTGGCCTTTGTACAAAGACACCTTCTCCCCAAACAGCATTGATGCTCAGAGAATTGGAAGCAATTTTTTTTTTTTCCAATCTGCATTTAAGGAGTTCAAAACACACTACTGATTTTCAGAAACTAGTATCTAGCCTGAGTCAAATGTATTTTGTGTTTTGTCACATTTACCTGCCCTCAATCTATGTCAGAAAGCGACAAGTTAAGTTGTCTCAAGTAAGGCTTAATCTACATGTTCATTCTTTTTGCATCCCACATTGTATTGTAACAATCTAGAATCCTGCAAAGACTCAGATCCCAAGTACTCAAAGGAACTCTACTGTGACCTACTGCACAAGCAACTTCTGGAAGAAATCAAGCACTCCACTCATGTGCTAACTCTTCTCCCACCAGTACAACAACAAAAACCATACCAAAGCTTTGCAATTCACACATCATTTTACTATAGAACATTCTTGCATTGTTATACTTGGGGAGAGGTGTGTTCAGAATCTGTTTCCTTTTTTGAATCTCCCACATATTACTCTTATTTTTGTCCTGCATGGATGAATTTGGTCCTCTGAACTATTTAATTTTTTCCTAATAGAACTAATATTCTTCTTCATTACGTAAACTTGTGAATTTAGCACTGGCAGACTCACCCTTCTGAAATCAATTAATTTATTAGAAGGATAAATACACAACAGATTGGACAGAGGTAGTAAACTGAATGATAAACTGAACAGAACGATAGGGTAACAGTATTGTTATACTTAGTGTACATAGAGTCCTCAAATGTACTAAATGACTAAATCTCTAATCTCTACTACTGCAAGTCTTTATTTTGAGACTAAGAGAAGACAGACGCTGTTGGATACAATTTTTATTTGCTATTCCCAGCAAAAAAAATTGTCTCACAGCAGTAGAAAATGTAAAATATGTCTACCAAGCTATATTTCAAGTTGGAGCACACAATCAGTATTCAACCTCTCTTGCCTGACATCAGAGACTGTTTCCTAGTATTAGTGTATTTGAGGGAGGGAACAAGACATCAGTCTGAAAACAAGGCTACTGAAACCATGGCAGAGAATGCCTGCTCTTTAAACAAACACACCTAATGTGTTAAAAACTACTTTCCAGATAGGTTTTCTTAAAAATGAACAATAATGAAAAAGTAAGCAAAGATCTGCCCACTCAGGTAATAATTCCAGAAATAAAACTTATGCATGCAACATGCACATCCCACACCATTTAAAAACATTTATTTTTCCCCACATTACCCCTTCTCTCTAAGTCACTGTACATCTGTGCTTGTATCACAGACATGGGATAGTTCACTAAGTTTCTGGGCTTCTGTTATATTATTCAACATGTCAATGCATTTTATTGTGCAGCTCAATGAATGCTCTTGATTGTGGCATGAATCATGGCAGATCTCTGCCAGTGACTTTTAGTACAGAGGAAAAAAAAAGGAAAACCAAAGTGTCAGGACTACAAGGAATATTTACAATAATGAAATTCAAGATTCTGAACAAGACATGTTCAGTGCTATGTTCTTCTACAGTGTTAGATATACACGTATTTATACATGTTTCCTTTGACAATGATCCATCAAAACAAGAGAGTAGACAAATACTGAGAATAAGCAGCCCAGGCACCTCTTTTAGAAAAATAATTTGCTGTGTCTGCATCTCAAAGTATCCGTTTTGAAAACGGTATCTGTATTCCCCCCCCTGAGGTAGCAATTCAAACATAAGAATGTACAGGCCCATTAAATTACAGATTAGGTGCACTACTATGAAATCTTGGGTTAGAGTGTATTGTACAAGACAATGTAGTATGTAAGAATTATTCTCTATTATCTCTCTCTCAGGAATCACAAGGCTTGCTATGTCAGTGGACTCCATATGATGTCCTAAGCCCTTCAGATGATGTCCTAGGCCCTACTCAGAAGTAATGTAGTGCTTTTATTTGTTCATAGGGGTTGGGGGGGGAGGGGGGGGGGAGGGGAGGGAAAAGAAAAAAAAAAAAGACGACATTTCCTTACTCGTTCATATTCATCCTTGGCTTTACTAAGCATTTCCAGGATGTCAATGGGCCTGTTTTCATTACAGCCGTTGGTTCTGTTGGGACTTTTTCTGTCCTGGGAAACTTGTGATCTCTGAGCTTCTTGTTCTACCACTCTGTAACAGGAAAGGAGAAATAAAATTTAGAAATTTTATCTGGAGTTAACACCTTGCAAAAAGCAGTAAAGTGTACTTACTCCCTGCATATTAACAAATTTTGTTCTGCCTGAATAAAAGCCTAAGATGTAGCTGACCAAAGTTACACAACTTTTCATTTGTTAGAAGTCAAACTGTCAAACAGTCTGTACGATTTATCTCCAATCCAGGTCTGTCTCTCATAAAGTTCACCTACAGTAAACACCACTTCTATAAAACTCATATTTAGACGTTTTTACAATAAAATATGTGGACATTCAAGCATGTGTTATACAAAGAGCATGTGTATTATACCATAGACAAATACATTTTTCACTCTTTACTTTCTAACTTGCATTTTTTCCATATTTAGCCAAATCAAGCCATGTTACTCAACAAAAAACAATTACAAACCAGTTCTAATTTAGGATGAGGCCTACCATTATACAACAAAACAAAGACAGTGGGAGAGACTGGCTCACACCAGATGTCTCTGGAGTCAGTCTGCAAGGAGCCTTAGAGCAAGTTACCCCTTACTTCCCTGCTTAAGGTTCTGAAAAGAAGGGCAAACCGTTTTTCTTCTCTAGCTGCTCTGTAGTGATTCCAGTTACCTGAAGGTCTACAATGCATCTTTTTCTCTGGCCTTTGATGCCTATGGTTCATTCATCACTTCTACTCCACTCCTACCTGCCTCAAGTATCAAAAAGCTTAATTTTAAAAGACAGTTACGATATGCAAGAAGCTGACGCGTACCTGGTACGTTTCATTAATAAAAGTAAAGGAAGGCAGCATATACTTCTAATCCATACACAGTTCACAAGATATACACGGCTGTGCGATGCACTAAAGCTTATCCTCTTGAAATAAACACACACCAGCCAGTAATCCCTTCTTTTTTAAGCCTGCATTAATCAAATATGTTAAGAAAAAACAAGCACTGTAAACAGGGCAGAGCTCTGGAGCTGGCACATCACTTCAGAAGTCTCATGCTGTGGAATGATGGCTGATGGGGGAGCCAAGAGGTGCCATCAGAACAATCACAGAAAGTGTCAGTCATTCCAGCCTCCAGTTTTTTGGGGTCAGTTAAGATTCGGGACAAACTCTAGATTTTATAGACTGTGGAATAATTAGATATCTAAATGGCAACACAGAGGTGCATATATGAGGAAAAATCAGTTCAAGTCTTGGAAGTTTCTTTCCAGTTTTCTAACAACCAAGCATCTTTGCTTCACTAGAGTTTAGCTGTGTTTATTTGAACAAGGGTTAGATTTGGCTCTTAACAATTCAATGTTGCTTTCAAAATTACTATGAAAATTTTTAATCATACAAGCTTATTTAACCAGCTTCTCATTATTAGTACAGCTTTCCCTGTTTGTAAGCAAGCGTTCACCTGCAAAAGTAGCTCTGAATAGGGAGGCCGATCTACACTGACAGTTTCTAGGAACTGCAGCATGTGCTCATTCAGATGAAGCAGCTCAATACTGTACAAGTGTTTCTATGGTGACACCCTGAGAGAACATTTTGTTCTAGCACCCCACAGGGTCATATAGTCCTGACTTAGGACCTGTCTAAACTCAACTCCAAAACTAGGGATGTGAAAAAACAAGGTAAAAGAACCAGAATACTTTGAGATTTTAAGTGTCAGCATAATTGTATTAGAAAAAATAAATACTTTGGTTAAAGGGAAAAATCTGGACAGCTGAAGTCATGTATGCACTGCCTGACAGGTGAAGCAAAGGCTTCAATCTTGAGACCCTCCTTCTGCTCTTAACTAGTTGGTCCAGGAGGTTTCAATAAAACATCTTCCCATTAAAACAGTACTAACTTGTCTCACAGCAAAATATCTTCAAGGAGCACATCCATTTCACAAAGATTTCTGAAAAACATTTCATCATATTTTTCTATTGTCCATTATGAAGTGTTTGTTACCTTTTTAAAGTTTTTTTTTTTATTATTTTTAAGAGTAACAAATTATATTCTCATGTAAATAACTGCCTAATACCTAGCTCTTCCTTCACCTTCTGTCTTGTGCAGGTTACATTCAGAAGGTGGTGATGGGGTAAATGTGAAACAGTATACCCCCCAAACTCTCTGAGATACTCTCCCACTTCTAGTTTACTGACTGTATCTCAGAAGGTAGTTTAAGTCTCTGTTGAAACAGGCTAAAACAAGCTTAGAAACTAACCTAAAAATAAAAACCCCCACAAATTTACATGTCAGAACGCAACAGTTTCACAAAAATTTCAAAACCCCTAGTTTCTGTCCTACTTCTAGAAAGCTCTTCCCTCAAACAATCCTCTTGACTTAACTTGACCCAATTTAATTCCTTCTAAAGTTAGAAGTTTGATGATTCCCATAAAATTTTTTCCATTTCAGAAAATTCTAGAATTCTTAAACAAAAAAAAAAAAAAAAAAAAAAAAAAAGAAGAGGAAAAGTTCTATAAATCTAATATCTTTGCTGGGGAAAAAAAAATCAACTAATGCAAATCTGTATACTGAGCATGCTCTGTATGCAATCCAGGATTAGATCTTTTTTAAGCAAGGCCTGCTGTTTCTTTCCATTATATCAGATAGTGGAAGAGGCACATATTCCTTCAGGGACATAGTAGCTGCTGTGACAGTTCATGTAAGAATATCTGCAGTTATAGCATTGAAAATATACCTGGCACAACTCACAGAAGGTGGAGAAGGGCAGCAGGGGGAGAGATAGAGGGAACAAGAAGTGAAGTCTGTGATTACAAAGCCTACAAACAGTAACTTACTTTTCGTTTGAGAGATAAGCCACCAAAATGTAAATGGATGGCCTGCAATCTTGTTAACTCAGTCTGGCACAATAAGGTCAAGTCAGACAGAAGGAAAGAGAATGCAAATCTCCTTGAAACCTTTTACGGTTAGATTTTTGAAGCTCTGAGGTACTATAAAGGCAGTACTCAGTCCTATCAGTGATTAAAAACACCCTTCAACTAAACAAAAGGGTGCAAATCCAAACTTCCACCCAAGACAAAAAAAAGCGTGGAATAAAATTAATATTCTTGGAAGACAATGTAAATATTTATTTCAAAATATACTGAACTAAGCCTGATGAAACCTGCTACCATACGCTGAAATGCAGCTTTCCTTCTCCAAGATTCAATTTTATTTTTTAAATATTAAAGAGTATATTTTAAGTTTTCTTAAATACATCTTTCATCCCAAGATGAAATAATTCCTGCAGTTTCAGCCTCCTTACATACAGAAGCATACAGAAGCATCAGCACTTTTACTTTTCTTCTGACTGCCTTCTACTCAATTTGGGGTAAAGAAACCTTGGTGTTTGTGGAAACAGATGCCAGCAAAATAGTATCAATCTGCTTTTCATAAAGTTTTTAACAACAGCCTCAGAAGTGCAGCTTTTCCATCCTTGAGTAATGTGCAACTAGAACACCTTCACTTCATTTTCTTATATAATAAGATACACTTCACTAATATGAATATCTGGATACTAAGAAGCTATAAGGCATGTGGTACCAAATGAAATGTGATTTCATTCTACAGAGCTTTGTCAACAAATACAAGTAAATATACTTACAATAAATACCTTTCTTAGCATAGAAATGGCTTTTGTCAATATTTTTGTTACTCCCAAACCAATACACAAAAGGAAAAGAGAACTAGCAGTATTCAGACATTCCATAATCTAATAATGAAGAAAGACTTCATGAAAAAAAGCACTCAGATAATGAAGACTTACTATTAGCAGCACTTGGTTGAAAAAAATATGTGATCTTTGCTAGCACAAATCAATGGCAGCAATGACTAAAAATCATCCTAAAGTGAGATCCTAGCCAGCTCAGCAAAATTTAACTGTCTGTATTCTGTCAATATCTAATCAATAAAGTTTTTATGGACACATTTGATTTCTTTAGATTTGCTTGCATAAGTTTGAAGTGACAAAGCTGAATACATGTTCCTTGAAGTCTGCTTGATGCATTAACTCTAATTTCAGTTTGAAAGATACTTTTAATCCAGAATCATTCTAACACCTACCATAAAAATTTCCAACATATAAAAAATTCATTTTAGCTTTTTGACCTACCAAAATAATTCGTAATCCCAGAAACTTTCTAGGGTGCTGAGATGCTACAGTCACAAGAGCATGTGAGTATCTGCATCATCAACAAGGGTGAAGCAGTAATGCCAACTTTGGCACTTCCGTCTCTGTGTTAATAAAGCTGCAATACAGGCATCAGGGACCCAAGAAAATGCAGGCTATAGCAGTTTACAAAGAAGATGACAATAAAGCTTAGAATATTCCCTGGCTTTAAATGAACCTGCTGGGTTACAGTTATTTCCAGAATATTACAGAATCCTGCAAAAAGGGTAGACATGCTTTATGGATTGCTGTGCCACGGCTAGACAGACTGTTACCTGATTACACTTTAAAGATCCCTGAGGTATCTATAGCCCATGATTTACACCATAGTGCCTATACTGGTTTAATACCAAATGAACTCAAGTTTTGCTCCGTGACACTTAGATCTGCAGTGTAGCTGTGCATGACAGAATAAGAATATGGTAGTCTGAAAAGTTCAGCACGCTCTCCCACTTCAAACACTAATCATGGTTTTAAATTAAAAAGTGCATTAAAAAGAAAGCCATACCCTTCTGATGCTTTTTATAAAGAGAAGCAACAATAGACATGTTATTTGATTTGTAACGATTTCTAAGAGTCAGTTTCACACAACTGTTTTCAATAAACCCTTATCATTAATCCTTATATTTGAATAAGCCAAATAACAGCTAAAAGACCAACACAGCTGCAAAGAAAAAAAAAAAAGTAGGAAATGGGAACTGTATAGGGTTACCAGGATGAGAGAAAAGAAATATAAGAATTTAGAAAGAGATCTTGACATCAAAGTTTGTCATTTGTGTTGCCTTACATTGCTTCTATGAGGAAAAGCCAAAATAATCCAAAGCAAAAACCCCAGCCCAAGAAACCAGCATTCAGTTTAAAATGTCTACAATATGGCTAGTTTTCATATAATTAAATTTTGCCAGTCTTCAAGATGCCCTGACTTGCAAGACACAGCATGCTGATTAAGGCATGCAATAAAAAAAAGAAAGTGCGGGAAAGTAGTGTGATAGCAAAGAAAAGCAAAGCCAAGAACAAGGGATGAGACAATGTCCTGTGCAATATATCTGCATTTTGTAACTTTGCTAATGTAACTACTCTGTCACACAATTCAAGCTCCTTCCTTTCATAAGGACATTGAAGATTTGCTTAAATTAATTCCCATCCTTTTCTATTAATATAAAAGTCTTGGCTTAATCTCTAAGGCACCTCACCTGAAAAACCAGAAAGGTGCAAGAATACCCTCCAATCATGACATATTTTATAGACTTTATGCCACACTGCCAACATATCCAGTTCCGCCTTCTCTGACCTCTGTTGTTCACTCAACATTCTGTACTCTAGTCTGAAGTCCTCCTCAGCTGTGGTGGTGCAACCAGCTACAGTACAGAGTCACTACCTGCACTGCTAAATGATAGCAGCTTAAACAAAACCACGTTATTGCAAATACAGTCTTTTAAGGTTTCTTTAAACTGAGATTACTGCAGAAATTCTCTTGCTGTATGACATCTCTGGGAGCCCTTGGAACTATAAAATACGAACAAGTGACACGGCAGCTTTATAAACCAAATTTATCTCCAAAGGGGGGAAAAAAGAAAGAAATTAGCAACAAGAAGCTTCTATTATTTCAGTTTTGATTACTCTCCTAACATTGCTTTAATTCTGAAAGATTCTACCTGCTTCTCCCAATATTCTCCAATCTCTTCACTTTAGTCAGCAATAACAGCTATGCCTTAAAAAAACCCCCAAAATCACAAACCCAAACAAAAACCTGCCCACCACCAAACAAACCACGAAACCAGCAAAAACCCCCATCATTTGTCTGATTACACTTCCTGTATCAGAAGATCTTTTGCCAACATCCCTACACTAAATATAAAATAATAAAGCGTTTATACTTGCTTTGTTTGGAGAACATCAACTAATACTTCAACTGATTTTTTTTTTACCACTTTACAGCAAACATTTTGATTATTAAAAAACTAGTACCAGCAAGAATGTTGTCTTTTTCTATTTAAGGAGAGTGAGAAAAAACCCAAACATATTTAAGAGGTTCAAAATTTTTTGCTGTATTGCATGAAAGAATTACAGAATAAGACCACATTACTTACTTCGCCATGAGTTTTGCAATTCGATGACAGTCGTTCTTGTCATAAAACCAGATACTGTAAATTGACACTTTAAGAAAAAAAAAATTCAAGTGTAAGACAAAGTTGTAAAAAAAAAAAAACCCCAAAAAACCAGTAGTTCATTCAATCTGCAACACAAGAATTACCATCAATTTCCACTCAAATATTAGGTGTGTGATCAACTACTATTTTATAAAGTAATCAGAAATAGCACATGTGCAAACACAAATACAGCTGCAGTCAGATTAAATATAAGAACTACAAAATGTTAATATTGTTTGCAAATAGAAGTGGCAGGAAAAGGAAGTTTTAACTATCTCATGCCTTCTCACTACAGTTGCAACCTTCTGTTTTGAATTACCGACTTTACCATTTAAATTTGGCTAAAGAATATATGTTAAAAAAACCACTATTTTTTAAAATTTGTCAAATTTAGAAGCTCAACAAAAAAATATTAAAGTTTGAATTACAGTATGACAGTTTAGTCACAGGCTCTCTAAAGGTCCCCTCTCTAAATTCTTTCCGCAGAGGAGTTACTGTACCAGAAGAAAGCAGTACCAAAGCTCCAATCATACTGTCACATTCATGGAGCAGCTTAAAACTAGATTCATATTGAACCTTACTTTTTGAAGGTATCAAGGACAAAGCAACGAGGGCAAAGTAAGACACTAAACCCCATTCTGGCTTTCAGAATAACTAAAATTCCCCTGAAAGTTGGTAGAGTTAGAGCCTGATCCCTGAGCTGAAAGGCACTCCAGAGGGAGAAACTTTGTCAGTAGTACCATGTACTATTTCTTCATCGGCAATCCTACTTCAAAGAGGCTGGTTTTTTACCCACACACATACTCATCTCCTCACTGTCCCCACAGTTGTGCCAACATAACAAATCTGCAAAACTCTTTGCAGAATTGTATCTAATCCAGCTCACAAAAACAGGTTATTTCAAATCTTGGTTCACGTTTGAAGTTTGTCAATGCACAGTGTGCAAGTACATCAAAGGCAACTGGATGCTTTACATGTTACCATTAAAATATTTTCATTTCTGAGAAGACACTTTTAGCCTTCTAAAACTCATCTCTATACTGCAGCTCATGCCATTGTTTTTATGAAGTTGAAATCACTGATTATAGAAGTATGACTTAAAGTGAAGGAATGTTTAAATAATAAAAAAAAAAATACACAACATTTTCCAGCCAGATGTAGATTTTTATTTCAAAGTGAAATCCTCCTCCCTGCCCCCGCTTTTTCCCCCACCTCAAAACACTCAAAAATCTCAACCAAAGACCATTCAAAATTATTTCAAGCCATGGCAAAGAGGGCAGTTATTTACCAAACTTTTTTTTCTATAACTTCCAGTTATCCTAGGCTTACTGTGTTGGACCAAATCCCTCAAAAAGCCACACCCACATCTTAATATCCCAACAAACTGAAGTTCTACTTTGCCTTTTTTTTTTTTTTTTTTTTTAAATTTTACTAAGCAACAACTATATTCATTTGAGTGTTTGTTTCTTTAGAAGTTACAGGTTAAGTAATAGACAACAAAGATTTTCAAGTAATAAACAAAGAAATCAATACAGCACAGTTTAAGGAACTTTGTTCTTACAAAAGACATAAACCAATAAAAAAAGCATTTCACACATGTAAACAATGCTTATATTTAGTTCAATACAACTGGATTGTCTACGGCATAGAAACCCGATAATGTTTCCAGTTTGAGATACTTCTTTAGTCATGTAGCATATTTTAACACTGAAGAAAAGCTCTTTCATTTCCCTGACTTCATTATCAGAAAAACTGCAAAGAGAAAAAAGCTTCTTCAAAAGCATACTTGCTGAAGAAATGAAGATAAGGAACCTATAATGATATCTTAATGGGACAAACGATAAAAGTCACACTCAATTCTGCCAGAAACAGGCTTACACAAGACCAGAAGTAGATACAAATCTCAGTTTGGCGTACAGAGTATCAGGGTTTTTTCCACTTAGTACTACTGGCAAGCAATCCTAAGGAGTCACTGCAAAACGTTTACAGTATTATGAAGACACAAAGCAGACCATGAACAAGTAAGCTTGAGCATTAACTTAGATATGGTCCAACAGGCTGGAATGTTTACCTTCCTCTTTTCAAAAGAGGACCCATTTGTACTATCAGTTCAGCTCCCTTGCCCTTGAAGTATGTATGTATGTCCCAACTGCATTACTGTATTTGATGTATTTCTTACACACATGCAAATTTAACTATAAACATCCTTTTTTTAAAACCAGAGTTGGTACTTACCAGTTCTTTTCAAACCTGTGATCTTTTTACTACATCCAGCATAAATATTAGCTGAATGTTCATATGTCTAATGGCATATCTTTCTACTGCAGTTTGTCCAACAGAAGCCAGTAAATTAAGTGATTCATTTTTCCATCTAGTTCAACACCTTCCATCCAGCTTTTCTACACTGAATGTTGGGCAGCATCTTTAGCAATCAAGTAGCAATTTGTAGTCATCAGCAGCAATATCCTTCAGTCAGATTCACACTACATTTTGACACACATGAAGTCATGAGTCACCCATATCACAGACAAACCAGATTTCATAAAATTAAAAGCTGTCAGTTATCTTAATCAACATTCTTGTCTGACATATGTAATTTTTATTAGAAACACTGACCCACAAATATTTATCAAAACACATAACACTCAACTTCTCTCCAAACTTGACTGGATCAATCATTAAAATTTGATTGAAATTGCTATGAGGAAAAAAAAAAGAGATTTTGAGAGAATGGAAGCATTATGGCAGACTTCCTCCTGAAGCTTAACAGCTGATGACACCAAAAGGAAGGTCTTCTTCTACATTGTGCTCCCAATACTTTAAGGGGCAGTCATCTTACTGTTTCAGTGCTACTCAGCAGATCTGAATTAAGAGTGGGCATTGCAAAGTGCCACAGTGAGACAGAGGCCTCTCTTTGGGATGCAACTACGTTTTATGTTGTCAAAGCTGTAGTTTCACTTCAGTTTTAATTTTAAGTAAGCAGAAAGAAGCAGCATAACCACCCATACATTGCCACAACTTTGCTGTGAACTCATTCTACCCCAACTCCCCCCTCTCCCCTATGTCAGCTGGGTACATTTTAGTCCAGACCAGTTCCTTGATGCTGTTTGTGCATCAGCTTCACAAACACGCCACCCAGCACAAGAGAGGACAGAAACAGGAAAGCTGGGAGCAGCACAGTAAGGCAAAGCTGTCAAAATGTTCATGAAACTGTAGCCTGAGAACGGTATGCCAGAAGACATGGACATGTACTCATCAGCACTGCCAGTTTCAGAGATTCCAGACACTGGCACTCTCTTGCCTTAGGCAGTTTAGCCATTTGTGCAGATACAGCTTAATTTCATTCACAAAGATGATCTGTTTAAAAGTTACCTTAACTAATGGGAAGAGCCAATAGAAGAGAAAGAAAAGTTTTCTTTTACAATTCCAATTTAGGCGTTGCTATACAATGAAGCAGCACAACTGTAAGTGGAGGACAATAACCTTTCAAACTCTCTAGAAAGAAAGGACTCCTATTTTGAAACCCATCCTATAAGGTAATAATGGAAATCAACTTAACCTGATCTCACTCCCATAAAGAAAAGCACATATATGCATCATTTGCATATGGTATATGCATAATTTTACACTTCAAACAGAGTTTAAGGCAAAAACACATAAAGCCGTCCGTCCCTCTCAAAGCTTGTATTTCTTCCAGTAGCAAGGTTAGCTGAAATGCCACCTCTCCACAGTCAATCTGCTCTATTTTCTTCACTGAAATTCGTCATTCACTATTCATATTTTCCTCAATTTAAATATCAGGCTGCCATGTAGATTTATAAATCAGTAGAATTAAAAAAATATTCCCTCCTTCTCAATGTTTTGAATATCTAAGGCCATTTCACAAATCCAGTTCACAGCACAATCCCACAAGAGGTTGCACTGGAGTAATTCAGCAGGTGGCAAACACCACCCAAGATCAGGAACACTTTATCGACCTGCCATCTGACAAAGTATAGTGTGGAATGAGAGGGATTACTACGCTGCAACACTGAACCGGAGTGGAAAACCCCTTGCAGTTAGAGTGCCATCTTTCAAGTCAAACAAAGTATTTTTAGAACTTCTTAACAGCTTTCAGTGGTTCCTCCCCTCCCCCTAGCTTGCATTGTGTCTTCTGCTATAAAGGTATTGGGAACAGGCTCCTTTCTTATCTCAGACTAAACCACTGGGTTAATGCGCTTGCTGGAGAGCCATTCAGCTCCGGCAGTCACAGAGATACGTTACACTTAATGCACTGCCAGCTGGGAACAAAGGTGATAATGACAGACTTTCCTTACCAGTAAATATGACCCGTTTGAAACCAGTCAGGAGCTCTTTCAAACAATTTTAAAAGCCATTTGAAATAATGCAGGTCATTTTGCTTTTGCTGTTCTGAATACAAGTTTGTTTAATTAATGATAATACAACAATCCCAGAAGACAGCACTTTGTAACTGAGTTTTCCTCTTAAACATATAAGCCTCTCCAAAATCCATTATTTTTGCTTTTCTAACTCTTACCCTTGGACAGGAATAAGAAGCAAGCATAAAAACCACCACACCAAAAACCCGCACCAAATAAGGACTATTTCTTTGAATACCCAAGTTTTATGCTTAGCATCTCTCTTTTCAGCACCATGGAAATCAATCTGCCTGACCTCTCAAGTGAAATGGCTTGGATTAAAAAGCCTTTTAATCAAGACCAACACCACCGATACAAAGGGAAAGTTATAAATGAGAAAGACTTAGAAGAATTCTTCTTGCAGACTTCAAGAGGTAAGTTTGTCATTGTTTTATATTTTGCTTTAAAGAAAAATTAGTCCAACTATCATCTCCAAATTTTCACATTACAGACTGAAAGAAAGTACTGAACTTTCAGATTGGACTATCACTGCTGTTACTGGGAGAACTGTATGCATTTTTTAAAATGGAGCTTAACATACTTCTCACAAAATACAGACAAGAGGCAACCAGTTCACTTAAAAATATGGTCAACTGGATTCAGTGCTTCATGAACAATATTCTGAATACTCCAAAGAATGTGCATGCATCCAGAGGGAAAGTGAGACAAGGATCAAATGTACCTGGCAACACATATTCTAGATTAAACAATAATAAAGGGTACATTAAGTATGAAGTATAATCTAAAAAATTCTTCTTTAAAAAAGAACTCTAAATTAAAAATACGTTACATTACCAAAATGAAAACAAATTGTGATTTAATTTCTTGATTTGTTCACATTTGAAGACACTTGCTTTCTTTAACTCTAAATGAAAAGTAGGATATCTTTTTTTTTTTTTTCTATTTACCACTGTAATTGGTGTATAGTCTCACAGCTTCTTAACCACACCTCCTGTCATTTTTGCTTTAGGGTCTGATGCCTCATGAATAAATGGTCTAAGTTTTCAGGCAACATTATACACAACTTTTAAAGTAGACATAGAACTTTATCAAACTGTTCGGCTTAAGTATTCTTTTGCTGCTTGGACCATGTTATATAGTCACAATGTTTCTCAGAAAAAAAAATAAATCTGGAGCTGGGAAAGATTTTCCTATTAATGGCTACAATAGTGAAAAGGTATTAATTCTGGGGACTGGGGGAAGCCTCTACATGTCTTGAATCTAACCAGATTAATGAATAACAAATTGACCCAAACGTCAATTTTTTCACTCAGTGAACAGAACAAAAGGTAGCTATCTAAGAATGATATCGTATCACTTGTCTATTCTTACAGAATACCCATAGCCCTGCAAAATGGTGGAAAACCTCCCCAACAAATATGAAAGATAAGTCAGGCCTTCTTTGACATACGAGTAAAATGGCAATTACCTAATCTTGTTTTAAGAGTATGAAAAAGCCTTTGTGCAGTTGGATAAAGCATTTCAGGTCTACATCTTAACAAAAATAAGTTCTGATACACAGCAAACTAAAAATTCCATTAGATATTAAAAATAAGTATTTGAACAAATCAAACTGTAAACTCACCAAAAATAGTATGATCTAGGATGACAGGAAAGTAATTCTTATAGCCTCCAGCCAAACAAAAATGTTCATATACTGCTTGCAAAGTTTCTCATATAACTTGTTAGCAGCTCTGCATAGACAGGTGTATGTCACTTGACATACTCAGAACAGCTCTCATGCCATTCAAGACAGAAATGCCAGAGCTCTGATCTGGTATACATAACAGACTTTGCCCTTACTATCTTCTTAAGTAAAGACAGAATCCCATAACAAAGTGAATACATGTAGCTTGTAAGACAGTAGTATCATATTCAGTTATAAAGATTGCTGACATGGAACATTCTGCAAAAATATGGTGGCATAGTTTTGCTTTGATCCTCTTCTATTTCTACCATGGCCTGGGGAAGTGTAAACCACAATTTGTCACTGATCCTGTTACAACCTAAATACACAGGCACAAAATACGTTTGTCTCTGACAAAGAGATATATTAATAAGCATGATTTTAGGCTTTTATCAGGTAGTCTGAACCGTTCCCCATCTGTAAGCTAAGGCAATAGAATCATCAGTTCAATAATTCAGCAATCTTAGCAGAACAACTTACTCTTAAGTTTCTAATGATCACAGTAGATTTTCTCAAGCAGGATACAAAAAAAAACCCCAACAACCAGCATTCTACAAGAAACAGGAGTGTTGCCAGCACTCTGTGTAAGAGGTAGTTTTTCCTTGCACAACCTAGCAGTCCACCCCCTTTCAGTCATTAAAGGATCTCGGAAGAACTTCACATTAAGCCATTAGAGATATACCACATTAAGCCCTTACAGATACACATTAGGTTAACCATTGGCTTAAAATTTGAATTAGTCCCAAAACTGCAAGTTTTTTATGCTTCCGCATGAAAAGAAATTGGACAAGAATCCCCTAATCTATCCATACAAACAAAATACATACATGTTGAAATTTGTCTGCAAATCCCCATCAATCCTGAAGGTTTTTGGTTTGGGTTTTTTTAGTTTCATAAATACTATGTAGACAGAGGCAAACAGATTTAACACTGAACATTTCAATCATATAACTTGGGGGTTTTTTCTAACTAATTCAGGGGAGATCAGAAAACTTGGGAAACTGCATGTAATGAAGAAAACCCAAGACAGAGCAACTAAATGCAAAATCTAAGAGTTCGCAGTGCTGAAGTCATAAGGAACAAAAAGCTTAGATGCTGTTTTCTATGCTTTTAAGCTTGTATTTGAATAAAGTGAACACTAGCAGAACACAAAAAAACCTGATCTGCTGCTTATTTGTGGCATTCAGGGAAGTAACTAATGACACACTACACTGAACATTTTCAATTTGCAGTCAGGGTAAACTGTTTCTGGACATGCTACCCCCCTCTTCTAGGAGAGAGGGCAGAGTGATGAAATAAAGGATAGTTTCTAACCAAAGTTTTTAAAAATTACAGTGGGAAAGATATAAAGGGGAAAAAAAAAGGAGAAGATACTCTTGATTACTTCTAAATGCAATTATTCCCCATATCCAGTCTACAATATTTCCCTTGCTCACCTCTGTATGAATTTCTTCCTTCCTCACACTTTTCTGTGTCATCCCTATCCTGACTCCCACAAGCCTCCCACAGATCTTACACAATAGTGTCCCATAGGAAAAGGAGAGCTTTTATCAATGAGAAAGGCATATAATTAACTTTAGGGGTTTCTAAAACTCACACACAGTTTACCTTCTCTGATTGCTTCCTTTAAGTGATCTCTTAGTCACTCCCACTAGAACACACCATGGTAATTCCACAACAGGTCCTGCTTTCTGATACCATCAGCAGTTCCAAAAAACCAAATGAATCAACTTCCTGCTTCCCTTATGTCAGCAATCCCACAACTGAAATTCTTTCTTCTACTGGCACCTCATCAGCCATCTTACCCCTACCACCGTCACCTACAGCTCCTCTTCCTTTCAAACCAAGCAACCTGCTTAAACATCCAACTCAATGCAGTACTCTTTCCCCTTCCCAGTTTCTTGCCAGTCATTTACATCCCTCATCTCCTAGACTTCTCATCCCAGTGACACTTATAGAAGTATTTGCTAAGACTATTGAACAGAGGAGACAACCTATCTTAAACTGTTCTTTGTTACCATAATAGAATCTATCCTACTCTCCACAGATCCTAGAGCCTTTCCAAGGGGAAAACAGAAAGGGACTAACATTTGACTTCTCTTTTAGGTATACTGAAGCATAGCCAAAGTAGTGTTCCTATCTGTAATTCAAGGGCACACTCTGATAGGAAGAAACACGGTGTTGAGGAAGTTCTATATCCAGACAGCACACAGGTTCTTTGTGTAATTCATGCAAGGAGAACCTGTCACTACACAGCAGCAAAGTAGCTTCGAGAATTTCACCTAGAAAAGAGGACATGAAAGGATACCTTTGTACCAGGAGGACCCTCTGCTCTGTGGGGTGCCTTTTATTTATTTACTCAACCTAATGTGGATTTCATATACAGATATATTCCCTCCTCTACTCTTTAAGGTCTACATAATTTACACATTGAGCTCTTTGGAGTAACAGGATATTAGCATGTACCTAACTGGAACACAGTACACTGGGACTCTGAAGCTTAACCCAAAACACTACCAGAATTCAAAAAGCAGCAAGAAGACACTGACTGCTATTTTACCACTTATCTGTACAACGACTATCCCAACATGCAGACTTGCTAGAGTCTAGATACTAGGAAATTTAATATCGACATCTACCTCCCCAGTCCAAAACCTGCTGTGGAGAAAGAAACCTTCAACCTAGAGCTGAGCAATTTTCTAAACTTCTTCATGAAGCTACTGATAAACATCTAATTTTTTGCTTACAAAAGACGAAGCCCTTAGAACTGTTCTTGGTGTTAAACAGTTCCAAAATGTATCAATCTTCACTATTCTTTCATAATTTTTTATTCATGCTATAGCACTGCATTTACATTTAGATTAAACCTATCATTAATGAAAAAGAATATAGCAATACTGAACTTTGTTAGTATATCCTCTTTCTGTTGAAAGCAGGTGGTCATCATTAATACAATAGCATATCTAGTTAAGTAAATCTAGCACCGTAGACAGAAAACACCACCAGACATTTCATTAGAACCTGCCCCATTACATTATGCTTGAAACAGAAATTGCAGTAATTAGAAGTGGACTAGGTTATAAAAAGAACATGAAGTTTACACAGATTAAAGAAAGTTATACTCACAGCTAGCATTTCTGTAAAGAAGAAAATGTTCATGGAGCTGAAACTCCAAATCTTTATTTACTGGTTCAACCAGATTGTGCATGTTCAGTCGATTCACTATCGTAAAACCATGATAAGGAGAAGCTGACCTATTGTTTCAATTAAAACAAAAGACAAGGATTAACACCTTCATCAACATATACAGTTTTCTAAAACAGAGTTATGAATTAATATTCAAATCTCCATTGCTTTATTAGCTAAAGCTTTAGCAGTCCTGAAGCTCTAATAGTTGTTCTTCTATGACATTTATTGGCATGCCAACTAATTTCCATTTCAAACTACACTTACCACAAAGTAGGATTAGGAGTAACATTACAGTTCTATACTGCTAAACTGGTGAACCAAAGAAATGCCTCAAAAAAGTCTATCAAAAAACTAGTGCAGCTCCAGGATTAAAATGCAAGTGTATTCAGTACTTCACACAAGATAGTTTTGAGGCATTTTAGAATCTTTTATTAAAGGAGAAAAAACCCAACCACTTACAGAGCAACATTTACTTTACTGTAAATAGGTACAACAATAAAAAAAGGCTGTTAGCTTAAATAACATGAAATGCACTTAGAGGGGAAGCAGACACAGTAACTTCTTCCTAAAGGGAGACTCTTAAAATAAAAACTTAAGCCAGTATCCTCAAAGTAGGTATTAGATTATTCAGAATTGTATTGCTCAGTAAACCAATTTTTATTATCTAGATTTTTACTAGATAATAGGTGGAAAAAGAAAACATCAAGCAAGCAAACACTGGAAGTTCAAGAAAGTTTTAGATCTGTTTTCTCTTGCTTCATGAATGTCATGTCAACACATTCAAATGTGCTTGTAAGTAGTCATATAATCAACAGAGCAGCACGATGAAGGCAGGGTAAAAGTCAGATACAATTAGCTAGTAAGTGTTAAGATGTCTGTAACAATGTGGCCACCTTTACCTAATGCTCAACAACAAAATCTGTGAAGAGCTTCTAAGGAGGAAGCCAGCAATCCTTACCATCCCAAGTTAGTCTTTTAATGAACCTAACAGAACTTGTTTGAAATTATCATCTAGTCACAAGGAAGCTTTTTGCTTAGTCTTTTGGTTTTTTTAGTTTGGTTTGCTTTCTTACAGGAAGCATCTCCAAAGTTGGAGCTGAAGTAAAGTAGGCAGGAACTGGTTGCTAGTAGCACTTCACAGAGTCAGGATAAAACTCTGTAATCACAGTCTGATTCAGGATGGGTTAAACCTGCATTATTTATATTTCTTACATTAAACAGTGTGTTATTTGTTAGATTTCTGTTTTACCTGTATTTTAAAACTTAAATCCATGATTGGTTTCATGTGCTGGTTCTCCCTCCCACCCCCTTCCCCCATTCCATATAAACAGAAATTTCTTTCATGATTTTGATGAGGAAATCGAGTAGCCCCCAAAACTATACACCAGCAGATCTCCAACTTTTAGGCAACTTTGTCCATTTACAAAACTGTTGGGAAATAGCAGAAATTAAATTAGAACAGATAATTTATCTTGTCATCTGTATTGTGTTCAAAATTAACTTTATGGATTTTAGGAAGCAAAGGAAGACTTGGCATTTAACAAACTCAATACCTTAACAAATGCTATCAGATTAACCAAATAAACTAGTTTTTTGTGTGGATACATATTCATCAAGTTTTATGATTTTTCAGCAGTACTTTCAGGTGCTTTTGACAGAGCGCATGTTATTTTTTTCAAATGATTATACAGACATTAACAGTTGGACAAGTAAGTAATTATGAATTTACTGGATGCAGTAAATCCAGTTTGAAAGCTACACATGAAGCCACCTGAGGTTTGTTTTCTTAAGAAAGAAAAAGGAAAAAAACCCTTACCTTTTATACACAAATAAGGTCCCTTCTATATCAGTTTTCTCCTACAAAAGACAGTAATGGCATTTAGGGATATGCTTGTTCACACAGTTATATAGCTTTTGTGTAGCATTTTAATTACAGAGATTTACACTATCCTTATCTTTCCATGAGGTTTGACTTTATAGGGCTAAAAATATGATCCCTTGCTTTCAGAGACCATCTTATTTTCTTAGTAAGATTAGGAAATTAAACTCATTTACTGAAGATTTTGTTCATGCTATCAATCTAATGATGCGATGTACAGCATCCTACAACTTTCCTATGCTGAGCCAGACTGGTCCGAGATGAACACCTTTCTCAAAACTCCTTATTTTGAATAGAGTACAGTTCAGTAGTCCGCAAATACATTGGATCAGTTGCCCTCCACATCTGTTATTTAAAAGATGGCAACGACAGCACAGCCAACAACAAAACCGGTTGTTTCAGACTTCAATTTTTAAAGCAGCCTCTACCATATGCTTGTGACCCGCAAGCACATAAAGTTGCACGCAGCTTCAGTTCCTGAATAAGACAACGTGAAGCTCCACATACTTCCATTTTTATAGTTTTGTGATAAAGCTAGTGGTCAAACAAAAACTATGTTTTCACGCAATGACGAATACGAACATTTCTCAAATCCCGGTCTTCCCGAGTTCGGGCTCAGTTCAACATGCATAAGCAACAACAAATTACAATTAAAAGAAAAAAGTCAACGCCGCAACGGCCACCAAGAGCCAACGAAACCCCCAGCGCCGCCGCTGCTTCGGGCAGTCACCCCGGGTAGGTGTCCGACGCTGCCCCGCCGGGGCGCAAGCACAGACTCCCCTTTCCTCTCCCCCTTTTCGGCACAAGCGCCTTCAGGGCCGATACCTCCGGAGGGGGAAGGCGCCCGAACCCCGAACTGTCCCTCGGGCGAGAGCAGCCCCCCAGGCGGCAGCTGGGGCGAGGGCACGGGCGACCGCCTCGCCTGGGGCCGCGCCGCCGCCTCCCGGCCCGGCCCACCCCGGCGCGGCCGTGGGGAGAGCCCGGGCCGCTCCTCCGGACTTACCCACTCGTTGGCCTTCGGGCTGAAGCTGTAGAGCGCTACCTGGCCGGTCACGTCGGCGATGCTGGTGATGTACGGGTCGTGCCGCTTCAGGGCTGCCAGGCTGATCTCCTGCTCGGCTCTGCTCGCCGCCTCCATCTTGGATCCCGGCAGCCACTCGCGGGGGAGGACAAGAAGCAGCCGCGCGGTGTCACCGGCGCGCCCGTCCCCGCCGCCGGCCGGAACGCCAAGGCCCGCGCCTGCCGTTCCGCCCGGCGGTTAGGGCACCCTCCCTACCCCTGCCGCCCCGCCCCGGGCTGCGCCGCGGCAGCCGCCGGCCCCGGCAGCCCGCAGCACCGAGGCTCTTCCCGTCCCTGCGCCCGCGGGCTCCCCTGACCGTCCCCCTTCCCCCTCGCAGCTCCCGTGCCCGAGGCCTTGCGGGGCCGCGGGGTTTGGGCGCGGCTGTGCCCGAGGCAGCCCCCGGCCCCGCCGGCACGCGTGGCCCCGGCCTGAGGGCGGGCGTTAGCGGCCTCGAGAGCAGGCGCTCGGCGGCGGGCGGGATCCGGCCTGGGGGGTCAACCTGCCGGTCCGCGGCGTGTCCCCGCTGAGCTGCGGCGGCGGCCGTGCCTCCACCAGCGGCAGGGTTTGCCCAGGCTCCGCGGTGGGCGCTGGCACAGCTGGGCGCTGGCCTCCACGCTCCCGTGCTGCCAAGTGTCCAAAGCCACTGGCCACTGCCATGCCGCGCTGTGCTCCCGCCCGGCCGCCTCCCGCCGGGCCAGCCGGCTGGAGCTCCATCCAGGAGGTTTCTGTCGCACATGTCGCTCAGGTTCAGCTCAGTGCTGTGAGGAAAGGACTGACAGTCCGTTGCTGAAGGAGGGATCCCATCAGCCGCCCTACGCGGCTCCACTCCCTGTACTGAGTCCCCCTGAGCATGTACAAGACCTTCAGCAGACTTCTGAGTTGTCTCTCCACATCTGGGCATGTCAGGAAGAGAAATAGCTTCTTTGTTTCAATGGAATGGATTAAGCTAAAGATCTGTGTATTGTTTATGCTGTAAGAGGTCATTATTTTTACTGTTATTATTTATTTACTGACATTAGTAATAAAAGGCTTCTGAGTTTACTGCCGGCTGGCCTATGAAGTGCGATGAGCTGGGTCATGGGCTCGAGGAATTATCTTCCAGTACTTTGGGGGTGATGGCGCTTGTTCACGTGTTTGTCATTATCTGGTATCTGAATATTTCAGTCTGCAGTGGGACATGCAATTTTAAATATTTTTAAAGAATTTTAGAATGGAATACTTTCTTAGGTATAGTAAACATATCAACTGTCCTACGTACTACATGTTTAACTTTGCTGGAACAAGAACAAGGTAACATGCAGTGCACCGAGCTTTGTTCCTGCAATTTTTTTAATCATCAGTGGATAGTAGGAATGGGAATTTATTAGGACCAAGGCATGAATGATGTCCAAGGTAAGACTACTGAGATACAAATATCTTTGTAGCATTTTGTGCAATCTGAAGAAGGAAGAAGGAAGAAAAAGGATTGTAAATTCCTAAGCAAAACCGTGTTTGTGTCAAACCTCTGACCCTTCTGAGAATGTAAAGAATTTCCACTAAGCTCTGTGTTACCACAGGTCATGTTCTTCTCCATTACAGGTGGACATACTTCTGATTTTAATACAGCTTTACAGTACAATCCTCTCCCACAATGGCAGACATTTAATGCACAAGCTATAAGCAAGGATCCAGCAGTTGTGTGGTTCCATAAAAAGTCTTTTTGACAAGCAGTGGAAGTATCCAGTTCCAGTACAATGCATTTTTTTAAAAATTATAAAAGTAAACCTTTTTGGAGGGAACATTAATTTACCTAGTTTGATGTCAAACAGTTCTAGTATAAAGTAAAAAGATATTTCTTAGAAAAAAATGTAATCCGGACACAAAACTCATGTGTACTTCATCCCAGTAACTCACCCCTGAATCCCAAGACCTAAGCATCATTTAAAAAAGTAATATGTCATACAGAATGTCTTAGAACTCCATAAATAGCCCATCCCCTTCTAATGGTTTTACCACAGGAGGGCCCAATCTAATCTATAAAATTTGGGTTTTCACTTGTTCTGTTAGTAAAGTACACAGAACTTTCCATCAAAGGCGAACAATGACACTTACTGTGATATCAGAAATTCTCTGATGTAAAATGTTTAGTTGTTATTCAGTAACTATATTAGGAAAATACATTATGAGGAGGTTAAAGCTTGAAAACAATCTTTTATAAAGAGACAATATTCTAAGGGTGCAAATGAAACAGAAATGAAAAAAACTTTTTAAAGAGCTGGTTTTAAATGGCATCTGAAACATCTGCACCAAACTGCTCCTTTCTGCAAGAGTAATGTAAAGTAAAGGTATCTTTCAAAATAAAAACTTATTTGCAAAAGACAGCCTTCTGCTGTTTGAGATCTTCTCAAGTGTGAAAACTCCTTGGCTTCATCTTGAATTAAAAGTGAAACATGAGGAGCATCGATAAAGAGAAGTGGTGGTTTCTGGTTATGGATTGTTTTCCTCCTTCATCTGCTACTTCCAATTCTGCATTTTAGTGAATTTATTCTCTCTGCCCTTCTTCACTGCTGTTGCCTTGGAATAAAATATTTTACATCAGAAATGAGTCATATGGCCTGCCATCTGCTTCCTCAACCTTGAAGTACACCAAAGTATATAGTATACTTAGACTCAAGCTGTGACCTCAGTGTAAACTGAAATGTTAGTTGTATCCATTCAGGCTTGTTCTCTTTGTCCTCCCTTGAAGCTATGCAGCAGTTACTGCTGGGAAAACGTTCATCTATCACTCTCTGTTCCGGATTCCTGCACTGAAGCAGGCAGAAGTGGGATGATCTACATAATGCCCTTTTGATGTTTTCTCTGGGAGTGGGACAGATTCCATTTGTGTTTCAATAAGTGAAGAGAACATTAGGTTCTATATTTCAGTTATTCAGCTGAGGTTTTATAGGACAGGATATGATGATTTATTACCCTAAATTCTACTATCTACTTGATATACGTTAATGTTAAAGTAGGTGAAATAATAAAGACCCTCTTTTACGCCTTTAGTTGCTTGTGACAGCGTGGCTGGGTCTCTCCATTGATGTCTGCTCTGCTGTTCGCACTTGTGTTATACAAACTCTTTTTTCTGGCCCCTGTTTTTCACACAGCAGATTACTTATGTATTCCCAAAGCTTGTTTGGGCTGCAGTCACTCAGACTTCATACAGAAAAAGCCATATTCAGTCTGCAGTCCCTTTGTATTTTCCTTGTTAGCTGAATATCTTCAGGAGATAATATATTGCTGCTGTTAAGATGATGGAGAGGTGCAGTAAGCATTCCCAGTCAGTGCATTTTCTGTTATTACTAGAAATTGAATTAGGGTCCAGTGGAGTCCAGCACATCTGAGTGACTCATAGAGCTCATACTCTATCTTTGCTGTTTTCCACTTGAAACAGTTGTCAGAAGTTTCCGGTTTGATGAGATACTTTGCAAATGACACCCTTTTTATTGGTTTGCTTACAGATGTTTTAACTTTAATTGTAATAGCAGGCAATTCTTGGGATAGTAATCAATAACTTAATGAGCTTTTATTCTGCATTTTAATTCTCTGAGCAAGCCTGCAATTCTTTAGCCTGTCTTTTTTATAAGAGACACAATTTTCTCTGTTATTTTACAGGGTTTAAAACAGCAAGGCGGGGGGGAGTATGCTAGAATTTTACAAGTGTTGACATTTTGTTTGAAAAATAATTTTATTTCACAGGAAGCATTATTTGAGCATTTTTATTAGCTTATTCTTTATTACAGTGTTTACTTCAGTTGTATTCTTTGCTCTACTGTGAATGCACGTTTGCTCTGTGCTCTTGGTGAGGCTCACAGTTCCTGATATTCATTCTCCTTACTATACCTCACTGTACAAATAGTTCTTGCTGTAGTGATTCTCCAAGCTGATAAAGGATAACTGAAAACTGCTACACTTAGAGATTATGACCCATCTATTTGTAAAAATCTCACCTTTTGAAGGTTAGCACAGCAATGGCCTTGCATGCTACTCAACAGCCGTTTATACTGTATTCATGTACATAAAGTTACCTTTCCTGGCAATTATTCTGCTCTTTAGAAGTGCCAAGCGAATAATAAACCTTTCATTGGTCTTCCAGCTTGCAGTATGCTCTTTTGGCATTAATGCTACATCCACAGGTACCTTATTACATATTCATCTTAATAGATACTTCTTTTTAGGTGTGAAAAATCTTTTTCCACCTGTAAAGGAAAGTTTTCTAAATTGTTACACATTACAGTGCTGTAGGCCGGCAAAATTTTTCCCTTGAGGGTTTTTAAAATTTGGATACTCTGTGATATCTGTTGGTCACGAAATCAGTTTACTTTTATCCTTCTTCCTCTGGCTACAAAACTAAACCTGTTAAAACACTTGCTGATTGTCATCAGGATAAAGTACCACCAGGTGTACAACTAATATCCTTTCCTTGGATTTTTAGTAATTAATTCCATGATAAATTTGTCAATTCATAATGTCCTACCTGAGTGATGCACTAAATATAAATTGTAGACAAACTGAGGACACTCTGTGGAAAAAAGTAGAGGGATGGCAAAAGACTTAAGAGTGCATGCATAGTTATGTTGCTGGGAAAGAAAGAAGGAAGAAGGAAAATTTTAAAGAATAACATTGCAGTTTTCATATTTGGTGTGTAAAAGCTTGTTACAGAAATGCATTCTCCACACTTACTGGCAAAAAGGACAAAATGAAATCAGGTTAATGGGCAGAACAGAATAATTAGGCCGGATCCTAACAATCCTAATCAGTAGAAATTTTTAAGCAATATAACAAAGTTACTGAAGGATGTTATGGGGTCTCCTTTTCTTTTTTTAGAAAAAGATGACACAATATCTGCCAGGGGTGATCTTTACATACTTCTTACCTCTCTGCAGAGCCTTTTAGTTAAGCTAATTATTCCATTTTGCTATTGTATCATTTCTCTCCCACCTTTCTCAGGAAAGCAGTACCCCTTCACTTCTGCCAAGTCAATTGTTTAAGTCAGAATTATGAAATAAGCGAACCATGTGTTTCTACAGTTCTTCATGCCAAAGGTGACAGTTTCTGGCCTGGGTTTTGTCAACAGGTTTTTTGATTGTGTGACTACATCTGCAAATACAGTCTGGAGGGATAGAGCTCAGAGGTAATCTAAACAATTAAAATCCATGGGATGGATGTTGTGTAGAGTGACTCCTGGGTCACCCTCTTTGGAGGGTCATCACGTTGAAGTCACAAGGTATAGGAAAATAGTTCTGGGACTGCTGACTTATCTGGCTGTAGGTGTGGGATATTTTCCTATTTCTGTACTGTACATAAAATAGAAATAAAACATGATGACTTTGTAGAATATCTGAATTTCTCAGATGTTGCAATACTGAAATGTGAATTTAACTAAATACTACTTTGGTCTCATTTTGTCATGCAATAGTTGCAGTCATGATTCTGTTACGGGAATGGATGAATTTTTTCTTTCTGTTTTTTTTTTTCCTCCTTGTACAACTGGCAAAATGTTGTAGAAAATGTGAGGCAGGAAGCATTAAAACCAACAGTGAATTACTGAAGTAATATAATTTCATAAAACAGAAGGAAAATCACATAAAAAAACATTTGCCATCTATGTGTTCACTGCCATTTTGGACATGAGTATTACCAACAGTTATGCTAAAAAAAAAATGAACAAAGACAAGACATTTGATTACACTCACAATTCAGTGAGAATGAAAACACTCAATTCGATTTATACAGTAAAGCTGTTCCCACAACAACAGTGCAAGAGGTTGAAATAGGTCACAGGCAGCCCTCCTTACATTGCTCAATAACATTAGAAGGATTAATCATTTATGGATTATCTCCTAGAAACAATGATCTGGCACAGACAGGTAATCCAATCTCCTCTATCTTTCTAACCTGGTTTGCCATTTCACAGGGGCTTGTGGAAGGGTGGCATTTTTTTCTAGGAAGACATTGCCTGCCAGCTTGAAACATGTAAATTGCTGGAATTTGCATCAAAATATGACAGCTCTTCTCTGATGAAGGTAGGTAGTGAAAATAGACAGGTAAAACTAACTTTTTTTAGCTAGAGCGCAGAGGTTTGTCTCAGTAATTATATCATGTTCACCCTTAGTTAAAATCTGTCACTGAACAGAGTAAAGAGGCAAGTTTATCACTGACGTAAATCAGAACTAGAGAAAAAATGTTATTCCTGGGACTCTGCATTTTGCATAAATACCCAGTAATGTGTTCATCCTGACTAAATTTGTCCAAAAATTTAAATACAATTTATTTTTGAATACAAGACTTTCAGTGATCTCTGCTTCTGTAAGTACATTAGACATAGGTGTACACTTGACTTTTATTGGTTTATATGCTTAATGTCATATATAGGGCTTTGAACATACTTCTTTAGCCAATTTTGTCATATTTTATCCAACAGTAGGTACAAGGCCTGCTGCTGAATATATGAGAACTGTAATAATTTAATTACTGAAAATGAACTCTATTGCAAATCTCTATTGTGGCAAATTTGCAGTTGGACAAAATACTGCAGTAGCAAAGGTGCACCATCAGGGATTCTCTATTGCTTATTACATTTTACATGTAGTTTCTCTTTTATTGGTGTAATAACATTAGGAAAAACAATACACAATTACTATCACAAGGCAGAGTAGCCTGTTCTAAGTCTTCTTGTACAGATTATAGACTGCACAGATGAAAAAAAAAAAAAGACAATTAGATTAGCAAGGTTCTGGTCTGTACAGGATTGAGAAATACTTCAGGAATAATTGTGCATTACAGTAGATACCTTGAGCCTTGAGCAAGCTACCTTAGTATAACTATGTCAGTTTTTAACCTCAGACAATTTTTAATATTGAATTATCTACCTTAAATATACTGTGTCAGTTTTATGGCATTATTGTGTGCTTATATTTTTGTCTTCTTGTAAACATCCTTTTGTATCCTTTAAGGTTCATGAGCCATTTTCAATGCCTCTTGAGAGATACTGAGACTAATTTCAAAATATATGTTTATATGCTTCTTTATCTCTGAAGCCTTGCTGTAAAATAGCAAGTCAGACTTCAATATTTTTAGTTGGTCCTCTTGCAAAATGTGCACATATCAGAGCAATCATCTTTAAAATAGGCGAGATTAATTTTTTATGACCAAATATATATTTTTCAATAGGCTTTTCTTGATGTGGTGCAGTACTAATACATAAGATGCAACATAATTCTGAGAGTAAATAGCTTCTAGAGATTTTCAGACATGACTGGGAACAAGTATCATGTAAAACATCTCAGTGATTTTGTCTGCTTTTGATGCTTCTTAGGTTCTCCAGTGTCAGAGGAATGGGAATCAGTAAACCTGCATTAATTTCATGGGTTATTAAACCACTTCTGCTCTCTGTACCTTCGTTTTCCCAGACAAAAGGAGTACAATGTATTTACTCATAAATTTCACTGAAATACTTTTTCAAAGAGTAATATAAACAGTAGGCCTTATGACGATATTTCATTCATCTGGGGAAGGGCTGGTGAATTGCTCATCTATCACAAGACCTTGTCTGAAGGTGAGGGCAACACTGCACTGACTGCTGTCATCTTGATGCTGCAGGCATGACAAAGGAGCAGGTTCAGGGATGTTGCTGTGCTTTGGCAGGGTGGGCTTCCTCAGGCCACTTGCTGCCACCTAACACCTTCTCTGGGTGTTCATCCGCCCACTGGGGTTGGGCTGCAAACTGTAAGAGACACATGTGTAGCCAGAAACCTAAGGCACAGCGCAGGTTAATTCTTGGTGTAAGCACATGTATCTCTTGCTCTTTGCTTTGTCAGCTTTCTCCAGGCTGTATCATGTCCAAGAGTATCCAGTGACATAACCACGTGGATTTAATGTGTGTTGTGTGCTAAATTCTGCCCCTAATGGCTGTAGTCAAGAATTCATAACATGTTTTTGCTTTGCACTGAAACTCTGAGTCAGACCTACACAGTTTGGGATGGGATGGCCTTTCTCCAGGAGGTTAGGAAGGTAGGCTAAGAAAAGCAGGAAGGAGTCACCATACTGTCAAAAAGGGAATCTCAATTACATCATGACTAAGTAAATAAACTGGATGAGATGGTAACCTCTTATTTGTCTTGTTTTCACCAAGTAAATTCTGGCTGATGAAGAATTCCTTTGCTGTAGTCACTCAGAAAAGAATCATAAAGCTGTCTGCTGAAGATGCTCTGGGGAGTCCTGTGGTTAAGATGTGCAAGGGATGGCACAGGAAGGGCGTTTCAAGGGGAAGGCATTAATGCACAATGCTGTGGAAATTTGCAATCAAACTAGCACAGAGCTTAGCATAATAAACTGCTGTAGTTCGGGCAAGCCTTAAGGGCTGTGATGGAAGTGCTATTTCACCCTTTAATTTTGGGATCTCATGTCCCTTGACTCCGGTGTTAGAAAGTAAGTGATCTGATAGTAGTGAATTATTTAAGAAAAAAAGCAGTAACATCTTATTTAACTGTTTTCAAATGGGTTGTGTGCGGATATGTGCATAAAAGCAAAATGGCAGTCAACCAGTGAAATATTTTCTACAAAATTCTGTCTACACATTTACTGAATTTTCATGTTGAAAATGAATGTAACTTTAGAGGTTAACCTACAAATTAGATTGCTTACTTTGGCATGTTTTCAAGGGGAAAAGAACTAACTAATATGTTGTGTGTTGAAATCGTCCTCTGCATTCATACAGTGAGTTTTTTCTAGTGGTATTTCATGCTAAAATTACTTTCACATGTGGAATTAGTGTACTGAAATGATGAATCCAAAGAGCTTGTGTAGGGGTGATACATTTTGTCGGGTAAGGATTGAAGAGCTGATGAACATCTTTCCAATAGATTGTAATAATCACAAATAATCGTTTAAATGCCTCTTGAATGCCAGTTTATGAGACAGGCTCTAGTGCGTTCTTTCAAAACTCTCACGGTCAGTACGATGACTATTTCTCATTTCCAAAAATACTACCTCTTCTAAAGTCTATATAAGTTGTGTGATTTTCAAAACAATTAAATTTAACAGACTTTGAGAGCTGCAGTGTAAACAATGCATGTACACCAAACCAGCTGAAGGACCCCATCTCTCGCTTTTTCCTTCTGAGGTGATGCCTTCCAGAGCTGGCCAGTTCAGCCAGGCTGTGCAGTCCTGGAGGTCTAAACCCAGTGCCTGCCTAACTGTCCAGCTTCTCCTCTACCTGTGAGTGCCATCTGTGGCTGATGACAGCTGGCACAGAAATTGCTGATGGGTAGGCCAAGCTTGCCATATTTGACTTTCCCCTGTCCCTGTGTGCACGTGTGCACCTGACGTTGGTCAGAGAGAGATGGGGCGTTTTTAGGAGCCCTGACACTTCCATGACAAAACAGACTATCCTGGTTCAGCTAGGATAGGGTTAAGTTTCCCCAGTGGAGAGGGGAAAGGGATCTCCAGCCGGGTTATTCATACCATGTTGATGTCAGGTCCAGTGCAGCAAGGAGGGAAGCTTTTGTGGTTTTAGTGGCGGGGAGCATCGCGAGCGAGCTGTCTGTGTCCATTGCGGTATTTCTCTGTATATCTTTTGTCTTGTTTACTGTTATTACTGTTTATTGTTGTTATCATTGCTACCATTCAGATTGCTTATTACACTGTTGTATTAAATTTCTTCTTATTTTAACCCGGGGTTTGTGTCCTACTTGTGTCTGAGGGTGAGGGAGGGACAACGGCAACGTGGTCTCTGGTCCCGGCAGGGCTTAAAACCATCACACAGACCTGCCAACCAAGAGAACTGAGTTCCAGAAGTGAGAACTGTCCTACAGGGCAGGAATGAGCAGAGTCCACTATTTACCATCGTAATAAATCAAAACAAGTTAGCAAAATATAGATAAAAAAAAATTGCCACTGTAAGACGTTTTTACTTTGGGATAAAACTGGCATCCTTTTTGCTATTTTTTGATTAAGAAAAACTCTGATCAGCTCCGTTTTCATGATGGACTTGTCACCCAAATAATTAATGAATGGTTGTGTCTAGGAGGTAAGCTGAATACGAAGGGAGAGCCGTTGGTGTACCCGTGGGGCGTGAAGGGAGAGTGTGGGACCAGCCGGAGGGGGCAGGCAGGCTGCTCCTCCTGCTCTTTGCTTCACCTCTCAGTAGCAAGTGTCTGCACAAGAGTAGCAGGGGAGCTCAGGCTGAAGGAAGGTCTTAGCAGGCAAAGATGGCTGTGTCTGCACTGTATTTGTGCGAGAAGGGGACTGTTTGACTTTGGCAATATCATGGATGTATATTTTTTTGTAAGATCCTCCCATTATAGTTCATTGTTTATTTTTCTTGGGGGTTTTTTGCACTCAGTCAGAAATTCCAGCTGTAATGGGGAGCTGGCCAAGTGGGCTGTGTAAACTTTTGAGATTTAGCACTTCAGGGTCACCATGTGATTCATGATCTTCTGTAATATGAGAGCCAGGCAAGGTTGTTGGCTTACAAACAGCTGTGGGGAACGCTTAAGTTAAAGGAGCAACAATCTGATATTCTTTAGAAAATCCCCCAAATATTACTGTGTAATATTTTGTAATTACTGTATTTTGTATATTACTGTGTAATTTCTCCAACTTCAGATACTCCTTTTATAGACCCTAACCTACTTCATAGTGCTTGTTTAATGGTCACACTTCTGCAAAGTGGTCTCCATGGCTTAGTGGCACCATGCCAACAGCTGAAATGTTTGAAGGGTAGTAACTATTTGTTTGTTTTTATACAGTGAGAGACATACTACGTAAAATCCACTGCAAGTGAAAGCTAGTAACTGAAATACTGACATACCAGGTGGGCATTGCTGCCAGTATAGGGGCACTTTGTCAAACACTTCAAGAAAGAAAAAATAAATGTATAGTAGTTAAGGTAATTGTACAGATGTGTTTTTATTAGCAACATAGCAGAGCAGGGAGAGAGACTTATTAAATTTACTCCAATCCTTATTAGTTCTTTATAACCTTGACAAAAAAATCAGAGAGGAATATAAAGACTTTGTCTATATTCTGTCTCTTTGAGTTGATTTTTCATTAACATCTTCAGTCAGAATTTAATTATTAATGTTTGAAAAAACATATTCTGGTATATGGGCTATTTGCAAACTGTTCACTGAAATTATTATTTAAGATATCTCTTAATTGTAGTTTTAAGCAACATTGTAGCTGCAAGCATTTTCCAGAGGGTATGCTAATGAGGCATATAATGGAACATCAAGGTGAATTTATTCTTTTAATTTATACATAAAAAGGTTATTTTTGATACTTTTGTTACCTGTTTCTCATCAAAAATAATCTAATACTAGAAAATGTTTACCCTGTAAAATTATCAAAAGAGACTATTTTACTTGTTTGTATGTAGCCGAGCCAATAGAGTAGCAGCAGGGCTTGTATATGTACTTCTATTATAATCAGCAAAATCGTAATAGAAGAACAAAGCAACTAAAATGTAGATCCATAGAAAGATCTTCTGTTAGTCCATGGATTTTTGAAGCTTCTACAGTATCTTCGGGGCCCAGTTTTTTCTCATATTTCAGCTGGAACTGCCTTTTTTTGCACTTCCACTGAGTTTATGGAAGAGAGGAACTTTGCAATTGTCCTGGTTTCAGCTGGGATAGAGTTCATTTTTCTTCTTAGTAGCTAGAATAGTGCTGTGGTTTGGATTCATTCTGGGATTTGGTATGAGAAGAATGTTGTTAATACACTGATGTTTTCAGTTGTTGCTAAGAGATCAAGCATTCTCCAACTTGCCGTGTTCTGCCCGTGTGCAGGTGTACAGGAAGCTGGGAGGGAGCACGGCCAGAGCAACGGACCCAAACTGGCCAATGGAATATTCCGTATCATAGAATGTTATGCTCAGTATATAAAAGAGGGGTGGCCAGGGAGGAGGGGCTTCTCTCTTGCTTTTGGGATTTGATTGTGGGATCTTGGTATTTCATGATCATAAACCGGGAATGAGCTGGGTATCAGTCAGTGGGTCGTGAGTAATCACATTGTGCATTACCCATTCGTATTTTCTATTATTGTTATTGTTTTATTTTATTTCAGTTACTAAACTGTTTTTCTCTCAACCTACAAGTCTCCCTTTAGCCCTCCATACCTCTCCCACCCCCCAGGCAGGGGAGGGTGAGCGAGCAGCTGTGTGGTGTTTGGCTGCCAGCCATGTTTAAACCACAACAACAAATCTCCATAACTTATTTTTTGGAACGGAAACTTTGCGAACATATGTGTGGCTGTTAGGGGCTTCACTCATCTGTGTAATTAGGGGGAGCTGTTACAGTCCTTACTCGGGATCTCAGTGACCCAGACTGACGTCAGTGGTGGGCTCTTAAGGGCTGCTGGCTGGGCTGACCCTTTCAGCAAGTCCACAGTCACGGTGACTATGGTCACCCCTGCGAATGCTCACTGATGCTAACATCAGTGCTATTTAAGGGAGCCTCTAAATTTGTTCTCTGACTAGTCAGTAGTTGAGGTCTGTGGCTATTTGAAAATGCTCATTTTGTGATCTTCAGCTTCCATCCAGGACCTATTTCAGTCCTAACCTTTGGCTTGTATCTCATTTTCTGACTCAGGCTCTTGACCTTTGGTATTTAGCCTAATCTCTGGTCTTTGGGTGCCAGATTGCCTCTTGTCCTAGGCTTGGATTCTGGTTTCAGATATTAGCTCTAACTGCTTACTGCATCTTGACACTTAAATCTTATTAGTGGTTTTGAAATTTTCCCCTTAGGTCACTAACTGTATGTCTTACATTTCTTTTTCAGCCTTTATGTAAATGAGTGAAAACTCATGTAATCAGAACAGCTCTATGTTGCTCAATTCTAAATGCATCCTTTCTCTCATGGGTCATTAAACAGAGGATGCAGAGCTGTTTGAACACTCCTCCAGAAATCCTTGATTCCTACTCAACATGGGCAGTCACTTGGTTGCCTTTGTGCTCACATGTCTCTGTTAGGATGGCTCCTAGCCTCCGTGCAGTGGGTGCAGCAGAGCCTCAGCCCCAGGTGGCCACGGGGAGTCTGCTTTATGGCTGGACATTCCAGAAAACAAAATGAGTGGAAGCCTGATAAATCCTAGTATCCTGTTTGCTAGAAATCTGTTGCTGAGACATTGACCTGTAAACTGGATTATCTGAGCAAATGTATCAGAATGAAAAACTCTCCATAAATTAAAAATGAAATCATAAGGCATTTGATATGAAATGACAGTAAAATCATATTTAAGGAAAAGAAAAACAACCCCCGACATCCCAGCATCCCTATATATTTTTTCAGTAAAGGCACCACAAAATTCTGTCGGTTTTGAAGGTCAGATGGCAAGCCTCATGCTCACAGTCATGACTACATGCTCACGTGAGTTTGTTTCCTTGGCTTTACAGGGACTGTTCGCGTGAATAACTACTCCTGCAGAGTGAATAAAGGCATTTGCAATCTGGTCCCAGCTGGAAACTTACTTCCGAAGCCAGTTCACTCCCTTCATAAAGAACAGATTTTTTATTTTATCTTGTTTTGTATTTAGTTCAAATGATTTGAGATCTTTGAGTTGACTGCTACTCCTTTACAAATCACTTCCTACTGGAAGAGACGTACGTTTCAGAGCTCTTCATTCCTTCTGGACACATATTTGGAATAGAGATATTCTTTTTGTCTGGGAGGAGAAGGGTAATTGCTGCCTGCCTGGATATCAGTTAATTAGCAGTCTCCTCACCAGTGGATGCCTGGCTAAATTCACTCCTTTGCTGAGTAATTTATTAAATAACCACAAGACTATTCAGGCAGTCCCAATAGTATTTTATAACAAAGCACCAATTACGTGGTATATTTAACGGCAAAAAGGGATGCAAGGAAAGACATGGCATATATTTTCAATTGCTTATGGACCTTTCTGTCACACCGTTCTCTAGGATCACACAGCTCAGTAAATTAGACTCAGTTGTTCCCCAAATGAGGATGCAGCATAATTTCGGAAGAGATATTGACTATCATTTTCTTCCACGTTAATGCAGTCTTGGCCTGCTTGGGAATGCAGCATAACATTTCAAACAGGAGTCACTGACATAGCCTTAGCCAGGCTGCTTAGATAGGGAGAATCATCTCCACTAAGTGCTGATGCTTGTGTAGTGGCTTGAGAAATGTACAGGGGAAATGCACGATAAATCTTTTGCTCGGCTCCCCTGTCACATCTTCTGCGGCGTCGCTGTCCATTAACATGCCAGTGGCTCAGCGAGAGCGCTGGGGTCTGCCCAGATCACTTGGTAGCTGTCAAGTGGATAAGACAATCTTCCTGGGGAATGTACTGAGATAATTACAGGAAGGTGAAGTTAAATCGCATACATGTGCTGCACGGAGTGCTGTGAGCAGAGGAGGCTTTATTCTGTGATACGGGGACCAGATGGACTCGGTGACTGTTTGTTCAGTTTCTGGGGGAGAATTCAGTACATATGGTCTGGAATCAACACCTCATTTTCTCAGTTCAAGTCACACCATCACACTCTCCTCCCCCCTCTCCCCCTCCAATAATTTTTGTTGTTGTTTTATAAACAGAAAATCTACTGTTGAGTGCAAGCAGGTATGTGTTAAGGCAGCGTTTTGAAATTTGCCAGCTCTTTATCTCTTTTGCTGAACCCCCTCTGGAGTCCAAAAGCCCAAGTTCTTTTCTTCTCTTTCCTGCAGGGTAGAGACAGCTGTTATTTTGAAAAGAGAGGCTAAGTACCATAGTTATTCTCATCCATTTGAAAAAAGCACAAGCTCTCCATTACTTTAAAGCCTCACCAGATGATTTGCAGTTTAAGTATATATATATAAAATATACTGCTGTATAAATTGTGAAAATAGGAGGTCAGTAGATTCAATGCTTAGGTCTAACTCCCTGTTCTTTTAGGAAAAATCCTTGCAGCATATCTAAGGTATCTCAGTACACAAAAGGTATATGCAGGTATATACTAGGTATTAATGAGAAATACCAATGGTCAGTTTTAGTGCTGGGATATGCTAACTGAGGAGGAAGCAGGCTCCACTTTTTCAGGTACTTCTTTCCAACACATGGTTCCTGCAAAACTGAGTACACGCATGTTAAAACATTATTCTACACAGCATTGTAGTTCATCTGTTGCAGCCTTTCTGCAGGGAAAACAAGGATTAACTCCATATTTTAGTATACTGAATACTGCAGAAAATTAATTTGAAGGGAGTCCTTTTTGCAAAATAGTAAGTGGACAACCAAATATATGACTACTTCATGGTATGGTGATATAAAAAAAATTTACCCCTCTCTGTAGTCTATTCATTAAAATAATTAAATTTTTACTTTATCTAGACATTTTCTGCCATGTTTTGAATTTATGTGAAATAGTGAAGCTTTGTTTTTAATGAAATGTGTATGGTACAAAGAAAGAAACTATCATTTTAGATATTCATATATAATAAGCAGAGACCTAAATAATAAATTTTGATGTCTGTTAGTTCTTCCTTGAGTAAACACCTGCCCCTTTTTGAAAGGTGTTTGTGGTAGGGCACTTCTGCTGTTGTTTCATCCCACAGTTTTAGAATATTAAAGCAGTAAATAGCACAGAAAGTAAATTCTTGCATAATGAATGCTACTAAACTCACACCAGAACCAAAATGTGTTCAAGAACAAGGCTGAAATATTGTTACTTGTCCTCTTGTTACAGATCAGAAATCATGGGTGTGGACAACACAGACAGGGTCATCTTTTGGCTTTGGCAGGCTTGACCTTGTGTCAGCTCCGAATGTTTCTCATATGAATAGCAAAACTGAACTAGTCTTACTGGTAAAGGAGAAGTGAGCTCTCATGGTCCTCAGATATGTATTTTTAAATTTAAAGGAGTATTTAGTTTTCAAGGCAGAAGGAGTGAGTAATGATCCTTTAAAACAGTGATGATAGCTTTCTTCTTTTAAAAAAATCTCCTTACTGAAATGTTATAAAAGGCTGCTTAGAATGCTTTTATTTTAATTAAACAGTTAAGTAGAATTAGATAAAGAATTACACTGAATTCAGAAAACTTTCAGATGGTGGTGCCAGTTTGCTCTTTATGAAGATCCAAAGGATTGTCATCAGAGTGGTGACTGTTGCAGCGCTTGTGTCTCACTGACAGCTGGAGCTGCTGTCTTTTGCTTTTGCAAAACTAGCAGAAGTTTTATTTCATCGTGGTTTGTTTACACTGACTTGATGCACACTTTCAAGTGTGTCAGCAGCATATATGAAGACCATTACTTTGAGAGAAGAAATTTTCATTAATTTCTTACATTTGATGTCACATAAGACTTGCATCTTGCATTGTGGACTCTGTAACTCATTTTTATTTCTGATATTTTAGAAAGCACTCCTATAACTTGTCATCAAAGCTGTCATTGTCCACTGCACTCAGGCTTTGACTCTTCTTTGTATTTCCTATTATTCATTAATAATAACATGCTGACTGATCTCACTCACATTTTGTGATGCACAGGCACTCCATATGTATGAGAAAGACCTGCCAAAGCCTAGGAGGCTTTGAGGCTTTTTTTTTTTCCTTTAGCAAATTGATTATCTTCAAAGTCGTGCCCGATATCTATTTTTTTGCCACAAGATTTTTCTGTGTGGTAGAGGATCAAAGATGCCTTTAAACTAGCCTTTCCCCAGCTGAGGGATCAGCCTCAAGACAGTGTTGGTCTAGGATGTGCTAGAGAGCTGGATGTGAGAGGTTTTACAACTGCACAACCTCCACTCTGATGGCAGAAGTTAAACTGTCTTTATTCTTCTCCAGTGATATACTAGCAAAGGACAGTTCTGGCTGCTGTTTTTTCACTGTAATTCCTATCTACTTCATGGACCTTACACTTAGATCTGAAATCTAATGGCCTTCAGGAAGTAATTAATGTAACTTTCTACTGGGAAAGCAATTTCAAAATTATTGTGAAAAATTTATTTTCTGACTCATGCATTTGTGGAGAAGCATTTCTATTTCACCCTGAGTCAGAGGCGCTTCCTCTCCTCTGTCACCCTCCGTGTAGGAGCAGGTGTAATGGGTCTGCTCCTGCATTCTGTATAAAATTGGCTCCTTTTCCTCTTGCCACAAGTGGGCTTGTGCAGGGACAAAATAGTGGATGAAGAATCCATCATGAGGTTATTTCGCTGCTGTAATATATCCCCGTATCTATCGGGCTTTCCATGACAGGTTGGGATGTGTTACAGGAAAAGCTAATAATGCTTTTCAGTGTGAGAGGTCCCACCTTGCAGAGCTGTGGAGGAGTGTTTTCTGTGGCCTTGCTCCCCTCGGATCCCTTCTGCACTGTTTTGAAACTGCACTGAGACCAACCAAGTGGAATTTCCACATCATTTCCAGCCCAGGCAGAGACACTTGCAGAGCATACCAGACCTTGCCCAGACTTCATGCTGCAATGTCTTCTATACACCCAGAATCCCAGTAAAAAATCTGGGGTTTGGGTTTGGAGAATAGTACGGTAATATGTATTGAATAATTTGATGCACATTTCTGACACACTGGTAGGTCATTTAAGACTTGGATACTAACTATATAAGAAAAAAAGGTGATGTGGAAGCTATGTTTGGAATAAAAGTAACTTCTAGGTGTCTTTAGCAGTTCACGAGGAAGAAGCTTGTAAAAAAATGAGTATTTGTTCATATCTTTTCAAGAGTAATACTGTAATTCCTTTTTCTGTTAGTATAAAATATTGACTTAAGAAAATACCCAGTGTATTAGGTTTTAAACACCTTTAAACTTCATAGTGTCTGCATCTGGTATAGGCATTAAATTATTAGCAGCTATTTCTCGTCCCTTTTTTCCCTCCCTCCCTGAACATGGATCACAGACACAGGTTGTACCATTTATAAAATATGTGCCAGTGCAGACACATTCCTAAAAGCCAGGGCAACTTCAGGTAGTTCTTTTTAATTTTACTGTTTCTTTGAAAGCTGATAAAATAAAAAATTTCCAATACACTGTAGAAAAAAGAGTTTTTACTGTTGGAAAACACCTAATTCAAAATGTCTTCTAGTAATATGGAAGAAGAACTTTATATGGAAAACATTCAAAACATTTTAAAAATAAAATTGAATATTCTATTTCAACATTTCCATTTATTTGGATATTTTTTCACGTTCAAACTTTTAGATGTACAGACTATAAAATTTCCATATTACTGTAAAAGTATTTCAACAGGGCCTAGCTGATATTTCCAAATTAAAAGACAGTGCAATCCACATATTACTAAACATTTGGGGGTTTCAGTATTTTTTATCCACTTAGGATGAAAATAAATTTGGAAATGCCTGAATTTCCAGAAGGGTAGACCATTTCTTACTCTCACTAATAGAGTTTTTGCCACAGAGCTCCCTAAAGTAGGATCCGTGTCCTTATTACACAAAGCAGTGTGCTTCCTCTTGCAGTCTTGACTATTAAAGCATAAAGAGCTGTCAGATGAGATAAAATTTGTAGCACGTAAGAACTTGTATGAGTATCACATTGTTTAAAATCAAAGGAAATTAAGACCAAAAAAATCATGTTTCTTTTCACCTTTAAACTAAATCAAACCAGTGTTAATTAACCTTCAGAGACAGCAATAACTTGAGAAAATAATGGCTTTTCCAGAATTTTTATCAGGGGAAAGCCTTTGGTCTCCAAATACACAGCACAGAACTGTTTTTACAGTTCTAAGGGATTATTTAAAGAAAAAAAGAAGTTGCATCAACAGTTTTAGTCTCACTGGAGTCCATGAGCATTGGATTAGGTCCTTAGATCCGGTTATGTAAACATTTCTGTAACATTTTTAGACTGTAATGTTTGGACTGTTACTATAGAACACTGCAGTGCTTTTCATAGCTTGATGTTTTAATACCTACACTTGAAGAGCTTATAATTTATTTTCCACCTGATACATCCTCTTCCCATGTTAACATATACACTGGAATTTAAGAGTATCACTCTTTCCTTTCTGTACTTATTGAAATACATGAAACAACTGTCTGAGGCCTGACAAAATGTAAGAATGTTGATGAGCCTCACTGATCCTTAGCTTGTAGGAGACGAGAGGTTATCCTTTGCATTTTACATTGCAGCTATTTCCTGGGTTTTTTTTTAATCCACTGTCTTTGTTCCTCATGCCTAGTGAGTGGATAAATATAGTCACCCATCTGAATGCTGCCTTGAAGACTCTGAACCGATTTTCTCTTTTTCTTACTCTTCACAATCTTTATCCTGATCCTTTGGTCAGTGCAAAGTCTAAGGCCTTGCTCAAGAATGCTTAACCCCATTTGAAAAACTTGCTTCAGGTGTTATCTGGGGCTTCAGTGACACAAAATAGTTGTGTTAGACTTTGCAGAGGAGGCCTGGAACCAGAGGATTAGGAAACTCTGTTTTTTGATTCAGGGAACTGTATGGTCAGATACAAGGTGAAGACAATATTCATCATTCTGTGGTCCTGTTAGAAGGAAATGAGGACCTCAGGTTTAAAAAGACCAGACTTCTCCCATTAATTCTGCATACTGCAATGACTTTTTAGCTAATTTTTTCAAAAATGTATCTCACTGTTAACTAGGTAGTGTTAAACAAAGGGAGCAGATTGATCTAAAAAGGGTGAATAATAGATGCCTTGTATCAGAACCACTGTAAGATCACACACTGACAGAAGTGAGATGTGGTCCTTCCTTCATTGTTCATTCATTCTACACTCCTGTGCCATCTGTTACACTAGCACGGTGACAAGCTACATCATTGCATCTTGAAAGCATCAGCATTTTGCACAAAGGAAAAAGACTGAGAGTGCCAGGAAAATGATTTTGAATGTGTGACCTGCATCTTATGCAAACAGCATGCCCTTCCCTGACAACACAGGCAAGCAAGGGAGTGGAGTTCCATCTCTTCTCTGTGACAAATGACAGTACATCTTATATTATAACATGCATGCATGTCCTGATAAACTTAGGGAAGAACTGTGGTTCTTAAGCAACAGCATTGTTAATTACTACAGTGAAAGTAATTCTTTTGCTACTAAATTAAACTGATGTTTTGTGGACATGTGTTTGATTTAATACTGCCTTTAATTGTCTGTTTCTTACAATCATCAGAGCTCTCATATGATGAGCACAACATAATTTTTCCATGTTCAGCAGTTGCACTGCTTTAAGAATGATGCACTAGACTTTCTCAAACACTTGAACATCCATTTTGAAGGATACACAGCTGCCCTTCCTCAAGAGCTGCTGAAAGAATATCACAGTCCAAGCCTGCACTCATTTATGAAGTCAAGGAAGATGCTACCTAACAAAGTCACAGGGATTAGGTGACCTACATAATAGTTCTCTTAAAGTCTTTGTTACAGCTATTTCTGAACATGGGAACTAAGCACCTTCTTTTTTGACTTACTGGAATTCTTCAAATCCTCATGAAAATTTACTGAGATAATAGCAATCATATGTTGCATGGATAATACAGGTCATCTCTAAGTGCTTTTTAAAGATAAGAAGCATCTTCATTGATGCTGTAACAAAATTAAATGGCTTCTGTTAAGTCCCACCGCACCTACTGACAAAATGGAGAGTGAGTAAACCTTCTAGTGCACCATCTGTGTGACAGTAACTGCATCTTTGTTGTTCTTACTGTCTTCTATTAATCAAAACTGTTAAAAACTTTTCAAAAATATAAACATTAATAATTAATACTGTGGTTCTACATACACTTGAACCTAGCATTAGCTAGCTCTGTTAGTGCAAGAAGTGGTCCTAAACCTCTCTGACCTTCTCCACGAGCTGCTCCATAGGAACCGAGATTCTTACAGGTTGGAAGGGACCTCAGGAGGGCACCCAGTCCAGTCTCCTGCTCAAAGCAGGCATCAGTACTGACCTCAGAAAGGTTGCTCAGGGCTTTGTCCAAGTTGGAACTGACCCACCATCATAGCTTAGTTTTAATCTCACCCCCTTCTTTACTCTGGGCCATTCTACATCCATATGGGTACCAGTATTTAGGCTGACCAATGAGCTGAGGGGATGAAGCAGAGGTGCAAGTGAGATAATGACTTTCAATGCAGTACTAATTCATGCTACCCTACAATGTAAGGCTTACTATTGGAGTATAAGAGATATTTCGATGCTGTGCTCAGTCCTGCTTTATTCTTGTATTTGGACATTTGTTGGAGCAACGGTCTCAATTCTGAAAAGAGGCAGGGGGAAAGGTGCTCTACACTGTTTGAGAGAAATCTCTTACATTAGTGGCACTTTCCAGTCCCCGAAGCAGTCCAAGCAGATATATTTTCATACGTTCCATAAGAGAAGTTGGATACCAACTGCTCAGATGTAATATTTGTGTATGGTCTTCCTCTTCTTTATGGCTTATTTATTTCCATTGTACTGCAGCATAAATTTAACTTAAATTACCATATTAATACTTATTCTTCTAGATCTTTTATTCACAGTAGTTTCATAACAATATATCTCACTGAGCCTGCAGTGCAATTCCCTCTCTATCACACTATCTTAATGACAGAAGGAATAATTCTCCTAGCTTAACTTCTTGCATCATGCTTTGTAAGATACTGTTTGTTCCTGACATGTGAACATATCTTAGGATGCCGTCCTTGAAGCTTTTGCTTTCCTTTTCACTGTGTTCTTATTGTGTCTGTCTGTGCTTTAAGTTTTATGCTCTGCCAAATTTTAGCCTGGAGTGACAGCAGAGAAATGAGCATTATTATGAAAGTGCTGACAAACCCTTAGCTGTAGTGACGTGAATGGGACAGTTATCATTTGAGTTTGCTATGTTCTTTACTTTAAATCTTTAATGCTATTTTCTCCTTTTATCCTGTGTTGAGCAGTGGGATTACTCAAGTGGTTTATGGCTTTGAAATTGTGCAGTTAAGTGAGTTGTTCAGTGGGGTGTAAGGACTCTTCTCTGTGGGCTACCTTCTTCATTTTAGAGGTGTGGAAAAGTTTATGGTTTGAGGAGGAAAAAAGCTGTTAGCAAGATGTTTGATACTGCATTGCCACTCCAGCACTGCCATCAACTTTGACTGCTGTGACCACTCGCTCCAATGACACCTTGTTTATATACCTCTGACTGAGGTAAGGTCAGTGTCCTCTAGGGTGGAGGAAACAGGGCATTTTGTACTGTAAAGAGGAAGAGTGAAGCATTAAGAGTGAGAAAATTTAACTCAAAGAAGTGTTAGTTCATGATGCAGGATTAATATTTTAGACTGTAAGTAATCTGAAGCAGGATGTCTGCATTCCTGTGTGTCCAAAACATTTCTGACACTACCACAGCACAGATAATGCATGGGCTAGATCCGAATCCGTACTGAAGTGCCCGCTCACTGCCTGCATGTACCTGACATTCCCGTTGATTTCAGTGAAAGCAGAAACAAATGTTCAAGAGGCCTTTTAGACTAGATCTCTAGCTTTTCTAAAATGGTAGAAGTCCTTTGATCTTGAATATGCCCTGCCATTTTATACTAGACAAGGATTTGGCTCTGAGAATTGCCTCTGGACAATATCTGCCTGATTCCAGTTGGATGCAATTACTGTGTGGGTGGATGTGTAGCTCCCGCTGTACCATGTGACCAGGTAATGCTAATAATCCTTTTAACTCCACCATATATCTTCCCATGGTGACTGAGATTAACACTGTATTAATTTAAACAAAATAAATATGGTATGCATATATTCGAAAGATAAAACGAGATGTATATTCAGAGGGATGTTAACAGCCTACAGACATCAACTGACAGGAGCCTCATGAAGTTCAGCCCCATTTCCCTATTGGGGAAATGAAATCCTCATCTTTGGACATGGAGAAGACTGAACTGGCCAAGGCCATGAGCAACCTGCTGGAAGTTGGTCCTGCTCTGAGCTGGACTTTGGACCAGGTGACCTTCAGAGGTCCTTTTCAGCTGATACGGTTCTATGATTCTAGTCTATTAAAAGAAAGATCAGTAGCAAAATCATTCTCCTTTGTGTTGCGAATCTGAATAAACTACTGAACCAGTGGGTGCTTAGGCCTGCTTAGAAAGAGATTAATAGCTCTGGCAGAATCACTGAAGGGAGCCCCTTCAAGTGTGTTATACCAGCAATGGATTAACTCATTGTTGTCAGCAAAGTTAAGGTACAAACATTCCTTTGATCTCCTGTGCTTCCCTGTCACTATGAGATCTGTATTTCTCTCATTCTTCATTATGATCTTCAAATCAAAATGCTTGTGCCCTAAGAATTCACTTGCTTTGTCTGAAATCATCCCACTTTGCCTCACTGTATGGAAATTATGTCGATTCATAGAGAAGAGATTACTGTGCATCATATCTGCTTTTGCTCTCATTTTCTTTTCTGTTTTCCCCATGTGACAGCATTTTATTGCAGACCTTGCACCCACTTCTCAGTTTCTCTGGGGTATGATTTGGAGAGTTCCTGGAACCATATTACACTGCCCAGGGGAACACTGCTGCAAACTGCTTTCCTTAAGAAACAGCACAAACTCTTCAGATCATTGTTTCTCTTTAACTCCCCTTGGTCTTTCAAGATTTCACTACCTAAAGAAGGCACATAGACACGCTGTCTATACAACTGAGTGTAACACTTGGTTTCTTGAGCTGACAGCTACCACCAGTTACTCATTAATAGCCTTTTGAGGGACAATACTAATAAGAGTGAGAGCAGCAGTAGTGGGGGTGATGTTATGATTCTCTGAGTCAGGTTTGATTAAAGAAGGTAAAAAATCATCAGAAGAAGCTTCTGAGAGTCAGAATTGCAAAACAGGTGATAACAGCCTTCTCTGGATTATGTTTGACTCTTCAGTTAAAACACTTTTCTGTGTTTCTGGGATCTTCACTGATGATATTCTGCTGGTCATAAAACATATGAGCATAAGAAAATTTACGGGAAAAGATCCAAGTAACCTGCTTGCTTTATTTTGCTTTACCAAGAGCAGATAACAGCATATGAAGGAAAGTCAGAAATTCTGGGGTTTTATTGGGGTTTTATTCTTACCCCAGACCTGTAATTGCAACCAAACATTTAATCTCTCATTGTCTCATTTTACATCCATATAAAATGTGGATTTAAAAATTTATATTAAAAAGGAGGATTAGAAACTTAATTCATTCATCTTTGTAAAGTATTTTGAAATATTTAGAAGACATGTGAGTGCAAAGGTTTGCTGGTTAGGAGCCTGCTGTGCTGGGTGACAATGGTAATAAAATCCAGAGGCGTTTTTTGTGAATGCTTTTCTGGAGTCTTATTTTGCAGTGTGACATAAAGAGTTCGTAAAGAAACCCTGGCAGAAAATGCAGGTATACAGCACCTCCCAAACACATTGATGATCTCGGTAACTTCTGGTTTGGGAATATAGGTCCAGGAGACAAATACACATATTTTCTTGAGTGTACAACCAAAGTTATGCAATGATTAGTAAGACGTGAGTGTTAAGCATTATTATGATTTCATTATGATGGCTCATTGAGACACAGCTATGAGGTGAAGTACAAAAAATACTGATTTGCTGAATATCCAGTAAACCTTGAGAAAACTTCCAAAACCACCAACGTAGCTATAAGTACAATAAATTCTACACTTTTCGTCCTTTGTACCACTTTTCCAAATATCTTAAGGGAAGTCCAATGTGTCAAGTCAACAGGAAAGCTTTAGGAAACCAAATATATATATATCCTGCCCAAGAAGCTGTGCAATTTTTCATCTCTGAATACAGAGGCAATATTTGACACTAGGACATTCTAGTATATGTGGCAACACGTAAACCCATGTTGGTTCATATGGACACTGTATATGTGGCTTAACCAGACAGCCATGGAAAGAAGTGCCCTGCAAAGAGACAGACGGGTATGTGGTTGTGCGCTCAGCCACCTCTGCCCAGCTTCCTTTTTACTGGATGCTAAGAGAAAGCTAGAATTTAATTTTCAGAGGGACTATGTGGAGACCTGTGGGAGACAACAGTCCCTTCAGCTGCCTCCCTGTCTTGGGGGTCAGTCCCCAACTTTGATTAAGTGCTGCTAATGCTTATCCTAACTAGTTTATCTTCTTTGGCTTTTCCCCATTTAAATGTATGTGTTACATCATCAGTAAGTCTGCATAATATTATGAGAATTACTTTCCTGCAGATTTCCCTGTGGAGAACTAGCATGCATCTTGTGGGGAGAAAAAAGTGTGTTGATGTCTGACACATTACATATTCTTCTATATTTGCCCTTCATTCGTGTACAGTAAGAGGCTAAAAATTGTCAAGGATATTTGTCGCTTGTCACTCTTACTTGTACATGGACATACACATACAGCCTTATGCAGAGACATGGAAACTTTGAATTTTAAAACAGTAAGAAAAGGTTTTATATCCTTGTTTATCCTCTAGGCGCTGTGCTCTCACTTCTCTTTTGATGCTGATGGGAAAGAGGCTTATTAATGGGCTGTTCAATAGACTTGTTAAAAGATTTTCTTCATAATAAAGGAAAAAAAAAGTCTCTTTGAAATTCCACCATTGAATGAAATGACATCACTGATTTAGTCTTTATTTTCCAAATGACTAAGCATCTCATTTTTATGCAGAATAAAAATTCTTGTCGAGAAAGATTGGTCACAGTTCAGATCTTTTCTAACAAGACATCAGCTGCATCATTAGTATGGTTTCTCTCTCTAAGCTGAGCATCAGTTTATATGAGAAAGAAGTGATATGCTGAGCTCCACATTCTTCCTCGCTCCCCAATCTGCATATCATGCTCCATAGCTGTGGTACATTAACTCTCCTGTGACCCAGACATTCATAAATTAGATCTCTCATCATCACTACAGAGAGCACAGAATTACAAACTTTATTGAGAGAAAGATCTTGTAGGTTAGCCCACTCCATCTCCTCACCAGTATGAGTTTGTTCTATGATGCCTAGAGTCTACATATGCCTCTGTTAATACAAAACCATGTGTGTGGACTAAAAGCAAAGGAGAGAAGCAGGAAAGATGTGCTTGTGAAGGAGTGGGGGAAACCAGTGGCACTGCGTTTCTGGATTATTCTGGTGGCATAAGTGGAAAGTGGCATAACCACCACTGAGATACTTATTTTCATCTCCCTGAGAAGTTTAAGACTTCTGTCTCTCCAGTGAAGACCCGGTATCCTGTTTAGAAGTATTTCTTCCAAGGAAGAGGTATCCCATCCTCTTCCACACAGATTTCAGTGCAGAAGGACAGAAAAAGGATTCCTATCATTCGAAACATTTAATTTCGACAAATATGTATTTGATATGTGAGAAACAAGCTATATATTTGTTCTGTATAGCTTGAAATGAAATACATGAATGCTATCCCAAATGATCTAAACTTAAATATAGTTGTATGGCAGATTTTGTTTTCAGGATCTTTTTCTGATTTATGAGGATCAGTCTCATACAAATTCCATTTGCTTTGGTTTTAAACCCAACCTTGCTTGTGCTTTCTTTTCTGCTCAAAGCCTTGTGACATTGTGATGGCTAGTGCCTTTAGAGACACATACCCGTAGTCAGATGTAGTAATTTTATCAAGGTAAATTTTCACACAACTATTGGTCTTCTGAAATACGATCCCTCTAGTTTTTGTGTTTAGAATGTCATTTAATAAATTATTTGTTGACATTGTCTGCTCTACAACTATCAGATCCACTGGTGTACTACATGCTGAATGCACTCTGCAAAAGAGTTTGGAATGCTGTGTTGTGTTCACACAAATGGTATGTAATTTTTAGTTTGATTTTAAAGGAATAAACCCACAACATTTTCCTAATGCTGCCATACTTTAATATAAAAGGCTTAGTGCTTTATGTTTGAGAAACTGTAAAATCTTGAACTCTGGTTATATCTTTTATATCCATTTTGTAGTATACTGACTGAAAACCTCACAGAACATGATAGTTCAGCTTTCAAGTCACTCTTCTACTCCTGGGCTGTAAGAGTGAAAATGTATTTTGACAATGCCATTCAAGCTATGCATCTAGCCAACTTACAAATATCTGTTTAATTTCTCTGTGGAACTTTGCTTTACTATTGTGTTAATTGGTGGACATACAAATATATTCTGTAAGTAGCCAGTGACAAAACAGATTATATATTTATTTCTTACATGCAGTGGATCTTTCAATGCCATTGTTTATAGTGATGAGTTGCGGTCACTCTGCTACCGAAGTGAGAGTCAGTCTCCTGGAAGATACAATTCATTCTGAGTCTAGCGTATTCTTAATTATGAACAACAGCTTTGTTCAGGTCAGGCAATAATTTCATCAACTGAGCTAAAAAAACATCTCAGGGAGCATTTTGAAACATTTTTCTAAGGCAGTTAAGAAAAGTTTCATTCTTATGACTGCTGCACAGTTTTGCACATTTTATTTCCATTTCAGACTAATGTGCAGGGTGAGCCTGAAGTCAAATGTCCACTGGGATTTTAAGCTTAGTTCTTAACCCAGTTAAGAATAAGGATAAATAAAAATGGCCAGTTCTGCAGCTGGCTTTACTGGTGGCAGAGCTAATCGTAAACATCTGCATGAACTCCTAGTCGAGATGAAACCTGGTAGGGAGTGTACTAAGCAAGAACATTCAGTTTCTTCAATAAAGCCTTCTCTTTATGGGCATGAAACAGTGTTCAGAGAACCAAACAGAAGAAATAATTTTCTTGTGATAATAAGCATCCAAATCGCACACACACTAAGATGCAAATTTTACCTGCTGTTGTGAATGCAATTTGAAGAATGACTTGATGAAGGACCACAATTACTAGAGAGGAGTTGAGGCGCAGGAAAAACAGACAAATAGTTATTTAACATTTCTGGAATCATTTCATTGCTAACAAAAGTTCATCTATGTGTCTTTAGCTGGGGGACGTTTTTCTGTTGAGATTTGGCTACACAATAATCTGGATTATTATCTCCCTCATCGTCCTTTACACTCAGTAACACCAAATATACAGAAACCGAATGAGAATCTTGTTTAGTGTGAGGAAGAGTAGAAAAAGAGGAGGGAAAACACATAGACAGCATCTATTTTAAAAATACTCTAAAATGATTAGATACAATAGATCCTAATTAACAGCTGATGGAGAATCTAAACCCTGCAATTTTGAGTTAATTCACAGATTTAAACAAATGCAGTCAATGGCAAACAACTGATTATATATCCAGATTATAGACATTGCTTGGTGGGACAATCGTGTTTGAAAAATGTGAAAAATGCAGTCACAACAACCAAGAATTTAAAGTCATAGTGGACTGATCAGCCCTATTTTGTCATCCCCTTCTTTAACCCTATTCACACTGACTCTCTAACATAAATAAAAATACTTTTTAGAGAAAGGAGTGTTAGTTACATGTAAAATTGTCAGAAAGAAACTCTTAAGGAACAAATGGAATAGTTTAGTAATATTTTATGCTTCCTGTACATATTTAACTGCTTTCTGTCTAAGCCTATTTCTAAGGTTTTATTACTTTAGTTCTTCAGTACTAAATAACATTTATGAAGAAATGACAGGAAGTTCAATAGTTGCTGCTTTTTCCAGTTTTTTAATGGATTTGTGCAAGGAAAAACCTTTTCTAAAAGGTGCCTTCAGGAAAATGTGTTTTACTTTCTCTGTGAATGTATATTGGTATGACCACTAAAATGTGAGTTTGGAAATGAGAGTAGGCAGTCACAGATGAGGTACTATTACTGCTGTTCTGGGAAATGGAAAAAGATGTGATCACAAAGCAACAATTTGCTACTTTTAGGAGGTCTAATCATATTCTTCCGGATGTTGTAGTTTCAGGAGTAAAGGGATTAAAGACATGTCATAGTTATATATGAAGAAGCTGTTTCTAGTCAGTTTTACACTCAATGTGCGGTTGCACACAAAGAGTTGCAGTCAACAGCTTGATGTCCAAGTGGAGACCAGTGACAAGTGGCATTCCTCAGGTGTTGGTGTTGGAACTGGTGCTGTCCCAACATCTTTGTTAGCGATGTGGACAGTGGGACTGAGTGCACCCTTAGCAAGTTCACCGATGACACCAAGCTGTGTGGTGTGGGCGACACGCTGGAGGGCAGGGATGTGCCATCCAGAGAGACCTGGACAGGCTGGAGAGGGGGGCCTGTGCAAACCTCATGGAGTTCAACAAGGCAAAGTACAAGGTCCTGCCCATGGGTCGGGGCAATCCCAATCACAAATCCAGGCTGGGCGAGGAGTGGATGGAGAGCAGCCCTGAGGAGAAGGACTTGGGAGCAGTAGTGGATGGAAAACTGCCTATGAGCCAGCAATGTGCACTCACAGCCCAGAAAGCCAACCGTGTCCTGGGCTGCATCCAGACAAGTGAATCCAGCAGGATTCTCCCCCTCTGCTCCGCTCTTGTGAGACCCCCCCTGCAGTGCTGTGTCCAGCTCTGGGGCACACAATATAAGAAAGACACGGATCTGCTCAAGCAGGTCCAGAGGAGGCCACGAAGATCCTCAGGGGGCTGGAGCACCTCCCCGGTGAGGACAGGCTGAGAGAGTTGGGGGTGTTCAGCCTGGAGAAGAGAAGGCTCCAGGGAGACCTTATAGTGGCCTTCCAGAACTTAAAGGGGCTACAGGAAAGGGGGGAGGGACTCTCTATCAGGGGTGTAGGGATAGGACAAGGTGTGACGGTTTTAAACTGAAAGAGGGTAGATTTAGATTAGATCTAAGGAAGAAATTCTTTACTGAGGGTGGTGAGGCCCTGGCACAGGTTGCCCAGAGCAGCTGTGGCTGCCCCCTCCCTGGAAGGGTTCAGGGACAGGTTGGACGGGGCTTTGGGCAACCTGGGCTGGTGGAAGGTGTCCCTGCCCAGGGCAGGGGGGTTGGAACTAGATGATCTTTAAAGTCCCTTCCAACCCAAACCATTCTATGATTCTGTGATTCTATGATTATGTTGAGAAAATATGTGTAATACGTAGTGTGTGATCTTTTTAAAATCAATTTAACTTAGCTCAGCATGAATGTGTACGGATGTATTTGTATCTACAGTTTTGTGAGTGAAATGGCAAATTTAAGCATGGCAGTAGAATGTTCCAGCCCACTGTCACATGATATCTTTCTTTCAAAAAATTTTAAAATTATAAATCCTGCTGTGTCTGAATTGCTGATGAGGGCAGTCTCCAGCGAAGCCCTTAGCCATACCTTTAGCTGCAGGCACCTGCAAAAATTTCATTCATATCCTGACTTCCGGAGTTGGGAACAAATTACTTCTGAGGCACCTGACCCAAATGAATTAGTCAATCATCACAGTAAATTTAGAAGAACTTTAAAGAAAAGATTTTTTAAAAAATGGAGCCAAAGAGTAAATAAAGTGCAATGCAGTATACATACTCTATAAATAAATCATGCACTAAAGTACAAAATTTGCAAACTTACCAATGTCAATCAGGATTTTGTAACAGGCTGCCAACCTGTTAAGAAAGCAAGCTTACCCACCTGAAGAATCAGAGATAATGCTCTGAAGGTCTGCGCCTTCTGGATGGAAACTTCTCCAGCAGCTGTAATTCAACAAGAGAGAAATACCATCTCACAGCAAAGCTCTCATTATCTTCCACAAATGTAAAGTTACTTTAACCTAACAGAGCATGCAGATACATGTTTTGTCATTTAGTCGGGTTTATTTATGCTAACGGTGCTAATTCCTTTGCTTCTTGCCTCTGATGCCGTGTAGCTGTTCGACTTCCCTCTAGTTTAGCCGAATGAAACGCTGTCTGAGACCTGTGCTTCCTGTAGCTTCTCGCGCTGTGAGCTTCTACACACATGTTTAAATTTGAGTAGTTTCTTATACTGTCTTATATGCTTGGCTTTTTTAATAGCTAACTGTTGTTATACCAGTTTCACAGACTGCAACAAATATTTGATTGCTTATCTGAAATGAAATGATTAAATGTGAAGGTGAAAAATTGTATTGCATCTTTCTAGGAGGAGCTCTGGTCAAGAGTTGACTTACTTTTTTCCCTAGAAATCTATGAATCTATGAAATTTCTGTTAAATCTTAGAAAATCCAGGATTTGTACTTTCTGGTAGACAAATATATCTGCTTGTAATGAAACATAAGGTTTCTGTTGAGATACTGATTCATTAATATAATGCAAATGAAGGCCTATATGTCCATCAGACTTACTGCATTTCCTATACTGATCTACAAAAAAGAATTTCTCATTCTCCTGCTTGAATTCATTACATTACTGAGTTTATTTATTTTTTGAAGCTCAAAACACAAATCAAAGGAATTCATGTTCACTTTAAAGAATAAATTTCAGTGTCTCTTACAAAAATGACACAATCCCACCCATCCACTAATAGTCTTTCCTGTTTTCAGTAATAGCTTTTGAATGTGTGGAGAGGAGATATATGAACCATTAATTTGTGCCTTAAAAAGATGTTGAAAGAATGATCTTCACTTAACAGTGATTCTATGTGACAGTATATAAAGTATAGAGCTGTAGATTTTAAAACCATAAGAGACCATTGTGACTGTCTATTTCAATCTATGTAATTTTATGAATGAATCATTGTATCGCGTCCAACAGCTACAACTGAAAGAGAAAGAGCTTTTAAAAAAATGGCCAACTTTGATTTGAAGATTCTCAGTGATGCAAAGTCCTTTGCAGGCCCACAGTATACACCTTCTTCATAAGGTACCTCAGATAATTTTTAATACATTGTTTGCCACACTGATGTTATCATCCTGTTTTAGTAATCAAAAGGACAGGTCAAATACACAGAGATATCTAAACATAATACATTAAGGAAATTATTGTATCAAAACATCTCTTAATCCCAAAAGACAAAAAGTGGCAAGGTGGTCTGAAAGATTTTCCATTGTCCTATGCTGACTGGCATGAATTATATTGCCTTCCTTTAATTTTTTGTTACTTAAAAATTCCAGTGCTGGCTTTTCTATTATTTTGCCCAGGATCGCTGTCAGGCTGACAGACCTATAATTACCTTGGTCCTTCCATTTACTCTGTTCAAATTTGGCATGATTTAGCTTTTTTTTTTTTCTGTCAAGCTGAATTTTAGTATCGAATTCTCCTTCCAAGTTAGGAAATTGTCCTTGGAAATTTTAAAAATAATAACTATTGTTCACATCATGAAACCACAAGCATATGTTGTTAAGATATAAAACTGTTTTCTGAATAATTGAGCTTTATATTTAAAAAAAACCCCTGTAGTAGTGGAAGACAACTTAAAAAATAACACTTTTTTTTTTAACAATTAACTTTGCTGGAGTAAGAATTTGAATACTTATTCTCTTGAAGTGTTTGATTCTGTGGTCAGTGATCATAGGATGACTTTGCAGCACTGGAATTTCTGCACACAGAAGTGCAAGTTGGGATGACAGTTTGTATTACTACTTTAATATTTATAATAGTTTATTTAGACATCAAATGATGACAAGTTAAAAGAGAGAAGGACCATCTTGCTAGTTATTAACTAATTCATAAGAGCAAATTAATCTTCAGGAGGACTCAAAACCATCATGGGTTGATTATGAATTCAGTGTGCGCATCCTTCAAGAGAGCATTCTGGTTTACCAAAGTACCACACCACATTTTTAAATATAAAAGAAGTAAAAGACACTTGAGGGCTTTTGTGGAATGGCCACATTCATTCTTGCTTTGTTGCAGACATGCAAACAAAATCAAATGTTAGTTTTATTAGGGCTTAAAGTAACTATATTGTCATGGATAATGTGTAAAGTCATGTTACTAAAGCTCTGTTGAAGAAAAGGAAAAAAATTGTTTAGGAAACTTTAAAATTTATATGCTAGTCTCTTAGACTTCTCTGTAGACTTCCAGAGATTTACTACTTTAATACTTTACGTCCCATACTAAATAGTAGATGGAGATTAAAACTAAGCTCTAATGTTTCTCCTGGCTGCAACTTCATGCCAAGACACTGTGATTTGAAGGCTGTTTTTCCATTAAAAAGTATTACACTATTCAATACAATGTACTTTCCTGAAGATTTGTTGGTTTATCTTCATAAATTTGATTCTATATATGTCTATTCTACTTCAGTGCCCATTTTAATGTCTTTAAATTATTGTAAGTTACTTCAATAGTATAACATAATTTTTTACAGTTTTACTCCATTATAGAGGTATTTACCTTTTTCCTTCTACTCTTCCCTGGAAGATTATTTAATATTAAAATATGCCCTTTTTATCTATTTAGAAAATAAATTTTCCTGTGGTTTATTTTATTTACAAGTAGTTTTAGTAGTGATTCTATTGCAAACCATGGGTTCAATGTGTATTTTATAGTGTGTAGAAACTACTGTGGCAAATCTTATGTAACAGGTTATTTGATATAAATAAGACTATAAAAATTATGGTTCTGAATTCTATCTGCTTGTACACTGCACTGTACTGGCTTCCTATCTAACATCAGTGAGTTTCCTTCCATTTAATCTTCATTACATTGCTGGAATCGTTTCTACAGCAGAAAGTTAAGCCCTAACGCTATTGAAATTAACAGCAGAGCTCCCTCTGGTTTCAGTAATTCCATGATTTTATCATAAATGCATAATCTTTCCTAATGTCAATAAAATCAATATAAAGCAATAAAGGCTAATGTTTTGGGGTGCCCACAAAGCATCAGATTGATTGTAATTAAAATTCAGTCTGATACAGACAATTAGTGTTGTGCTTATGTGGGATGCAAGCCCACTGAAACCTTATTCTTTGGTTTCAGAAGCACATACATAAACGTTTGTGTTGGCTGTCATTGCAAGGGTGAATTTTGGCCTGATGGAATAGATGTCTTCAATGGCATTTTGCCTGCTTGGTCCAGCAAAACACTTGGCTCCAAGTTCTGTGTTGCCTGTGATTGCTCTGTAAAGCAATTAGCTAACTAGCCTTGTTCTTAAAGCTATGCTGACATCAGCAATGATGGTGGTGGCCAAAGAGTTCTGGCATGAGGCATGAAATTCTTTAGTGTAATGTCATCAAATAGAACATCCATAGTAGCTTCAGTACAGCCTGAAACATGGGATAGTGAAGGCTGTTAGGGAAAGGTCAGTAAGTAGGTAAGAAGCATATCCACAGACACTTAAATTAAGCAGCATTCAGTGACATAAAGGTAAAAAAGCCCCAAGGTTGTTTGAATGTGAATTTAGAAAGACAGGTGTCTATGGAGAAAAAGAAATGCAAATTGCGTTGTGATGAGTTTATTTAGTGTGCAAAATCTGGGCAGAAGTGTTCTGAATCTGATGAAGAGAATAGTTGGATAAAATATATTTTGCAGCCTCTTTTGGCAGTTCTTAGGCTTCAGACATCAGTTCAATAACCTTCACAGCAGAAAATGTGTTAATTAATCAAAGAAAGTAAACAGGGTTTGTATTCTTGGGTGTAGAGAAGCCAAGAAGGCACTAGCTTCTCTCATTTTCTGTGGTAGACAAAATTATTTGATATAAAAGTTTTAATTAAACTAAATTAAAAAAAAACCCAAAACCTTGATGTTCTTTAATTTTGTCTGATAATATCTTTGAATCTAAGAGGGTCAGTGAGTTCCTCCCTTCATGCTGCTAAATCTAGGGTCGGTGATTTGCTGCAGGATGGGCCTGATGACCTTTTATACACAGAGCTGCTAGAATATAAGGTAAATACCCTGGTGTGAAGGTCTTCCAGCTTTGGGGTTATTTTATAGTGCTGAAATAGGGCTCATGACTGACCCTGAAATACCTGTTCTTTCAGAACTGCCATCAGATTTTAATAGAAACAATCTTGAGGTTTCCCTGACATTGTGAATATTGGTGCTGTCACTCTCCAATGGTTCTGCCTAAGTAGTGAGACACTCGTTTCTGTGAAAAAACAAGGACAGAAACTGGGGGGAGGTTGCAGGTTGCAGACTATTGTCTCAGACTGACTTCAGTGGGAAATGAAGTTGCAAATATATTACATTTGCAAAGGTTGTCCCACTGGGGATTTCTATGGAACGCTTTTTATTTCTTCCTAATGGTATACATGGTTACTGATCACATTCTTTCATGTTGGTAAGATAAATCTGGCCACTCAGGTTCTAATGAGTCTCCTCTGCTTTCCTAGCTCTTTCAGATTTGGTTTCTGAAGGCTGGAGTAATATTCACTTATTTTTGTTCTCATCTTGAGCTTTTTCTGAAAAATCACCGTTAAAGGGTCACTGTTGTTTGGAATTTTCTTTCAAGTATATTTGTCACAAATAATCTACCCTCACAACTCCCCTATATTATTGTTTATTCTAGATGGTACAAAGGTTAGTTCTTATTTTATTGCGCCTAAATTCTTAATTTTTACAGTATCCTCCTGTGGAAGTTGTACTGTCTTTTCTGGCATTTCACTTTTCTTCACTGCATGGATATTGAATAGCAGTGTGCATTTACATTTCTAGGTTTATCTTGTCGTTTTGTTATGTCCTCTCAGGCACAGGCTCTTTTAACAGCCCAGTAGCTAATTCCTTGTTGATCTTCACATCACTTAAATATTTTGAGTTCTGTTATTGTTTTTCTTCCCTTTCTAAGTAAGCTTCTCATTTTGTCAATTCTGGCTGCCTTAAATAGTGCTGTTGTTGGGTTTGGGGTTTTTTTAGAGCCTTTCAGTTCATAATTCTCTTAATCCTCTTCAGATGTCATGCTCTTATATATGTCATATACCCTCTATTTTTCCTCAAGAGCTCTTCTGACATTCTTAGTCACCCACATCAGTCTTATCCCTCTTTTATGCCTAGAATAGCCAATCTTGCTCATGCTCTCACAATCCCTTTACCTTCCTCCCTTGCCCCAGCTCCTGTTTTGTTCATTATTTAGCACTGGATGTGGCTGGATTAAAAGAAATACCAGATCTCATGGAAGTCAATGATATTGAAGTGTCTGCCTATTTAGGGGAAGCATTGATGTTTAGCTTCACTGGTTCTGAGTCAGCCCTTGCCCCCAGGCCACTGCCATGTTGCTGGCTCATTTGAACAGCAGAGAAGGTGGTGCTTGGTGATGCAACAGGCACAGACTGAAAGATACAGATTTTGCTTGCCAAAAGGTAAATCTGTATGTAAGCAAGATGCTTAGGCAGAAGTAAAATATAAACTTAAATTGCTGCGTTTGTTAGATAATGTGCTGGATTTCTAGGAAGCCAGAAAAAGTCCTTCTGTAGAGTGTATCAGCTAAGGCACTATGCATACACAGCACCTGGTTTTACAGTGGGCACCTGTGCATCAGAGGCAAGATCAAATCTCTTTCCTATACACATGCTCCAACTCCAAACCTCCATATTTGAATACCATTTAAGTAGTGTTTCTGATGAAATTATAACACTGAAATATTGTATCTGACGAGAGAACTAGAATTGAACGATGAATAAAAAGTATTTCACATGGGTTTACAGTGTAGACTAACAAAAGTCCAGCCTACTGAAGAAGGTTTCCTGTCTATTTTTATATAGCTTGATTCTCCTTGTTTTCTAAGCAGTTTAACAGCTTATTATTCTAAAAACTAGGTTCACAACAACCCTTTTTTGAAGTCCCTGTTACATCTGCTCTCCACAGTTCTGAAGCTGTACCTCCCAGGCATCTCGGCACCATGCCTCACTGCCATCAATGAGGAACATTTTAATGTCTCATTATAATAAACTGCTCCCTAACTAGAGTGAGTGTTCATGTGTGGGCATGTTTGTTGTGTGTAGCTCAGTACCTGCCTGCAGTGTGTTTCCAGGTGAAATCTACTGTTCAAGAATATGGGCAGCAGGAATGTCAGCATTAGCCTTCTTCTCTTGTGTCAGATACTGAAAGTAATAAAAGATCTGCCGTCTTTTTTTTTTTTTTTTCTTGTTGTTGTCAAAACTGCCTGAAATATTTGAGCTCTTTTTTCTCCTTTCCACTCTGAAAGAAGACATTAAACTACAGTTTGTTCTCCAATTAGAACTGCTCTGTGGAGAGATGGCACTGATGGAAAGAGGTACTTTGCAGATGTGTCTACATTCTGGCAATCCAGGACTACATCTAAGGGGCAGTCTAATATCTCACATATTAATTTACCTTGGAGACTCTTCAAGTATATGTCTGACTGCAAGATGCTAAGAAACTGTATCGTTAGCCAGGGATCTCCTTGGCAAAGGCCACAATCATTTGTATTTCCATTGAGAACACCATGTATTGAGGGCTAAAGGAGTTCTGAGGTTCATCTGAGACACCAAAACTTCAAAACCAGTGATGGCTGAGACAAATTTGCCAGGATTTTAAAAATAATTGTGTGTGTCCTTTTCAACTTGGTTTAAACCTTCTTTTTTTAAATCAAAATTGTTTGGAATTTATGAGAGATTGTGTAACATAAAAGGTACAGCTGTAACACGCCCATGTTGTGTGACTCTAGAACAGGATTTTGTATGCGAGGGCACTCAAATGCGTTTTTTTATTACTAAGTACCTATATTAGCTATATTTGTTCTCAGGGGGCATACTAAAAATCATTTCTTTCTCATCAAGTGTTGTTTTACCTACTGTATAGTACACAAAGTAGGTCAAAATGTGCTACAGCTAAGCAAAGCCTTTAAACCTAAATCAACTTAATCTAAATTGAACTTCTAAGTGAGATTCACCATTTGGTTTATTTACAATTTTCTAAATTCAGTATGAGACAAGAGGAAGCAATCTGTATCTTCAGAGAATTAAAATATGCCCATAAATAAGCTCAATCACTGGTCTTTGTACGGAACAAAACAAAAAAATCCCATATACTAAATCGGATAGAAGCTGAAAATAAATTTTGAGATTGTACTCTATGTTGTTGTCTGTTTGTTTTGTTTTGTTTTTTAAACTGTGTATTTATATGGAACAGCAAACACAGATTATGCCTTAGTAATTTTTATGGCTTTGGCATCTGTCCCTTTGCTTTTATTTACATATTTTCATAGACATAATCTCTAGTTTCCTATTTGATGATGCAAACCTTTCAGATGCAGAAATGGATAAAAATCTTGCAGTCTAGTGAGAGTAATTTTCAGGAATAATTTTTTTACATTGACAGGAAATAAAGACCCCATGGAAAAAAAAAATAATTAAAAAGCAGCATGCATATTAAATGACATAAGATATTAGTGTCCCATGCTTTCATAGGTAGGTTTCTGCATAAAGAAATGCTTAAGAATTGCTCTACAATAGCAAACTGGAAAAGTCCCAAGACGTAATTCACCTGAGCCTGAGTTTCATTTTGCATAATAGAGCTTTATTGTGTTTGAAATTGCGGAGGATGTTGACAGGTCTGTCAGCTCTCTCAAGCAGATATCCATAATGGGATACAGCCCCTTCAGTGGGAAATGGCACTCTACTTTGAGACGCCAGTTCCACAGTCATTGAAAGGAGCTTTACACAAAGGTTCAAAGTTGTAAGTGAACTGCATCAACAAGCCAACTGTCTGAGGCAGATGATTACAAAATATTGAGATTTGGCTGCACTTGCTGATTTTCAATTAATTTCAAGGGCATGCAGAAGAAAGTGAAAGTGTGACAAAATTTGTTAGTTGTTTTACACATATTAATATGATGCAAAACTGGAATATTTCCATTAAATTAAACACATCATAGCACATCCTCATTTGACATGCTTGAGCAGTGGTGTCCCTGATATAAAAACACAATCCCCAAAGGCTCGAAGTAAAAACCGTACCCCACAAACACCTTTTGATAATTGCATCTGCTAGCTGAAAAACATAGAGTCCACTGTGTCCTAAAATAATTTTATTTGCAGCTACTCTATTACTGATTGAAAGCTCCTCTGTTGCCTTGTCTACTACTAGCATTATTCCTCGGTGCTTTTCTATAGGGATTTGTTTCCTTAGTCTATTAAGCTGGTCTTTGTGTTGTCAAGAGATACACAGTCAAGTCTTATGATATGAAAGGATATTTACTTTGGTTCCTTATTTATGCTTTTGTCCTTTTAAATGCTTTGAACTCCAGTGAAAGCACAGTTGTCAGAGGTTTGACCTAACATAGTTCCGTGTGTTGTTGAATGTCACCATAAAGCCAGGAAGAAAAATTTTTGGTAGGGAAGCAATCTTGATATCCTACAGCATTCAGAGAGACAGGGAAAGAAATTTCTGAACAGTATGTAACTCACAGATGTGTTTTGGTAAGCATAAAAACAAAGACTGAACATATATACAGGATGTTCATGTTAAAGCCAAAAATGGATCTTTACATGACAGTCTGTTCTACCTAGGGAGGCACTTTAAAAAAGATTGTCATACCATCTAATGTGGAGATTATACCACACTTTCTAAAATATTTAATAACTGTAATCCTCTACTTCTGTGAGTAATGCAGCCCATTGGATCTACTTGTAAGCCTGTCAAATTTTAAAGAAAAAAGACCTTAAAATCTTACTCCAGATCTGAAAATCTGGACTTGTGTTTTACTTCAGTAGCATTTTATACTTTTTTTTTTTTTTTCACCATTCTCTAACGCATTTACTATGATACCTACCTCATTCTATAGGCCTGTGATTCTCTGTTCTGTGGTTCCTGTTTCTGTGTGGGGTGCCAACACCAACAAAGAGACATGACTACATTTTCTCCAGTACGTACCAATTAGCACAGATAGAAAGCTCTCTTTTTACAGTTGTTGTTAGCTCCTACTTACTCTAGAACTTACTGGTGCTTACTGCTAGCCCTGCTTACTGTGAAAAAGGTATGGACAAATCCTGCATGGCTTTGCTGCAGTAGAAATTTGCCTTCCAACAAAATAACTTTGGAATACATTTTCTGTCGTATCCATGGCTGAATATATAGATTAATTAATCAGATGAAAAGATAAAGATATTTACCATCAGTTTCTTGCTGTAAGTGTAGGCTGTCTTACACACTGCATAGGGTGTATTCCTGTAAAAGGCAGAATAGATCATGTGAAAATGTGTCATGATACAGCCTCAGAAGGAAGTAGGACATTTCTTGACCTTGGTGTGCTCAACTGTGCAGCTGTAGTCTTCTTCAAGAGCTGCTTTTGACAAGGAATGTCTCTCCAAGTAATTTAAAAAATCCATTTGGGAAAGATTCTGCAGAGAAATTTGCTAAATTCATGTTTCCTGTATCTGGCAAGAAAGAAACATTTTCTGAACCCCAGGTAATGTGTTGTGTTTAGTAACTGGAGCAGACACAGATAAACCTGAGAATTTGATTTCACGCAGTACTCTGCTATATGTTGAAACCTGTGAATTTTTACATATTGCCTAATCTCTGTGTCAGTTTCTTAACATTTAATGCCGAGCTAATGAATTTTACTTGTTCTGGCAAAAATACTTCCAGATATCACAGCAGAAAAAGTTGGTTTAAAAGTGCAAAGTAAGTTTACATTTGCACTTTCATAGGAGAAATCAGAGGGCTTTGGAGGAAGAGCAAGGACTCTTGCTCAAAAGCATATTTTCATTTGGGCTGGGCTCCCCTCGGGAGCAGCGTTCGGGCAGTGCCTCAGGTGGCTCCCCCGGGGTGCAGTGGGAGAAGCTCCCGGGGCTGGAATTCCCACTTGACGCTGTTGGACCCGGCCGCCCCCTCTCCTGCTGCCTCCCCCGGCGCCCGCCGAGGGCTGGTGCTGCCTGGCTGTTGTCTCCTGCAGTCGCCGTGGGAGAGCCCACACACAAACGTGTTTGCTTCTGTCTAAAATCTGTGCAGTTTTTAGAAGTCTTCCAGCCTCCGGTGTGGGGTTTTGAAACTCCATCACAAGCCACCGTCAGAATATCCTGCAGAAGCTGGAGTGTGGCTTGTATTTATAAAAGTTATTTGTTTGCATGAGGCACATGTGCTGATACTGTGAGTCATCCGTCCATTTTACTGTGACATTTTCAAGCACAATTATGTGTAGTGGAATTTTTTTGGTAGCTGGCTATGTTGCCCATCTGTGAAATCATCATTCTACTGAGCACTAAAAATAGAGATGAAACTCTTCAGAGAAAATTTTGAATCTACTTAAATGACAGTTTGAAATGTGTTCCTGCAGTCAACAGTTTAAATATTTTCTATCCTAAATATGGATACTCTAAATTTAAGGTGATGTAGTCCTGCTGTCACCACTTCAGTTCACCTTGCTAACACAGTGATATAGTTGGAAATAATTTCTGGCTAGGAACCCAGGCTGGTGCCCACCAAAGCCAAATCACTTGGGCCTCAAATGACTAGGACTGGCATAGGCATGTAGGAGTTCTGGAAGGCGGATAACACACAGGGTGAATAGTATTTATTAATAACGGGGGATCACTGGAGAAAATGTGAAAACAATCCATGACCTTAGATCAGAGGGGAATGGGGAGAAGATAAAAAAGATGACTACTAGGAAATGGAGCTCTGAGATAAAGAGCAACAGAATATCCAGTAACTTCTAAGTGGTTGTATTTTCAGTCAAATAATCAGAGCAAGTTAGTGAAAAGATATGGTAAACCCTGAAAATAGTGAAGAACTATAGCTAGGAGAGGGAACTGCTGGAAGAATATAAACTGTGTTGCTGAGTAATAGCATCCTAATTGAAGCCACAGAAAGCCAAAAAATCTAATCAGTCAGGAAAACACATTTCATTACATTCTTAGTAATTTGTTTTGAAAAAATCCAACTGGATTTTAAATTTAACAGATTTTCAGTATGTTCAGAGCAGATTACACTGTTTATACTTGCATATAGAGATAATGAAAAATATAGTTTCAGAGACATATACAAGAAAGTGTTTAATTCAAAATCGTGTTTGCAGTTGTCCCTTGCTGTCTGGGTACCATTATATAAAGTTCTGCTGAGAGGATGGAAAAAATAAATTAGGACTTTTGTTGAGTTTGTAGGCATTACTGGAGACCATCACCCATTTCTTGAATCCATATACAATCTGAGACATTGTTGAAGCTGTAGCTCAAGCCAAACAAATGAAGAGAGCATTGTCTGTGCACCCTGCTGCCTTCCCTCCTTCTCTCCCTCCTTCTCCCTCCCTCCTTCTCTCCCTATTTCTGTACAAGTTTTCACAATGAGATTTTTTTCCACAAAATGTACAGCTAGATCTCCAGCTAGACTGAAGTAGTGTTACTCACTTCATTTACATTTAGCTTTCAAAAATTTGTATTTTTGGTGAGCTTATATGCAAATGATTACATGGTAGGACATCAGTGTGGTAGGTTTCTTATATCTTGAATGTTTTTGTGGAGCACTAAATAGGAGAGAAGAAAATTAAAAGTATGCTTAGTATTAAGATACTTTGCTCATGCAAATTAATAAAAAACAATTATGCAAAACCACACAGGACTATTCTTGCAGAGGGCAAATAGAAATTCAGTGTTATATCCTCTTGAAAGTTTTTTTAACCTATTAAATCTTGAGTGTGGATAAGGTTAATAACATGGACAATTAAGTCTACCTCTCATCATCTTTATTCTATAGTGGATTAATGTATTTCAAAATCCATTTGTGCACATTTTTATCTATTTTTGAGATCCTGGTTAATGGATTTTCAGAAGTATGCACTTTTTATAGTTGTCCATATAAACTACATCCATAATGACAAAGTGCTATTTTAAGCTCTTTAGAGAGTCACCACTACTTCTACTGACATCAGAAAGATGATATTCACTGATCTGACATAAATATGCAAACATATTTAAATTTCATCATGGGTTTTTTTAGATAAAAATTCGAACAACATCTTCAAACTCAAACTGTAGCTCTCCCTTACTTCAGACGAGAGGAAAAAGCAGAAAGAAAAAGAGTATGCACCTGAAAATATATGCAAAATCAAAAGGAAATGCGTAACATGGATGAGAATGAATCCTGCAAGTCCTTGTTTGTAATGTAGCTGTCTTTAATTAAAATACTCCTTCCATGTATAAGGATAGTAATAATTTAGTATATATTAGCATACTAATAACTTCAGCTGGACTATTAGATTAATAATGGATTAACCTGCATGAGTGAGAATCTCTTCCTTGTTAAGGACTAGACCGGTTCTCTTGCTTCCCATTTTTTGTAAAATTACATCTTTGTTGCACAAGTTCCTCCCACGTGCATTGCAGTTGGGTTCTTCCTGCAATGAACTGCTGCACAGTGTTGCTGCACCCCGCTCCACAAGTTCATAGTGGCTAAATTTTTTGTTAAGCAGGTTTATCCTTCTGCACAACACTCCTAAATTCTTAATGGGCCTCTGCTCCTGTGACATCCGTAAGAGGCTGCTTCTTTGGCTGCCTCTTTCCCTTACAGAGAATAAAGCCCTGACAAGCAATAAGCGTTATAGAGAGGGAAATTACAGTAATCTAGTTGCAAATCTGCAATAAATGTGTGATAATATTCAGTGTATTTGTTCCCTGCTCTACCATTCTTTAAAATATAACGGAAGTACACTGAATATGGTATAGCATGGACCGTATGGCAGATTAGGACATCCAGACTTCTTTTTTCTCTGAACAATGGTTATTTCCATTCAAAATGTCATCACTTACTATGGTAGCTGGTACACGTTCTAAAACACCCGTATAATGCTGGCCATTTCATTCAGGAATGAGTAACTAATATCAAAGTGACATAAGAGTGAAGCAATCTTGGTGAAATAATTAGACCCAAGTTGCTAGAAGAAGGGAAAACTGCTGTTTAGGAAAGAATTGATGGCTTCAGTAAGTAGCACTTTTGTGACTAAATAGTATCAGAGTTCTTGAATACTTTCTCAAAACTTTCTAAAAGGAGTTGCATTTATTTTTTAATATAGTCTTGGTTGTTAAAATATGGTAGATAATTTCATCTAGAAATAAAGGACAGTTAGCTTTATGCAAAACTATATGCTTACAGGTTTGGACCAACTGGAAAAAAATTTTCCTGTTTTATTGGGAGGCTCACAAATTTTGGTTTTAAGGAGCATTCCTGTACATATTGCTATGGTCCATTATAAGGAGTGGGGGTTAGACAGTAGGCATTGGAGTGGCCAGAATCCAGGAATTTTATGAAAACATTTGCAAGGGAAGCAGTCTTTTTCTATGGAATGCTTTTTGCTTGTTAGATCTAGGCCTTATTTGTTATGAATTTCTCAATAGTGCCTCAGTGTTTAAATTCATAAGCTTAATTTAAAAAAATTATTTAGATACCTGAGTCTAGATTTGTAGAGGTACTAAGTGCCTAAGGAGGTTAGGCACTAACTCCTACTAAGCATGCTAGGTGCCTGCTTCCAGTGCCTGCAGTGGTTGTTAGGCAACTAGTCTTGATTTAGACACTTTTGAAAATGTACCAAGCATTTTTGACACCTAAATATCTGACTGTCGAGAAAATAAGTCCTAGTGACTTTCATGGACATTTAAGGCAAGTACCTAAGTACATAGTAGATTGTTCTAATCTGAAAAAAACCATGCGTTGTAATGACAGAAATCTGTCAGGCGGGTGTGGTACCTTCCAGTTAAACCAAACCAAAAGATTGACTTACGACTGTAACTGCTGAATCCATCAGGTCAGAAGATTATAAAAAGGGAAGTGCAGAAATCAAGTGGCATTGGTTGGCATTACTCTCTTTGGAGTAATTTTCCAAATAATTGCTTCTAATTTTTTTTATCCTTTAGCTTACAAAGGTAATAGCAAAAGGGATAAGCTCCACCCAACAGAGAGCTTCTTATAAAGCTGAGGATGGGTGTTCTTCACCAGCTCCCTGAAGAATATCAGTAATATCAAGATTTTATTTCTCTTCTAATTACTGTCTGCAGTTCTTTATTATTAATTAGATGGAGATGTGGATGAAGGATGGGTAAAACGAGTGGATAGGGACACCAGTAAGGAAGTTGTAAAGGGATAGTAGAAATGGTTTCACTGCAACGTTTTATTAACAAAATACCTTTGTCAACGATAGAAGTTTTAAACCATCCGGTTTGATCATGATTTGTTCAAAAAAATATCCTGAAATACTCTTGAAAAAATTGGGAAAACGTTCATTGCATTCTACTTTCGAAGAATCAATTGTTTTGAATTTGTATGTCTATAATCCTTATTTATTTCATTAATGACTCTTTGTAGCCACTGAAACACTGCCTTGCAGTAACCGAAGGCAGCTGTCCTGAGCCGCCTCCTTTGCAGCGCTCCTCGCGTTCCCCCCAGCCTTGTGTCTGGGTGCACAGCACTGCTGTGGTAGTTTCAAGACCAATGAAACAAAACCTGAATGAGTTTTAGGGTTCAGCAGTGAAAGGTAACCTCAATTTTTTTTTTTTTCGGAGGCGAATTTATTCAAGTTATTTATTTGGATAAACTTTGAAAATCTCAGGGTTAACCTGGAGTCAGAATGACGGCGTTTCAACAGGTCAGCGTGGTAAGCGGAGAGCTCCAGGTTGGAGCAACTTACTGCGTTTGCCCCGGAGCTCAGGGCGGAGGCGGCGGGGCGGCGCGGGAACTGCGCGATGGCGCTGTGGGAGCGCGGCCCGGGCCGGGGCAGGGTGTAGCGGGCCGGCCAGTCTGGAATTGTCCGTAGCGAGGGACTCGGTCGCCGGAGTGCGGGGGAGCCGCTGAAGCCGGTCCCGTCTCGGTGGTGTCCCGGGCCGGTCCCTGCCGTGTGAGGCAGCGCGACTCGGCCGGGAGGGGAAGGGGCTGAGGGCGGGCGCGGGGCGCCGCGCGGCCCGAGGGGCCCGGGCCTGGCCCGGGACGTGGCGGCCGCGGGGCGGGAGGGCCGGCAGCGGCGCCTGAGGGAGGGCTGAGGGGCGGGAACCAGGTGAGGCGGCGTGCGGGGCGGCAGCCGCTGCGCGGCGGCGAAGGGGTTAAGGCGGCGGCGGCGGCGGCTGCGGCTCTATTTGCGGGCGGCGGCAGCTCTATTTGCGGCTGCCGGAGCTCCAGGCGATTAGAGAGCGGCTCCGCGCCCCCGCCCGGCCCGGCCGCGGGAGGCGGCAGCAGCAGGTGGCGGTGGCAGCAGCGAGGGAGTTAACCCTGTGGCGGCGGCAGGCAGCGGCGGGAGGAGGGGGGCTGAGGAGCAGGCGGCAGCGGCGGGAGGAGGGGGACCGAGGAGGAGCAGGCGGCGGTAGCAGCAGGAGGGGGACTGAGGAGCAGGCGGCAGCAGCAGCAGCCGGGTTGCTAGGGATGGAGAGATCCCGTGTCACCCGGATGTGAGTGTCATGTTGGCCCAAACTCTGAGGGATTTGGCAGCGGCGAAGCAGCAGCAGCGGCAGCAGGAGGAGGAGCAGCAGCCCCTCACACGTCGCTAGTCACTACCATGGGGGTCGGGTAGCGGAGAGCGCAGGGGGCAGCGCACACCTGGCTCGGGGTGGGGTGGGGGGCATCTCTGCCCTTTTTTGTTTTTTTTTCATTTTCCTCTCACACACTGGAGAAAGTGAGAATAATGCACCAGCAGCAGCAGCCAGAGCAGCACCCAGAAGGTAAGAGCCGAAGCGCCCACCAAGGGCAGCGGCGTGCCCGGGGCTGAGGGGAGGGAGGGGGGAGCGGGGGAGGATTTATGAGGGATTTGGGAGTCGGGGATTAGGGAACGGGTTGGGGATGGGGTAGGTTTGGGATGGGGCAGGGATGAGCAGCTGGGTTCGAGGAGGGACCGGGAAGGGTAGGGGATGAGGTGAAGGCGGGATAAGGTGCTGCCCTCGGCGCGTAACCAACATGGGAGCAGGTTTATGCGTGTCTGTCTCTTGCCCCGAGGCCATTAATAGCATCTGGCCGCGCTGGGGGAGGCCAGGGCTTGGTCTATGTTTTCCTCTTATTTGAGTAATTGTGGATAGACCTGCCTGGAGATGAGGCTGCCCGGAGGTTTCCCTGAGCCGGGGCAGGAGGGCAGCGCGGGGTCGGGGCAGGGCGGTGGGTGCGATGCGCTCAGCTCCGGCCCTGCCGAGCCTCGGGGCTCCGCCGCGTTAATCCCCTCCGCCGGCGGGCCCCGGCGCTGCCACATCCCCCGCTGTTGTTTTTAAATGATTCCCCCCTCCTCAATTAGCAGTAAGTTTGTGGTTTTGCCCCTGCTGGGGGGTAGGTGCTCCCCCGCAGAACGCAGCCACCAGGGCGTTGTTTCCCTTTCAAGTATTGATTTAAAAAGCCGATGGATAGATGGATAGATGGATGGGTGGGTGGGTGGGTGGTTTATTTGCGCTGAGCCACGTTTCATGGCATCCCAAAGGGCAGGCGGAAGGCGGGGGAGATGGCTGTGCCATTGCTTTTTTTATTTGGAAAAGGAAAAAAAAAAAACAGAGCGGGGGTAGCGGGGATGCTTTGGAAAAAATGTTGGGAGATAAAATTCCCACGTCTGCCCGCGGTGCCAGCCCGCCCCCGAGGCGGCACTGCCCCCCGTGTCACCCAGCTGTTGATGCGCCGCCCGCTCGCCGCTGGCCAGCGCTCGCCGCGCTGCTGCCGGGTCCCCACGGCAGCTCCGGGTCCCCACGGCAGCTCGGCCGCCTCCGTGGGCGACGCGCGGGGGCCCCAGAGTGACACCCCCCGCCCCCCGCCGCCATCCCGGGGAGCCATCTTAGCGCTCCCGCGCCCCTCGCCCCCGGCGCGCGCTGCCGCCCCTCGCGCGGGCAGGGGCGCGAGCGGAGCGCGGCGGCGGGAAGCGGCGGCGGAGGCCGGGCCCGGCCGCGACCACGCGTGTTCGCGGCTCTCGCGTCTTTCCCGCTGTCTCTTTCCCCCGTCTGGAAAAGGAGGGGCGTGCTTTTTCGTGGCTCTCCTCCGTGTGACGAGCAGCGATCGCTGGGGAGCTATTTTCCTCTCTGGCCTGGGAAGATCCATTTCACAGTCATCCCGCCTGCCAGCCCTAATTCCCAGCACGTATATTGTGCCGTTCCTCCATTTTTTTTTTCCCACCCAGGCATCTTCAAGTTTTGAATTTCACTTAGGAGTCTCTCCTTCCTACAGGTGTACGTAGGACTAGACTGTTGCTCTAGTCAGAGAGCTCGCGAGGAGGTGGTGTTTTGTCTTCTTTGCTGTCCTCTGGAGAACGAGGACTTTATTAGTATTTGGAAGGTGCAGTTTATGTTATAAATCCTTGTGAAAAAGCAAAACCAACACCCCCAGCCTTTTACAGTGGTTTCACGGTTGTAATTTCTACTGTGAAAGAGACCAGTCGTTATTAACATGTTTATCAGCAGACAATACCGGATTTTTCAATTGTGGGAGGCATTCACACATTTTCTTTGAAAATGGAGATTAGGGCAAGATTTAACTTGTTTACAGGACATCTCCCCTCCCCCCAGCATAGTGTTGGTTATTCTTAACTGAATAACATGTAAGTATTTTAAACAACTTCTTTTTTGACTAAAATGAAGTGAGAAAATAGTAAATGCTAAGGTACTACAGCAAAGTTGATCTTAAGGGGTAGCTGTGTTTTATTGGATAAACATGGTGACAGAAAAGCTGCCATCCAGTTAGGAAAAAAAACGCAGTAAGTGGAAGAATCAAAATGTGAAGTGTTTGTGTAGCACTTCTCTTGATGCTTGGATTAAACTTGAAGTTATAATACTGATTCCTGAGCATTTTTGCTACTGTTCAATCACATATATATGTGCATAGGGCTGTGCTCTATAGTATATGTAATGGTTGCATCACACTGCCAAGAGGTTTTAAAATAATGTTTTTGTCAGAAATTTTATGACACATTTTAGCATAAAAAATTATAACCAAGTACTTTTTCTTTTGTCCCACAGAGGCGAACTATGCAAGTAGCACCAGAATTCCTCTCCCTGGTGACGGACCAGCTATTCAGTCAAACAGTTCAGCACCATCCAAGCAAACTGTTCTATCTTGGCAAGCTGCAATCGATGCTGCTAGACAAGCAAAGGCTGCCCAAAATATGAGTACCACCACAGCCCAGCCTGTAGGATCTCTGTCCCAAAGAAAACGCCAGCAATATGCCAAGAGCAAAAAACAGGGTAATACGTCTAATAGTCGGCCACCCCGTGCCCTTTTCTGTTTATCCCTCAACAACCCAATACGAAGAGCCTGCATTAGTCTAGTAGAATGGAAGTATCCTTCGACGCAGTTTCCTTTTTTACAGTCTGTTCCTTGTGTTTTCAGAATGTATCAAGGGGATTGTTTCACAGCATCTCTTACAGCATCACAGCTAACACTTGCACATGTGGGTTACTGTCAGTAATGTTGATGGTAGTTAATTTTAGTTAAATTGCTGTTAAAGATAGCCTCTTAGTTTGTGCCATAATGTCATAAAATATAATTTTACTAAAGTAAGTAGCTCAAAGTCAGAGAAGAGCTCATAGCTGTTCCTTTTTTCTTGGAAGAGATGGGGGAGAATTTTCAGAACTTTTTAAAGTTATGAGCTTGCATTATATTCCAGCAAACCTCTGTATTGCATTTGTTGCCTTTCCAAATAAGGTTGAGTCTATAAGAGTGCATCTAGCAGTGTTAATTGGGAGATGACCCAAGATGTCAAACCTGTATCTTCCATATTGCAATTTGGTGTATTGCCATTAGGGCAAATGAGTCAGATGTAGAAATCTTTTAAAAAAGATTGTTTTTCCAAGTATTAAAAGTAGGGAAGATTTTAGTTAAGCCAAGGACTCACTCTAAGTATGTACGAGTGCTGAAATATATTAATCTTCTGAACTTTTATGACATATGTCTACCACCAGACATATTTGGAAGCGTGTACATCCTTAAGAGATCAGATATCCTGGCCTGTATTCATGATAACTTGTATGTTGGGAAGGATTGCTTTATCTTTAGTTCAGCGGTTGTGATGTGGAAGTATGTGGATTTCTTTGGCAGAACTGATAGCATGTTGATTTGGTATATTACTTAATTCTCAAGAAAAGGTTTGAAATAGAAAATAGTTTTGTTGAGGTATGAGGAGAAAAATGTTTGCCTATTAGCCATGGCAACATCCCTGTAATGAGAAACAGCTGTTCAAGTGAGTAGTTTACTGAAGTAAAACTCATTTTGATAATTTAAACAGAACAGCCAACCTGGCAATAGAAACTGTTACTCATTTATAGGGCTTGTTTTTTTCAAGTCTTTGAACATAATTCATTTGCAAATTAAAGGTAGTGAAACAGATTCTTCTTTCATTTAAACTGGTAGAAGTCCAACTAATTTCAGTAAATTGTCCTCTTCTTGGCTAAGGTCAGTTAAATGAAATTTTTATGGATCTAGAGTAGAATAACTCAGGGCAGACTTTGTCCCAGTAGCACCACACCATAGACAAGGTTGTCAATCTTGCACTGGTGTCATTTGTTCATTTCAGTCTGGAGAATGTTGCATGTTAAGATGTGTGTTGTAACTTTATTTTGTACACAACATAGCAGCTGTTGTTCTTGATAGGCTTTGTGAATATAAACTCAGCACTTGTGACAAACTTTTTGTAGGCCAACAAACAAAATTTATCAGATCTTAATGGGCACATGGTCTTTGTAGGAGTGTTTTTTCAGGAAAAATATTTTAAACTGTCAAAAATATGCTTTTGAGTATATTCAGTACTCTTCCTTCAAGCCTGTGCAGTACTCTTTCCTCAGTCTTTTATGTGACTCTTATGGACATGTATCAGGAAGTTGTGCATTGAAGTGAGTGAAGGATGTCAAAAACTATAGCTAAATCCCAAAATACTCCCTTTCCAAGCTTCCACGAATAGATTCATCTGGGTACCTCCATGTTTGTTGTTATAAGAAAATAATGAAATACTTTGGAGGAAAAGCAAATTAATGATAAACTAAAGCATGAACTTCATAGGCATCAATTTTAAGAAATATTTTTCTTTCTGGAGGACAGAAGGTATCTCCAGGTTTCAACTGCTATCATCCAGATGTGGTATAAAGAAAATGCAGTTGCAGTTTGTGCTGCTGTCAGTGTGACAGCCTATAGCCTCTCGGTAAGGCCTGTAGTCATTCTCTGTTCCCCAGTCTACTCACCTAAACTGTCCCGGCCAAAGCAAAAGGAGGAGTCTAGCTATCATGAAGAGGGGCTCAGAGTTTTCCTGTATCCGTTGTACAGCTTTGCAGCTCTCATACAGGAGAAAAGTTGTGATTTTCTGGGAATCTTTCTCATATCCTACTACGAACTAGATCCCAAATGATTTTCCTCCTTTGGAGAAACACATTTCTCATTAACATTAATGTGATTTACGTGAGCATATGAGGACAGAAGAACTCAGTAAGTACTCCTTACCCATCATGATGACACACGTATTGATTTAAGAGTGTATAATCATATTCATCTCTGGAATGTAATATAAAGTGCCCTGTGGCAGCAAGAGTAATAGTTCTTTTTCAAAACAAAGAGGATATTGAAAGATCATTGTGATGGAAAATAATATGGTATAGTGATATAACTAAAGATGATGAACTGTTTGTCACAGTTACTGATCAGAAGATTGTCTTAAAAGTAAGAATTTTTACAAGTGTTGATGCTGAAAAGAGAACTGGACTAAAAAGTTTGTACATATTCATAATTCATGAATTCCTTAATAAGATTTTCCAGACCGTTTGACATATTTATACTACTGTCTATTTTTGCCAATTGTGTGGCCTTAGCTGTTTACATCCCATTCCCAGAAGATGATTCTAATTCAACTAATCATAATTTGGTAAGTACTCTTGAGTTTTTATTTTATATTTGTTTGCTGTACCTTTAAGTTGATGGTCATGATAAGCTGCTAGTATTTGAGAGTAGAGATAATGATAGTAAAAAACCTCAAATTTGTATATAGTGATACTTTAAAATAAGATGTGTATAGAATTGCCTTTTTTCCAGTTTTAATATGTGCTCCCTTATGTCATGTGTTTAAAATAAGATTTTTCGGCAGGGATACTTTGGAGGAGAATATACATTAATATTATGCTGCATGTATATGTGTATTTTTGAAGTATAAAAACTTTTAATTTGAATTTCTATTGCTTATATTGATTAAATATATTTACTAGCTGTTACTGTGTTTCTGACATTTCAGTCCACTTGAAGTTTCACTGCCTTTCCTAGAATGTTTGTTTAGTCTGTTTTTAATTTCTAATGGTGTTATTTAGCTGTGTATTTTACTAGATATTTCAGTTTTTAATGAGATGATGGTGAGAAATTTTACATTAATATATTGATGTTCCTACCACTTTAAAATGTGAATTTTAAAAGCAGTTACTGCTGGTGTAAGTGGCCTTTCGAAAAGGGATGGTGCTACAGGGAGTAGTGTGTAGAGATGTATTTCTTCAATTGAAAATTGTATGCTAGTGTTGTACTTGAAAACAAAATTAGTTTGCATTATATATTTTCATTTCCTATTTTAATAAAACTTATAAAGGCTATCACACTTAAGGGTAATATTGAATTACATTGCAAATTTCATTGTTTATAGTAAATGCCACCTTGAAATAGTGGAGTTCTGTGGTCCTGTGCACTCAAAAGCTGCATGTGACACTTTTTTTTGGGGGGAGGGGAGGTTTGTTCATGAAATAAAAAATTTGATACCATTAAGTAGATAATTTTGGATTGTTTTACATGAAAAATTTAGATCGATATGAGGTCTTCTATTTATGAATTTTGTATAATTTGTGGTGTGTAAGCATGTTTGTTTTCTTAAAAATAATTATTCTGTGCATATGACCCATTTTATATATATTTTTTGTTTACCAGGATTAAGCAAATAGGGACAACAGAAAATGCTGGTGAAAGGCAGAATAATTCAGGTCAATGTAAAGAATGATTTATGCAGCTGTGTATCTAGCCAATCAACAGTCTTCATCTCTTTAGCTTCTTTTTTTTTTTTTCCCTCTGAGAAATTCAGGGCACAAATCTCCATGGCTGTCAATCCACCAGGAGATCCACTAATAACTAATTTCATAAAGCATTACATGAAAAGGGTAAAGCAATTACTTGTGTCAGAGGCTAATCGTTTTGAAAGAAATGTTTTTAGCATTGTTTTTGTTAGGCTAATGTCCAGTATTTCTGACCTAATTCTACAATGAGCTATTATTTAGAAAGAAATGGACATTTTCATCCCTGATGGTTTTTCTTCTTTTAATCTAATGTGGCAGGTTAGTCTAAGCAAAAATAAACTACTTTTTTTTTTTTTTTAAAGTAAGAAATCTTTATCCATTTTAAGTAGAAAGGATCTTGAACACTTGCAATTATATGTATATGAAGTTTACTTGGGAAACTGCGAGAATTTAAATGACCATTTAAATTTGCATCCTGTTTATACTGATGTTGAGTAATTCCACTAAGTTTGCTCAAAGAACAGAATTTACCCTGTCAATGTAGTTTCAGGTGCTGGGACAGATTTAAGCCCAGTAAGGGAACACCCAGGCACATTCTGTGTACCTGATCTAATAAAATAAATAGTTATGGAATGAGCAGCATTGGCTTTTCTTAACGACTGAGGTTCTACATCATGAAATACACAAACCAGTGGTCTGAGTTCACCTATCTTCCTCTGGTATTGCACTGATGTTTTTCCTACTGTAGACCCACTTCCTTTGTTGAACTCATGGTGTGGATTCAAGTATACTGTAAGGGAATATTGCAGAAGAGCTGAGTTAGAAATCTTCAGGCTTGCTTGGGAACCTGCTTGAGCATGCATTTCCTGATGCTTGAGGTGTTTGTATAGATAGATATTTGAGAGAGGGCTGTCAGTTGTCTTAACAGTGGAAGTAAAGGTTATTCTGTTGACTTGTGTTCAGATCTTAATGTGATACCGATTTAAAAAATAGACCAAATTTTAAAAATCTATATTATGAATAGCTTCAGTAGGATTTTAGCCCCCTTCATGGAGACATGTTTGTCTTCAGTGAGCCCTACGCTGCCAGTTTGATCTTGCTAGGAGACTTGCCCCAGCTCTGGCTTTAATCTAGATTCAAAAGTTGAGGAGAATAAGATAGTTTTCTTTCCCCTATCAGCCCCACAGCCTCTTCTCCCCCTTCCTTCTCTGGACACAGGCATCCCTTGGTGCTGTACAGATTGCAGCACTTTTATCATTTAGTGCCTGGGGGAGGAGTGACCAGAGCAAGGAGCAGGAATATGGTCTGTCTCCAGTGCCTTCACTTCGTCATTATGTAAGTCCCAAAGGTTCAGCTTTACAAATTTTAGTTTGCATATGGATATTATATCTAAGGCTCAGTTCTGAGGGAGTAAATCATTGTTGCTTCATTGAATTGAATAGATTAATTGCTTTCCATCAGCTAGCTGAACTGGCTCATAATTTTTTTTAAATTGTAAGCAGAAAAAAGTAAATATTTATGCTTGTGGATTTTTTTGCAAATACAAGATATGTATCATTTGTAATCAGCCATGGAAAGAGGAAGCAATGGTACAAGAGGGCAAAAACCAGTGGAACACTGGTAAGTGGGAAGTAGAAATGGAAACTTTTCCAGTTCTGCTTGAGCTAGGGAAAAGTCTGCATATATGAGAATTTGAGCAGTTGAAGTGTTTGTTCTTTATGACTTCAGGAAGTCATATGGCAACCTCAATTCAAGGGTACACGTGCAGAAGAGGTATTCATTCCTCTTTGTGATGGGATGTCAAAGACAGCTTCTGTATTCCAAGACTCGTAAGAGAAACCTGAGCTAAAATTTCTGAGACTGTCTTGACCTGTGGTTGAGACAGTGAAACACTGACCATATGTCAAACACCTAACTGCTGGCTGAGCTGTGAGTGAGCCCTGTTCTTACTTTCTCATGAATGTTTCAACATGTGGTGTCTAATCAACACAAAGTTCTACATTGCAGTAGTAATGGCAAAAGAAATTCTAGCACAAATTAACCAAAACCATAACAAACATTTTAAGAAATAGGTAGATGTGTCTTAAGAGAAATAGAAAATCAATGTATGAGTATTTATGCATTTTTTAAAAATAGAATGTATCTTGTGTATCTGTTATTCTTGAATGAGTCAAATTTTAATCTTAAGTATCTTAAGATAGATGTCTGTGAGAAGGTTCCACACCCTTGATTCTGGAACAGTAGACTGTTTATAGAAAATTGACAGCACAAGCTAAGTGTAAGTAGGGGTCAATTGTGTGTTCCTATGTTGGTCACTCATCTTTGCTAATATACACGTTGTGGTTATTGAAGGTTTTGTGATGGAGCCAGCAGCATGATGTGAGATATGAGATACTTACAATAACTTAAGGGAGCAAGAAAAGGTTTCTTCATGATATCAGCGACTAAATTAAGCAGATGGTGATCACTGATGTTGTAGGATAGGAGTCCCTTTCATTATTAGCTATTCTGTCTTTTCATCTTCTGAGTAGATGAGCTTAGATTTGTTTTGCTTTTTTGCCATTCTCTGAGAGTAGAGGGTGCACTACAGCTATCTTCTTGCACAGTGGATTCATGGTCATACTTATTGTCTCAAGAATAATGTTTTAGTGCTGGGTGGTACAAAACAAGTAATTTCAAAAAAAGCAGAAGTGCAGAGTTAAATTCACACTGTTGGACTGCTCTTGACCACTTGCCAAGTGTTACAGTCCTGTGTTCTGTAGGAAACTTTGTCTAAAACACCTTGATGTGTGTTTCTGATGAGTGCCGGAGGAGCAGGAGGAAGGGATCTTCTTTTCCATATCTTGAGTGGGGTAGTTCTCTCATGCTTTTCTATGCTGCAGAGAGTGCAATACAGACTAGTGAACTTTAAAAACGGTTATTGAACTTGATCCTGAATTCTACTTAATTAATAATTAGTCCCAAATCAGTTAATATTCTTTAACGAGTGGGCCCAGTTCTTCTGCAAGTAGATGGGTGAAATATTATTGAACTAGACAAATTATTTTTTTCTTACAGCAGAACAGGGGCAGTGTACTCTAGGATGAAATCCTCATAAACTCACTGCTTTGTATTTTAATGTAGTTTCTTTCATCTTTCTTCAGAAGTTTCAAGGGATCTGAACTTTCCACACGATGCAGCTCTTCTTTTGGCAGTGTTTCATGTCTGAGCTTGATAAGAAGCATTTTCTGGCAGGAAAGGTTTCCTGTATATATCTATCTTCTGTTTCTGTCTTTTCCATTTTTTTCCCCATCTGTGGTATGTTATTTCCCTTCATGTCTTGTCTTCATTAACTTCCCACTATTTCTTTCTTTCGTGTTATCTTTTGTTTATGCCCTCTGGCTTCGCTCTGTGTTTACTCTTCTGTTTGTCCTTTTCTGCTGTGTGATTTGCTCTATCTCACTCTCCCACCTCAATTTTTCTTTCTTTTATCACCTGGCTATACCATCTTCTGTTCTCCTGTGCTTTGCCTCCTACTTACTGAGTTTCCTGTTGATCTGGCTAGCCCTGGGCAGCTTACTTTAGAATGGGCAGGCAGGCTGGCACAATACAAGTCTGGATTTTGGCTGCAATCAAGACATTTGTGGTTATTCTCCCCCCCCTTTAAAAAAAAAAAAAAAAAGTAAATGTGAACAATAAAAAGGCATCAATCCATCCAGAGTCTATGAAAACTATACCCCTGACGTTTGAGCTGAGTCTGCTTCAGGTGTACTGCATCTCTTGTGACTAGACCCTGAAGGTTTTCCCTGGTGACACTCTTCTACTTGAGACAGCCTGTGCATTTTTACTTGCATAAATTATAGCAAACTGGTAAGTGTGAAGTCATGTGAGTAAAGGGCTTGACTCTAATGCATAAAGGGCTGAAACCCAATGATAAAGACTCTGCCACTGATAGCAGGATTCTTTAGCCTTTTTTTTTGACTACCATTGTCAGCGAGGAACCCTCTCAGAGTGAGGTTCTGCTTTAAGAGAAGGTCGCTCCAGTCTGTGCTTACAGAGCAGGTCAGGTGATGGTCCTGGACACCTTGTCTTCTTTCTCCTAGGCGGCTGGGATGGGGAGAGCCATGGTGGGGGACACTGCTACAGAAAGGTAGTGCTTGTGTCCTGTCTTTCAGGCAAAGATTTCCTCTGTAAATAGATGTAGGTGAATCTCTCTGTGCCTCCAGCAATAGGAAAGCCAGTGTTATGCCTTCAATCTAGGGCACAGCAGGAGAATACTTTGAGAAGAACTTGTTGAGCTCTTGACTTAGAGGTGTCAGGCTTCCTATCCTTACCTCATTAGCAACCCCATGACTTAGTTCTAAGGCCATATTGACTAACTAATCCATCCACTGAAAAGGTTGTTGGTTTTTACCATGCACCCAGTTATCCTCCATATGTAGCTTATCTGAAAATATTCTTGTAGAATGTTATTAATTTTAACCACATTTAGTCAGTATTTCTAAAGATTTTTGTTTAATCGGTAAATGTTCTATGATGTATTTTAGAAAGACTTAAACGTACTGTCTTTGCTGTGTTTACTTTTTCAGTTCAGGGATCTTTGAGGCCTGGGTCTCTCACCCCTCACTTAGAACCTCTTCCAATATAACTTTCTGATACTGTGTTTCTGATATTTTTCTATCTTTGGATTCTTAGCCGATGCTCTCTCCTAATGTCTCTGCTAGCTGGCATTAAAATCACCCAAGTAAACTTTTCAGGAAAAATCCAACATAATTTGGATTCTACTGAAAAGACTTAATTTTGCAAATGGGAAAACACAATGGAGATATTACAATGTTTAGTGTGTATTTAGGCAAACACCAAACTACTGGTACTAAAGGCACTAGATTAATTCTCTTTAAGGGAAAATATCAGTAAATTTAGTTTGAAAAAAAGATGAAAAAATATTGGATCAAATTGTAACTGATATACAGGATATACAACTGATATACAGGATCTACAACTGATATACATTCCTGACTACAGGAATTTCATGTTGCATATTGATTCAAGTCAGTGAAATGTGTTTCTAGTTCTGAGTAGTCAGGAGGGCCTGTGAGAAAGTCAGTATAATTTTGAAAAAAACCCACAAATGTTAGGAGCTGTCCTTTTTCTTTTCACACAGGCTTAAAAATGAAGAGGTTTGAATTCTTCCCTCATCAGTTTTTGTGTCTATATGCATATGTAAGTGCTCTGAGGGATAGTTTAGATAATTTTTTTCCTGCTATTTTTAATGTACATTGATTACTCTGACATCTATTTCCTCATTTAAAAAAACATGAACTAACTATTTAACTACTGGAACGGCCTGACTTACCTTTCTGAAAATTAATAGTAAAGCTGTTTGATGGTTATTAGGTGAGACAGCATGCATCAGCAAGTAACCTTTGCACAACTGCAGGAATTCCTTAATAGATGACATTTCTGTAAGGGGATTATTAAAAAATATTATGATACTGTACTCTGCCCTGTCTTCATAGTCCAATTTTTTATATTACTGGCAGCTCAAAACTTCCAGTAGTATGCATTAGCTAATTATTATGGATTGCTTTCACTTTTATTAGTGCAGATCATGTATTTACAACATAAAGGAAAAGTTTTCTGATGCACCTTTGCAAAATAGATAAAAATTCTTGGTAGTGTTTTACACCCACTGTGTCCTCTAGCCAGTTCCTAAGCCTATCCTGTCTGCTCTGCACTATACCAGTAGCATGAAATAGCTCTTGAATTTTCTTAGTAAACATAATTGCATGTGTCAAGTCTATCTGCAGTGGTGAATGAAATAGAAATTCATTTCACACTCTGGCTTAGGAAAAGGGACATTTCTGAAAGAAAGATATGACCAAGATGACTGGCAATTTCCAGCTGGTAGAAAGGTCACTTGGGTTTGTAGAAGTTTGTGAATAATATAGACATAAAAAGAAGAAAGTAACATTGTTCTTCTTTTTTTTTGCCCCAGTACAACTTAGGATCTACCTACTTCAGCAGAGATAAAAATGGCTGTTTGGAGTGCAAGGGTATGAGAAGGTCCATAAAGAAGGGTATGAGAAGTTTTACAGGTGTCAGTTAGTGACAGTACAAAGATGATTTATCCTTTTTTTTTTTTTAAAACGCAGGAGATAACTTCTCAGTTATCCAAACCAGAAGACCTTATAAAAAGATGTAACTAATCATTCCCATTAGAAAGGAAATGTTTCTTCTGTGTTCAGAGTTGCAGGCTTGTTCCTGTGGGGAATGCCTGCTAATGTCTCTCCTTAAAAAGATTTGCTGGTAGTGCATAACTGGCAAACTGCCTAGGGAGATGCAGCATACACCAGAAAGAGTTCTTTTTCTGTTATAGCCTAAAGTGAGTCTCCCAAACAGAATAGTGCTGCACCAGTAGATGATGTTTGGTTGGTTGGTTGGTTTGTTTTCTCTTTTTCTGGGTAATAGTGCTGTGAAGACTAATGATTCCCTGCCTTCCTTTTCTCTTACTCCCTGATCAATAAAGGAATGCCTGCCAAACTTTAAAGTATAGGCTAGTCACAAAAAAATTAAATTTGTGTACTTCCAAATACACAGAATAATCTTACTAGTTACTGTCAGTTGAATGGTCAGTGGGAAAGTAGTTAGATTTGACAGTACAATTATTGTAATTCAAATCTATAGTGAGCATTTGAGTGGGAGAAATGTGTACTTTTCATACAAACTATTAGAATAGAGTAAAACCTGATATTTTAAATGGTCTGAAAAAAACATGAACAAACGTAGGTTATAAAACCAGTTTTCTGATTATATGTAAACCATGTGAATTACTAGTTTACTCCAATATTGAACATGTAAATTTAACAAAATACTAATCTACAGTTTTATTTCTTGACAACAGCTGCTATGCTGAAGGAAACCCTGAGAATTGTTTCTGAATTTTTTACTCAAAAAATGAATACATAAAATTGAGAATCTTTACATGTTGCCATGTATCGGTGCCACACCAAATGTAGGTTGCCATAGATATTACTTGGATTTGCTTTAAAGCTCTATGTTATGCAGAATATGGGTGTTTACTTTCTTTTAAAAAGTTGTTTCATATAAGAAGCATGTTGTGCATTGAGACCTGTGTGGTGTGTGTGGTTTTTTTACAATCTGGTCTGTATGTGTGTGAGAGCTGGGTCTTGAAACACCGCAGAGTTGAGATCCATGGCTTTTGATAGTGCTGATGAGGGCTTGCTTGCTTAATTTGAGCAGAAATGATAGAGTTCTGGGTGCTTTGGAATAGCTGGTCCCTGGGTACTTCAAAAGACTCATGTAGCTGTTAAGATCAATTAAAATGTATTTTCTAATCTGGTGAGTTTTAATGACAAACTGTTTTCAGTGATGGTTAATTTAATGTGTGAATGGGTTTACCATTCATTTTGCAAGAATTCATATTTGTTTATCCTCTTGTCATGCACAAAAACCATTCTTTTGCTGGGCCATCTGGAAGGACAGGGCCATGAAGAAAGGTTAAATTAATATATAGTGATAGTGGCAAATGTTAATTAGGATGGATTTGCTTTTCAGTGTTAGGGTTTTTTTGTTGTTTGTTTTTGTTTTTGTTTTTTTTTGTTATTGTGTAATCCTCTGCAATAAAATTTTCATTTAATGAATTGCAAATACAGTATCATGCCCCCCCTCCCCCTTCAGAGGAGATTGAGAGTATGCCCTTAGTTCCTGCTTGTATAAAATTCACTTGGTAGCACCAATTAGCGGCTTACTGTCATTTGTGTTTTTTCATAGTCATTTTTATGAAGGAAAGTGCTTTTACAGGTCCATTCTTCTTGAAGAATGCCTTGATAAAACAGCAAGATTCTTATCAGAAACCTAGGTGCTTGTCTTCAGCATTTGAAACCAAACTTTAAATAAAGATTTGAGATTTATGCTCAAAATTTAGCTATGAAAATAGCATTTTCAATTCAACACAACTGACTGGGATACATCATTTACCTGTTCTGTGTTAGTAGGGAGTTTTATTCTAGATTAATACTGTAGTCATTGATAATAGTATAAAACTTTGAAATGATAGGCAGATTGATTTGCATGGATTTATTTATAAATTAAGATTTTTTTTTTTCCCCTCTTATTTAATAGTAAAAGATATTCTGCCTGTACATTTTCAGTTTAACTGGATGCCTAAAGGTTTGGGCAGTGTATAAATCTGTTGCCATTACATGGTGCTTTTCACAGTGGTCACTATTGATGTGGGTGGAGAGCTGCTTACAAGTTTGAAATCTTGTAGAATTACACCTTTTGATAATGTCATTATTAAGGATCTGAATCTTGCTATTTGTTACTGTGATAAATCACATAATACAGACGGTGATCAGTGTTGGTCAGTACAGCAGAAGAGATGATGCTAGACAAAGAACTTGCAGAAGATCAGAATTTAATCTTCAAATTTATTTTTATTGCATATTGTCTAAGAAATTAATATTTGATGTCTCTTAATTGAGAAAAGCAGTTCAGCCCAAAGACTCATTTGGCCAATCGTTCTCTTCTCATATGATACAAAACAGGTGGTATGTTGAATTTTATCATGCTTGACAGCTTAAATATGTTGTACTGAAGTACCGGGTTGTATTTCAGTAAAATTTTGTGGAAGATGCAGTGGCACAAAGGAGCATACAGAGACAGTTACATTTGTATGGCATAAAGGCTTGAAAGCTCTTTACGATGTAAGAACATAAACAGAAGAACTGTTCATTAATAAGGCTCAGTAGTTTAATAATTATAGTTTTCTGGGTTGGCTGGCAGTAGCTGCAGCAGTGCAGCAGCCTCCGGCAAGATTGCATTTTACGCCACTCAGCTAATCAGAAAAATGCAGTCCTTCCAAGGTACTGAGTAGTGCATACCCCAAAGCTGTATTATGTTTATTAGACATTTTGTGAGTGCAGTTTTCATGCTGATGAATTTATTATGATATTACTTTTTTTTTTTTTTTTCCAAATATTCATCCAGAATCCTTTAAAACACATACCAAAGATGTGTGGCATAAGTCATCATGAAATGATATTTAAGTAAATATATGCTTATTTTAATCCCAAGAGTTACTAGTTCTGAGTTCAGGTAGCTTTTATTGTTCAACAGTTTATTTCTTGCTATAGCAAAGGAAAAAGCTGAAAGAAAACAACTTAGCAAATTGTATAGGTCTTGTACATGTATTAAAATAAGGTCTCCAAATCTCTTGACACCACTGACTTGTGAAAAACTACATGAAGAAGGAACAGTGTTTAACACAACTGTATCTAAAAGTCTTGTGGTATTAAATGATGACAGTGTGCTCTGATTAACTGCTAGAGCAAAGATTAATACTTCCAGGTACAAAGTCTCTTGTGACTGGCCTGAAGCAGTAGTGCAACGCAGCGGGCTCTGTCCCCTGTTGAGGTGCCTCAACTGCCATAATTCTCAAGGCATAGTATAAAACAGAAAGTTTCTCTGCATTCTAGTACCAAATTGAATGGTACTTAAAAATTTTTACATTTTTTCTTAAATATGAAACTATCACATTTAACTGAAATTCCCTCAAACATGTTTTCAGCAGTGGCAGTGTTATTTTACTGGCTAATGAATCAGTTTTATGTTTGCATTGTCATGGGTATGTTGGTGTAAGCCCATCTTAAGACCGAACATGCATGCCATCTGTATTCTTAATATGGTAAAACGACCTTACCCTGAACTCTGAAACTCACTGGAGTCTTTGCAAGCTTAACACCCAGTTAATGCAGATTGAGCATAGGTAGACTGAGCAAGCACAGACCTAGTCTGTCAGCATAGACTAGGTTTGTGACTGCTTTAAAGGACTTTGTCTCCTGTAGTAACACCTATGTTTTCCCAAAGCACTTTAAGTCTGAGAATGTGCATGAAGAATACAGGGGCCACAAGCTGTAATGTAGCTTTGTAACTTCTGAGAGCATCTGATTTCAACCAAATACAGCAGAAACAAATCCTTTGAGGTTATTTTTACATGTGTTTTTGAGAACAGGAAGAGAGAAGCTTTGTGTGTTCCCTCTTTCCCCCAAATATGGGCTGCAGGAGGAGCCTACATGTCATACCAAAACTCACCAACCAATGCCAGGCTGTAGGGGTGAGGCTTTTTAAAATTTTAATACCTACAGAACTGCTTGTCTCAAGAAGAACACTAAATTATGCAGCTTAAGGAAATAAAATGGTTTGATGTCATAGCAGAAAGGGTAAGAGAAGGTAGGTAAGATGCTAGTCAAGAACTTAATGAATGAGCACTAAATTTTTTAGTTTGCCCCTACTTCTGTGTTCTTGGACGGGCTGTTTATCTTTTTAGTATTTTAGTTTCCCACCTATAAAATCACTTTCTTCTCTAAAAGAATAGCAAAAGGAAAAGTGAGTTTGAGACTGTGAAACAGTCAGATATGCTGAATAGAGTTCGTATGAACAGTAGAATGAGATCTAGGGAGTTTCTTATTTTTTCTTTCTGGAAATTGTTCGGCTGGCTTTCTGGTGAACACTTTCTGGTGAATTTTGTTGTCAGAGGCTATATTTTAAGTTTGAGAACGTAGAATGTTTTGGCAGCAAATTTTGGCGAAGAAAAAGTGATTGGTAGTGGCAATATAGGAACAGAAGGAACAGCCACTGTTCCCATAGTGATACAGCACAAGCAGTGACATTTAGGTAAACAGCAGTAGGAAAGGAAATTTGGGGGAGTTAATGTTAGATGTCTCAGAAGATACAGTAAGCTTCCATACGGTGTTTCATGTCTATCTGAAAATGCTAATGTTAAGCCTCTGTTTGCACAAGCACCCCTCAGTGTGTGTTTGGTTGGGAAGTTCAGTGACTTACTTTGAACAGGTGATCTCTGAATGAAACCAAGGCAGGCAACATCCCATTCAGCAGTGTTCACAAATACACTCATGGGAACTGTCCAGCTGGTGGGAGTGGTACCACCGAAGGTGTTTAAACCCTTGCAGCAATGTTACTACTGATCCAAGTATTACATGCTTCTTAGCCACAAATAATTATTTTCAACAAATGTATGAAAGCTCAAATACAGGACCTTAGTACTCATTTTGCTGAAGGAGTGCTAGATCTGAGGCATTGCATGATGCTGTGTGTACCTTGCTCTTTATGTACTGGTCAGTGCAAATTCTGGAATTGTGTAAGAACTTTAGCTTGAGAACTAAGCAAAAAACTAGGTGCATGAGAGTTTTGTTTTCATAATGGTAATTGAAGTATGAAGTAGAGTGTTAATAGGGTGTTAAGTGCAGACTAGGAAAAGAATTGCAGACAAAAGTAGCAGGAGAAATAATACTCTGGAGACTTTTTTACATTGAAACTTTTAGGGAAGTTAGCTGATAAATTAAAGCATGGGTTAGATAAACTGTCTTCTGAAGTGTTGCACAATAAGGGGAGCTGGGGTGAAGAGCAGTAACTACTGGAGTTAGTGTCCACATGGGGACTCTGTGCATCTAGTCCCCCTTGTCCATGTTTGGGAATGAAATTGCTTCAGAGAGTATCAGGAGAAAAGCAACAACTGGAGAGGCTAGCAACTGGAGAGGCTAAAAAGCGAATTTAAAAGAGCAACTGCACAAAGATGGTATATTTTAGTGAGGTATGACATAGCATACTTCTAATAAATAATCTGAATGAACTCGACCCATTCTTTGAACAAAGATAAGGCTATACTAGATTGTCTTGCACATGCTTTGTTCTGTTCCAGTGAAAACAGGGTGAAGATTTACAGATTATTTTAAGTGCTTGACACAAGCAGGTGTTCAGTGAATGGAGGGTTTCCACTGAAGGGTTGAGTAACGTGGATTGTAAGCACATTAGAATTGTCTTTTTCTTGCCTTTAAAGAAGTGTAGAGGTAGCAAAATACAAATGTGTTAGCAGATAACCTTCAGGTGAATTGATCACGATGACTGAGTTAAAACTATAGATTTCTGGGTTGAGGATACTGGAAGTATTTGAAAAGATGGATTGAAGCTCTGTGCTTAAGGGCTTCTGTGCAATAGCTGTTTTCTAATGGTTAGAGAAGTGATAAATTGTCAAGGATGCATCAATATTCTTACAACATCTATTAATATAAATACATTTCTAAAGAATATGGTTACAAATGTAAGAAAAATAGATGTGTTATTTTGTAGCTAGATTACTTCGTAAAAGTTTACTTTGAAAATGCCTGTTTCACCTATAAAGAGGGTATCTTTAAGTTGAGGTGGTGGTGATGCTAAAAAAGGCTTTGTGGGTCCATGTGTCAGTCTCAAATTGCAAGACCAATGCAGTCTTTTTGGATACCAAGATTCTGTGTTCAGAAATGTTAGTTTCAGAAATGTTACTTTAAATTTCATATTCTATCACTTAACATAAAAAGATAGAATCACAGAATGGTTTGAGTTGGAAGGGACCTTAAAGATCACCCAGTTCCAACCCGTTCCCTGCTGTGGGCAGGGACACCTTCCACTATTCCAGATTGCTTAGAGCTCCATCCAGCTGGGCGTTGAACATTCCCAGGGAGGGGGCATAAACAGTACGGTTAATTTGTTTGCAATTTGAGTTTGTGAAATACTATTAAAACCATAAAATACTTTTGAATTTGCTTTTACAGAAGTACAAAACTTTTAACATTCTTAACTCAAAAGTTTTATCTCTAATAAAGAACAAATTTTACATCTATGTAGTTCATTGTATAGATTTGGGGTTTTTGAAGCACAGAATTTATTTATTTTTGTAAGACGAATATTTGCATTTTTAACTTTGTTTGTAAGTCAAGTAAAAGAAAGAAACAAGCCTATGTGCTTAAGTGTGTGCCAGAAGATATAAACCATGTAAAGAGGATTTAGTTTAGATCTCTTAGAAGAGATCATCAAATGTTTCTACAAAATGTGTAAACCACATTTTTACTGAATGTGGAAGAAAAATTGTAAACGCACAAAAATATTCTTTAAATCTTCTTCAGACTATTAAAAATGCAAGTAAGTATGGCCATTTTATACCACAAAATTTTAATATTTTGTATCAGATTTGTGTTTCCACTATGGCATTTTGAAGAGTTTGTGTTTGAGATAATAGGACAGGCCAGTAATCTCAAAATAAGTCCCTGGCAAACATGAAGGACGAATCAAGGTGCTAGATGTCCAGATACTCAGGCTATTTTCCACTTGATTGTTTACTCATTCCCTTTTTCCGCTTTTTCTCATTCTTCATGAGAAGAAAGCTGGTAGTGGAGGCTCCAAGCTGGTATGTTCACCATAATAATGTACTTTTCATCTTGGCAAGTAGTAGAAGCTCATCTGTTCTTTTGTGAACTAAATCTTGAAGGATATGAACTGATAGGTAACCTCATCAACTGTCGATGAACTTACAGGATTTGGGCATCTCTTCATAGTCATTGTCCGCATGCTCATAGTCTGCATAATTACAGAGTATGGATGCCTGCTCTTTACTAGGAGGTCACTGAGAAGAGATACTGCAGTTACCTGGGCAAGGGGTAGATATGTGGGCTTGCATTTGTCTGGAGGAGGCATTTCCTCAGCTGACAAACAGCATTCAGTGTGGCAGACACTCCCAACTCAGGGTCAACACTCAGCGTGTAAGGTGACCATGAAACATCAGCTGTTTCTGCATCAAATTTGCATTTGTCACACCTTCTCAGTATGTGAAGACAAGAGAGGGAAATCTTACAGTATAAGAGCACAAGTTTTATCCTTTCTCCTCTAAAGCTTTGGAGGAGTAACCATGAGTAAAAACTCCATGAGTTTAAAGTCCATGGGTTTACTCTACACAGGGGCATTTCAGGACATACCCTGCAGAGCTGTGATCATGTAGTTTAGCAAAGACTTGCAAAGATGCAAACACTTCCTCAATTTTACTTGCTGTTACTCCAGTCCTGAATAGTGCACATTAAAGTCCTACTGGAATGAAAGAAAATCCTTGAAGTTGAATGCTTGAATTTGAGCATTACTGTATAAATTTTGTAAGTTTTTGGTGGAATCCATGTTTCTCTAAAAATGGAGAAGTTGTAGCTATAGGTGTTTATCTTGACTTAGAAAAGGAAGTTAAAAGGGCTTACTCTGTTTTGAGATGTAATTCTCTTTTGAAGAAGCCAAAGGTTCTGGACTTCTCTGTGTGTTACGGATGAAGCTGTGTTGCTTGAAGATTTGAGTCTCTTCTGCATTTTAACAATCTGACAGTTTAGCAGTAGTAATGGTGGTAGATGCCACACTAGAGATGGATTTTATAGCTTTGGTTTGTATATAAAAAAAGAAATTTTATGAAATGTATTCAAACATTAAAGAATATTATCATTTTATCTAAAAGATAAAACTGAGACTGAAATTTTTATTTTAAAATTGTTTATCCTTAAGCTAAATATAGATCAGTCTTTGTATCTCTTTGTGTGTTGACTTGATTAGAAATGATTGGGTGGTTCTCTTAGACAACCCCAGTTGCAGGGTGAATCATCTTATGCCACCTTTTTGATGGCTGCTCAAGTTTTAAATTAGTGCGTTTTACTTGCAGTTAAGATGTGTTAAACATGAACACTTAAAGCATGATGACTTAGCTAGTGAGTGATAAACTGCTGTGGTCTTATGGTCACATGAAAGTACCAGACTCCCAAGGAGCAGACAAGTTTACAGCTTTAGATTGTAGTTAACTAAAAGCTAGAATTTGTACAACTCTGAGTGGGATATAGAGTCTCAAGGGATTGTGTTTTTAGCCAAGCCTAGTGTGGATGTTGTACATAGTACTTGTCTTTCTAAATAACTAGCTTCATAATTCAACTGTTGTACCTGTTTCCAGATGAGAAGCAGCTTACCTAAGTTTATATGTTGCCATTCGTAGTCTTAACTCTATGGTGGATACTTAGTTGCATCTAGTTAACTCTTTCTTAAGGCTGAAGGCTAAATACCAAAGGCTGTGCTCCCCACAAGAAGACTGAAGAATTCACTCATCTTTTGAAAATCTATAGATAAGTACATGTTGCAGCAAAATTGTTGAAAAAATCAGAGTTGATTAATTTTTGATAAATGTCATGTCTTCATGATGAAAGTTACTCTATCAGTAACTGTTAGGTTGATAAAAATTTATGAGAATTGATTCCATAATTTGTAAGTTAGCCATGTGTTGCATGTGTATGCACTCTACCAAAATTGTTGAATTTTGGTACATTTTATTCTATAGCTTTTCTTAATGCAGTTTTTCTTCTCATACTAATAAGTTTTTATAAGTAGTGAGATTTCAATGATGAAAATAATAACACTTCAAAATACTTTAAAATTGGTGAATGGGTTCCCTAAACTTCAATAATAGTTGGATGCTGCTATATTTTCCACTAATACATGCAATGATTACTTGGCAATTTGGTGCTATAACTATTCAAGCATGCTGTGCATGAGTTAAGCTAAAATATGTGATATTTTTCTTATAGTTGCTAGCTGTGACTTTGTATAAGCAGTAACAAGGAGTAAAATGTATGCTATGTGGTTTGCAGTGCCCTTCATTGCTGGAATAACTGTAAGAAAAAAAAAAAAATCAGACATGCATAGAAATTCTTTGGAGGGCTAAATCTGGCCTGTATTCTGCTGTCCTAATTGTGCATAGTGATTGGAGACCTTTTCAGCTTGGACAGACACAGATCTTCCAAGGGGCAGAATCAAAGCCTCTGTTTTGGTTTTATTTTACAATACTGGATATGTATCAGCCTAAAATAGAGCAATGTGTCCAGTCTGCATACATTGTTTTTATGTAAATTTGAAAAGTATTCATGCTTCTAAAAAGGACTAGAAGGTTATTTTTTATCAATAATTTAAGCACTGTAATGTGTCGGAAGTTAAATATCAAGATTTTTCTTTCAGTTTGGATGTGCCCCAAAATTAACTTGGTCATGCTAGAAGCAACTCTGATGTAGGAAGAACAAATTATAACGGCTGTACTGGGTTACAGCATCACCCCCCAGTCCTAGCTCTAACACTGGCCAATAGGAGATGTATAGGGAATAAAATAATTGCACAGAACTGGATCCAGATGTCCTCATCTCAAGAACTTTCAGAGCCAGCGGTAAGGTCTTTGTGTTAATGGTTGTAAATGAGGCAGTACACATCACAGTTAATAATTCAGTAGTTTCATGCCATACTCTCTTTAAACGTTTTGAGAGAACATCATCTGGTCATTGTGCTTTCTTATTAATTGTTCTCAAAATTTTTTTTCTAAAGATGTTTCAGCTGAGACACACTTTCTGACATCTCCCCCATTAAAAACCCCCTTCCATTACAGAGCAATCTCCCACTTGCCTGCAATTTTTTTTTGTTACTCTTTCCAAGCTATCTTACTGCTTTGTGTCACTTTAGTAGATACTGTTGTTTTTTTCTTTCTGCACCTGTAAGGAAGTAAAATTTAAGAATGCAGTGATTGTTGCTGCAGAGGCATTCTGCAGAAATAAGGTTTTGAACCAGAACTGTTCATGACATGATGACATTTGGATTCCTCGGAAGGGTGATCTGAGATGCTGTTGTGTCTAGTGTGTCATAATTCAGTGTTGTATCAGATTGATTCTGACCCAGTATTTACCAAGTAGTAATCTGGGTTACTAGAAGGTTTCCTGCCTTTGAAGGCTTTCTGATCTCATTTAGCATGTAATAGATAGATAATATTTATGCAGGAACAGATACTATTTATGGAGGAATAAAAATATTTTAAAATAAAGCAGATGTCTTTTGAAAACTGCATTTAATACTGTCTTGTCTGTTATTAATCTAACGCTTATTTTGGAAAGCATAAACTTTGAAATTCAAAAGTAGTTGAAGTATTTTATTTTTCAGATGTCAAATAAAATCCAACAACAAAGCTGATACCTATATGGGTCTGATTTCCCCCTCTCAGCTGTCCCCAGAATTCGAGAGTTACTTTTTGTATACTTCAACTGCCCCTCCAACATCTGATTTTCTGTGTTTCTGAGATTCTGAATTGTAGCAGTAGTCCTTGTGTAATGGAATGGATAGTAAGAAAAGTGCATTTTTAGGAAGTAATAGCTATGATCATGATATATCTGCTTCTTCTATACCACAAGTAAACAGAATGTGCGTGTGGAACTCGCTACGTCATTTAGGGCTGTGTCAGCTATGCCTTTCAGCAGATTTCATACTGTTACAAGTTTCTCATTTTAACTGTAACATTTCAGTTAAGTGCTTTTGGGTAATTTTATTGGTAGAAGGTAAAGCCAAAAGATCCTGGACAAATTTTAAGTAATGGCTTTAGCTAAATCAGTATCTCCAAATACTTACATATAGTTTCTGTACATTATTGGTAATGATGCTGCATTACATATACCTATGTGTAGTGGTGGCTCAGAACACTGTTCCTGAGTACATTGTGCTTGCATTATTTATCATAAAAGTATATTGTAGTGCTATGAAATATCTCCCTATTTTACTTGCTAATAAATAGAAAGATATTCTGTATCATGTCACCATAAATTTGTTCGTATTCTCTGGTGTTTTTTGTAAAGAAGGAAGCCAGTAGTGATAAAGTAAGGTGCAGAATATTGAAATTTTTTTCTGTGATTTGAAATGTGTGGTGGATACAATCTAACAACTATTTTCTTGTCCCAAGATTTTAGTCTTAATTTGGTATTTTACTGCTTATTGTGTAGTTTTCTTAAAAACAAGTCCTTATTACCAGATTACTGAATTAACATGTGTATATAATAAGCCAATAGCATATGTTAGACTTAAAAGATAATGAAAGATGGTGACTGCAGCCAAAGTAGTAGAAAAACACAGTTGGACTGAAATTGGTCAACAATAGGCAGCAGGTGTTAAAAGAAAATTGACTGTTCTGTTTTCAGCCCACTTACATTTTCTTCATTACGTCATGAATAGTGAATTAGCTAATCAAGTAGTCAGCATGGAAGTACCATGGAGAAAGTAAGACATTGTAGTTAAGCAGTAGAAAACAGAAGTTCAGTTAGAATTAAATTGTACCAGACTGCGTTTGTTTGTTTTGTTCAGAAATCTGTGCTCCCTCTTTCCTTCCTAAAAATAAGAATCTCTTAAAAGTGTTCAAGTCTCAGAGGGGACAATACATGAACCCTGACTCATGAACCTGTTTTTTCTTCCCAGTCCTGTAAGAGACGATGATGGCAGTCCCATCAGTTTGTTGTTTTCCAGTGAGATTGACCAAGTCTCTGTCAACTCTGCCCAACTCTTAGAATCATAGAATGGTTTGGGTTGAAAGTACCTTCAAGTTCATCCAGTACCAGCCCCCCTGCCATGGGCTGGGACACTTTCCACTAGACCAGGTTGCTCAAAGCCTTGTCCAGTCTGGCCTTGAACACTGCCAGGCATCCACGACTGCTCTGGACAACCTCTTCCAGTGTTGATAGAACCTTCATAATTATTCATTGGAAGAGCTTTGGGATCCTGTTCAGACATGCTTGTTGTGACTGTGGTGCTAGATTTCCTTATAGAGACACTGTTCAGGAAAAATTGACAATGCTTCTGGGCAGCAACCTTAATTATCAGGCCCTTCTTTTGGCTTACAAAACAAGTGTTTTCTGTCTTCAATATTGCAGTGGTTCTAATAAATGAATACCCAGCCAAGATATGAAAAGACGCATTGCCCTCTTAGTGAATATGTGTCATTCCACTCCAACTTTTCTTTTCCTAGCTTGTCAAGCAGTTGGTGTTACCCTTCAGCCTGGCCTTCATTAAACTAGGCATTAAGGAAGTGTGGACTGCATATTTATTTGTACTGAGATTTCTCCATTATGCAGAATCTTTTAATTACCTCATTGAGAAAGGTAGCTACAATAAAACAGAGAAAATTAATAACACAAGGGATACAGTCATCCTAGAGAACATGCCTCATCTGTGAAGTTGTTAACTTCAAAGTCTTCCAGACTCTAAAAGCTAAACCCATGGGATTTTGTTTGCCAGTTGGTATCCAGGCTTCATGCCTGTATACTTACTGATGTTCCCCAACAAAATGAAGCCCACATCTCCCTTTCTCTGCTATTTTGTTCTGTCGATTGTTTTATCAATGAAACACATTAAAAAATAATTTAAAAACTGCCTAGATGATGGAAGATTCTTTGACTTTTAACCACCATAAACCAAATCAAAGTTTCCAGAATAAAGTAAATGTTTTCTGTTTATATAGGGATGTTGCATTGTAATTTAGGGGAAATGGTGAGTCTTACTACTGCATAAAAGTAAGAAATGGAGAAGTAAGGTAAACGAGCTCAGAAAAATCCCTTTCCTGTATAAAAGAAAAATTCCTCACATTTCTAAATTCCTTATTTGCCAGGAGCATCTCTGGTTGCTTGCAGATGTAAAATAAATGGATCCTGTTCTATGTTCACTGTTTTGTAATTTAATGTATAGTGTAGAAAGTCTTCAGTGGATAAGATCTTCAGAACTACAGCTTTGGAAGTCTGCCACTTTTATTCAGGGAATTGTTATTGTTGATATTGTTTCAGTAGAGTATCTTTGTGTGTATGTGCATATATAATATACATAAATATACATATATCTTATAAATTTCTAAGAAGATACATACGATACCACGTCAGTCCAGAAGGATTCTTCTGTATGAGAAAACAGAGCTGTTGATTTATGACAATTTTTTTAACACAACTAGACCAGTCCAAATGGTCACTCAATGTCCTAATTTCTTTTGGGGCTTGTAGACCTGCTGGTAGAATAACCAGAATTTCTCTCTTCCCATTCCCCTCCCGCCTCCCCCATTTCTTTCACTTGCCTTGATTGTTGAATGTAACTGAAATTTTAACTGGGGAGATTGTTCTACTTCCTTGAAAAGAGCTTTCTCTTCAGCAGCTACTGCTGAAGTGAAGTATGTAATAATCAGTACAGTAATGATAAAACTATGTAACAAATTCCTTTTTCCATTAGGATGCTTTTGGATCACTGATAATAGCTTCTATGAATTCTTGAAGGAGACTTTGAGTGGTACAGATTACTAAGTAAGGAGCCATCTCACAAGCAACTACATTGCTTGACTAAGGTCAGCAAACTCAGTTAGGAATCTCACAGATTATGTGTCTCAACTGAGCTTTGTGCCTTTGTCTATAAATTTACATCTTTCAGGAGGCTAGACAGTAATCAGGGAGCTAGTGTGGTCTGTTTGGTGTATCCACACTATGGGGATACAGGACTTTAGTAATTTACTGTCAGCATGGCACAGTTTCAGAGAAAGCTTCCGTGCAGGATGCCTACAAATTTCAGTTGCCCCTGCTGTATATCCTGTTGGGGGTCTATCTAGAAAAGCCCCCAAGCTGACCTGCCCATAGGGCACATAGGAGCAGTTGGTCACTGTCTTCCCGTCCTTCTACACAGGCCACAGGCATGTGCTTTGAGTGGGATGAGGAAGTGGGAGCCTGACAGTGTTCTCCATCAGCACTGTCTTCTGTCCTCATGATGTGAGGGTAAGACAGTTGGGCTCAGGTGCTGAGTGGGTCCTTAGGGAACTCTAGACACAGTTTTGCTATATTTGTGCTGGCAGTGTACAGTGATGATGTAGTTCCTGAGAACAAGAAAAATTTTGCAAAATAACCAACATGACTGATGCAGCAGGATGTACTATTAATGATGGTATCTCATCTTGTGCAGAAAGTATGAAGTTACTAGAAAATGGGGAAATACATTCTGGACACATACGTCCGTTTCCAGTCTTAATAAATCAGTGTGTTTTATAGTACTTTTACATTTGTATTCTGTGATTTTGTGTTTTCCATCATCACCCAAAATGCAGGTTAGTGCATCTTTTGAAGTTGTCACCATAATTTTTATATAGTACAACTTCCCATTTTTATTAAAAGTAGAGTGTTATTCTGTGCTGAAGGCTGATGTCTATAAAAGTTCTTGTACTTATGAGAAGAGCCCTTTCATTTAGCTCATCAGTCAGCTGTAACTTTCATTTTTTATCTTCAGATGTAGACAACAGCTGGGAGAGGAATGCTCTGGGTTGCTTTCATTGCTGATAAATACTTCAAAAATCATTAAAGAGAAGGCTCTTTCATGCTGAGGAAAAATCCGGCTTTGCTGTCTATCCTTCCATGAAAATGTAGAAGATTTTGTGTGTCTCATTAGTATTAACATTATCTCTTACAAATCTGCTGACTACCTCTAGAAGTGTAAGACTGCAACTTTTAAACATTATTCTCAGCTACCATAATGTCATTTATCCTTCATCAGCATCCTTTGCAAAAAGAGCATCTTAGACAGTGAGCTTGTAACTCAAACTCTGTGCATTAATCCAGTTTTGTTTGAGGCAGGGAGGGGCGAAGAAATAGCAAGGTCCTTACTGGACACTTTGCATGGAATTAATATCAAGGTCATATGCAGTAAGAAGGGCAGTGAATATAAAGTTCAGTTATTTGAAATGATAGTCCAGAAGCTTTTTCCTTTGGACTAGAACACTTCTAAAATTTTAGTTTGTGTCAAAACTTTGGCCCATATGAAGATTTTTCTGGATAGCTTGTAAAGAAATGTCCAGTTTCTATAGCCAGATGTCTGTTTTGCAGTGCGAAACTGATTAAATGCCAGGTTATACAAAGTCAGAATGTTTATGTGTAATCTGTGATTCTCTCTTTGGGTCTTATTCTAAAATGAGATTCCTAATATCATGTTTAATCAACACTAATATTACAGAGTTTGGTTGCTTCATCAGTTGCTTTATGGAACATTTTAGGCAAAAATATACTGTGATATGCTGAAATTATAATGTATTTTTCATATTTTAAACAGTGACAACATACAGAAAAAGCAATAACATGTTTCATTTAACACAAGATTTAGCAGTTAGCAAAGGAGAGCTCATGAGTGGAAGTTCATAAAGCAAGTGCTTTTGTATTTTAGTCTTTATTCTAAAATTCATTACATGATTGGGGATTAAAAATGTCACTAGTAAATGCATATCTGAAATATTCATTTATGCCTTAGTATAGTCTAGTATAGAAGACTAGTATAGTCTTCAGTTTGCAAACTGATTTCAGATATATAGCTGTGATAAGAACGTGGTCCATCACCTTTTAACGGCTGAAGTATTAAAGATCTACAAGTTTTTCAGTGGTTTTCAATACCTGAGCCTGAAGTTATGGTGGAGGAGGGGAGAGAAGGATATTGGGTTGTGGATGCTTTGATTGGCAGCACAGACAAGGCACAACCTTCCAAGAACAGAAACAGTACATAGAAGTTTTGGATATTGTAGACAACTGTGCATGGTAAACTTTCTTTACCGTAGCACCATTTTTTTTTCTTCTCTAAACATAAGGCTTTGGCATATCTGAAATCAAACTAATGTTAAACTCAATTCGGTGTTTCTTGAAAATCCCAGACTTTATTCATAGTATCTGTTCTGATTTTTCAAAGATCACACCACATGTGTTTTGGTGGAACCTAAATAATCTTCTGAGAATTTTTAATTTTTTTGTGAGATTTAATCACTTCTATAATTTCTTTTTTTTGGAGTAGGTATTCATTATGAAATTTCAAGAAAAAAAGAATTAAGTGTTGAGAATTGCAAGAATGAACAGCTAAAATGACAAAACAAAAATCATGAAGGTAAATAGGAACTTTCAAAAATCACTTTTGTTCAGCGTGGTTGATGCCCACTGAAATATTTAATTCATTTTTCTTCCTTCTCTTAAGCATCAGCCTCCCATTTAGTTTCCTGTCTTGGATAAACAGTGAAATTTAGGGGAGTGACCTTGTCAGTTTGTCCTATCTATTAGTTGTGAGACTTGAATTCTATTAGCCAATATCTTAGCAAATTCTTCCCTGCTGCCTGAATATATGGTCTGTGCTAGCTTTCCAGCCTGTTAAATAGGAGAGTTTATTGTCTATTGAACAAGAGGCCTGGTTATGAATGTACAAGCATTTAGCTGACTTACCCTATTGATTTCAATATGTGTATTTATTTCAGTATCTGTTAACAGTATAATTTAAGAGATCCAATCTGTCTCAAGATGTTACAGTATTAAAAATTAGTAACTTGAAGATGTGCTTATTTAACAATGGACTCTGTTTAAAAGGGTTTAAATACTTGAGTTTATCCCTGACATTGTTCTTTTATCTAATTCCTTGTTTAGAAATCTTTGGTTTGTTTTCTCATTTCCATGTTTTTCTTATCTATTTCCACTTACATTCTTCTTTCGTGCTTTTTGCACTGAAATTGCCATGTCTTGGCTGGTGGGTATTGGACTGGCTTTTTGGAGTTTGCTTGCCCATGAACTCTGAAAATGTTTTTCATCCCAAGTAGTGTGACTGCTAGAGCTGTACTGTAGAGCACAGGTAAGGAAAAATACACCTTCTGCCACTATGTATGTAGAAGATATTTAGTATTTCCTTGTTTTACATTATGCTGAAGGAAAATTCTTGGTACTGATCACCAGCATTTCCTATCTATCTGACACTTGGTGGATTGTCTGGTATTTGGTTTTCTTTCTGGTTGGTAATGATTATACTAATTATGGTACTCCTCTCTTGGAACTTGAAACTAGTAATGATTGCTTGTCAGGTCTCTTGCTAACAGATCAAAGATGTAAGAATGGGAGCCCATTCATATGGCTTTGGAGAGAGGTTAACAATTCTGACAAAGTGCAGAGTTTGGGATTAAAAGGACCAACAGCAGAACTCTAGGTACCTTCATCTACCCATACAGCCATGGAATCTAACATACAGAGGCCAAAGGACATGTATTATAGTTAAAAATGATCCCCTTCAGGTTTCTTTGCAGAACAGAGATCAGAACCTTTAAATGGATGATAAGGAAATCAGGGGTGATAGCAGAGGCGAAGGCTAACACAATTATTTGGGAGTGAATTCAGAGAAAATAATGTATTATTTCAGACCTAGTTTTCATACCAAAACTAAATTTGTGCTGGGCTATTTGGTGATAATTGTCTGTGTTTAATATTCCTGTTTAGAAGTCAAGTATTTAATAAACTTGAATGTTTTGTTCAGATACTGGGCCATGTCCCACTTTCTGCTGCTGTTGAAATGAGAAAGGGTTTAGAATGAGTAGTGGTGAAAGCCACAGCAGAGGCCTTAATATTGATGACATTTAAGTATTAACATGTAGTGGGAAGAAACTGTGTTCTTATATAAACATTGTTACTTCGATATGACAAAAGGTTGTTTCCTTAGAAGTTAAAAGAACTGGACTGATTCTATTTTTTAATCACATAAATGAAGTGTTTATTTCTAAGTTGTACACACACAGAAATATTTTCCACTTGTCTAAACTAAATCTTTGGTGTTATTTGCATTATAAACCATTGTAATTCAATTTAAAATGTCCAGATGTGCTAGCATGGAAGTTGGATGATTTGGTATAAATACTGCATTTGAGCTGTTAAGCATTTATGATGACAGTGCAGTAAGTCTTCTGACCTCATTTGTTGATGTGAAGTTAGTCACTTTAATGACAAAGAGGGTAGTTACCCTTCAGAAGAGTAAATGGATATTCTATACCACTAAAGTTTCCAGACATGGATGATTCAGGAGTGCAGTCTGAAGAGTTTCTAGTTGTAATGTTTTTCTGCATGTATACTCAGTGGTATCTAAAAGCTGAAACAGGGTATTATAGTGCTGTTGAATATCAGAATTTTATATCTTGGTCTCCTTTATTTTATCAGTACCTGATGAGGAACTGTTACCGATAAAATATTCTTTGAAGTCTGGTTTACTTAAGCAGAAATGATGGGCTTAACAGGACTTTGTTGTTTTAGTAACAATTATGCTGATGATGTTTTGTAGTCTTGGATGCTAGCTTTATTCTTTTTTCCTGTTAGAATGGCTGGTAGCATTTTCTGATGGAATGAAGCCTTTAGGTACAATTCAGAAAAAACAAACTCAAAAATTATCTTCAGTAGAATAGGTTTCTTTATATTTATTTCAAGCTGCTTTTCAAACTGGAAGGAGGCTAAAAGTTTGCTTATGGTGAGTGTTAAGACCATATGAGTCTGATTTTATGCTGATCTTTCTAGTGTAATATAGTGATTGAAGGGTGAATTATGAAAAAAAGTATAAAATCTTTGCACAGAAATCTAGCTTTTTAGATAAATTGTGTTATAAAATGAAGAAATGAGAAACCAGAGAAGTGGAAAAGAATTTTACTTGCTAGAGTAGTTATTAAATTCCTGGCTTCCACTTTTGATTTTGTCAAGTTAAATGACCATATCTTGATTCAGTTATTTTTGTGGGCTGAGGAGGAAGGAGGAAAGGAGAAGGAAGAAAACTTAAGTTTTAGAAAATTCTGGGCATTTCCAAAACATTCAAAATTGTCAAAAAGGGTAGATAGGACTTATTTGCATCATGAATATTATAAATACTAAGATTATATAAAGCATCTATGATTGCATATTCAGAGGACCTATCTTAAGAAGAGCTTTACTTTTTTTCTTAAATTCAAGTACTTAAAATTTAACATGACCTTTAGCTTGAAAGGTAGAATACATTGGCAAAGGTGGGAGAAATGTATCTTGTATACTCACGTGGACAAGTTTTAGAAACCTGTTACATACTGTGTTAAGACTGACGTTCAAATTTGAAGTCAAGTTTAATTATATATATAAAAGATGTTACGAGTAGCTTTGAAAATATATTGGAATGCATTAAAATACAGATTCATCATTAGCTCCTGTCTCCTCTGCCAGAGGAAACCACTGTCTCGTCTCTGCCAGCCAAACTGTTGCTGTGGTTGTTCCCTACCCTAATGTTTCAAAGTGAGTTAACTGAAATAGTTTAAACAAGAAGCCTCACTTTTTTCCAGCCTAAGCAGTGATGAAGAATAGACTGAATGAGGTTCTGCTTTCTGCTCTACAGCTGGATCCAGAAGGTGGTTGCCCACAGTTTCATTTCCAAGTTTGACACATAATCTTTAGTGGACAAGTCGTTCCCTCAGTGAGGCATTCTGCAAACCAGAATCTCCCTCCTTTTACTGGAAGCAGAGGAGATGACAGGGTTTGAGAGCTAGCTTTCTGTTACTACATAGCAACAAGGATTGGACCAAAGCAGGCAGAAGTGCTTGAACAAGGATCTTGCATGAAATTGCCTATGATAGTTTACAGATTATAGTATTTTCTTTCAATAAATTTACAGCAGCATTTGAATGATGTGAGACTTCCTTTGTGAAGGGATGCAGTTTCTGCATCAGTGAAGAAAAAGAACTGAAATTCTGGGCATGGAAACCTATTTTTTTTGTTTGTTTTGGTTTTGCCCTCTGTGGACCATTTATGTTTTGTGGATAGATGGTACTTACATTAGCACATGACTAAAATGTTAATTGTACTAGTTCAGGTAATTCAGAATTAATGTCTTTTTTTAATGCTTCAATGCGTATGCAGTGTAGAAGCTTTAATACATACATGAGCATGCAACATTTGGTAACGAGACATTATTATCAATTTGTTAAGCGCACAGATGGTACCTTTAATGCTATACAAGGCATGAAGAGATGTGTTGCCAAGTTCTTCTTTTAGTTATACTGATGTGTTGACTATAATTCTGCAGTTCTAGAATTATATCTGATTTTAGTCCTGGCTTTGTGGGGAAAAAACCCAAACATGGTATCTGAAAAATAATTAGTGCTTTTTTCCAGGTATTAATGCAAACAGATGATTTAATTATTGCATTTAACTTATCCTCTAGTGAGAAATTCTCTTGTGATGCATGCATGCAATGAAGTGAGCTCAAGTCTAGTCTTGGGATTATTTTTTGATTTCTGCATTATTAAATACGTTCAGTTTTCAATTAGGAGCAGCTTCTCTATTTTTGTAAGGTGAGCTGACAAATGCCTATAACAGTCTACATACTTATATGTGAACAGTGTGGATATAATTTAGAGCATGTTGTGCCAAGCTGCCATTATCTTAAGGAACAGTGTGCTTTGCCAGTAATAGAGCATCTGCTCTCTGTTGACATTGTCAGAGGTTGAGGTCAGTAATGGTATTATGGTCTACTGTATACTTGGCAAAGAGCAGGGTAAAGCTTTTCTGTTTCTAACATGTTTTGAGAGTTGTATTTACCTCTGTCACCGTCACTGATGTGCCCTGTTATAAAAACCAGCACTGTTTGTAGTTTCCTTACGTGTATTTGCACATTGATTTTGCTATTTTCTGAGAGATGTGAGAAGCTGCTAGTATTCTACTCAATATAAAGTATAAAAGATGTTGTCAGGCACACTTCTGGTGAATTTAACTTTGATGATCAGGATAATGTTCTCATCTATGTAGTGTATCTTCTGAAACATGAGTCTTGGAAATAGGGATCTGTGCTCAAAAAGAATGTATCACACCAAAGCTGACAGTGTTGGGTATTGCTCAGGAGAGATTATGGGGACTTAGGTGGCATCAGAGAGAGCTACTAAAGATAATGGGTAGGAAATTGAGGTATAATGTAGGTGATCTGAATACAGCCCCTGGTGTCACCAGATGCAGCAGAGAAAGGGTATGTGATCAACAGTTGCTGTTGCTGTATTGTTTTAGGGACACTCTGCTGATGCAGCAAAGCTGTGGCCATAGCAAATCATACAGCAAAAATGTACTTTCCTGGGCAGGTTTTGCTGATGCTTCTGGAGGAAGAGGAACCTACAGGGTGTTCTTGTGCCAGTGAAAGCATTGTTAGTAATACTCTACCAGAAATATGCTATGTATCTTTTAGGAAAAGCACAGGAAACTGAATTCCTCTTCCCATGTGAAATTGTCACTAGAATCTGTTTTGCCTAACAAATTTCTAAGTGGTTCAGTAGTAAACCAGAAGAGCTTCTTCAGTGTCCTGGGGTATTTAGTTAAATAGGTTTAGGAAAAAATAGGACAAGATCTTTATTTTTAATTAAAATGCTAATTCATAATTACAGGAGGCACATATGACCTTAAATTACTGTGTAATAATTCTTGTCAGATCTTACTTCTGAATGGTATAGGAGCAGTAACATTTCTTGTACGACTGGTTTTGATGATCAAAAGCAGCTACAGTTCAGCACAGTACTCTCTGGTTAGTAATACATCTTAGGTACAGAGTTAGTTTTTAAACTAAGTATGAGTGCCCTTCATTAGGAAATAAAGTACAGCTGCTCTGAAACACTACCAAAATTATGTATTTGCAGTCCTGTAAGCTGATCTGGGCACACCAACCTCTACCCCTGTGTGGAGAGCTATTTGTTTTTCTGGTGTGCTAGAGCAGTACCAGGAGAATGGAGAAGTGTGTTCACACTGTGGTTTTAGTCTTGCTTAGTTGTGTAAGCAAGGTGCTCAAAGCTGGAATGTGTTACCAGGGTTCTTTTAAATACATTGTATAATTGGATCTTATTGATTATTCTTCCTGTGCCTCTGTGCTGGGTAAATATTTTATTACATTTGAAACACAGATGTAGCGTGGGAGTCCAGCTTTAGGCTCCTGCCTTTGTGTTTATACTCCTGAAACCTTTGCTGACTGGCAATGCAGGGACAGATCTCTCCTCTGGCTGCAGAGCTAAAGCTTATATGGTGTCACACGTGTGACCCAGGGGCTGTTTGATGGTTTCTTCTTTCTTGTTCTAGGATCTGCTTGGGGATAATTTTTATATGTTTGCTTAGACTTTTACATCTTACTCTTTCTTCAGTGGTCTGCAAGTTATGTCAAAATTTAGTATGTATCGTGTGTTTTACACAGGTTATGTACTTCTTTGTTCTCTCTGTTACCCTCAAACTGGTTTACCCCACTCCAGGTCTGCATTGGTTCAACACGCTACTGGTGAGTTGTTTGTAGCCTCCACTGTCAGCCTATGCTTAGTCTCTCATCCCAAGTCCACACACCTCTACACTGCAGCTTGCTTTTCCACTTTTCAAGGCCTCTGCTATTATACCAGTCTGTATTCCTTCACATGACTCATAAATGTTTCATTCTACACAAAATAACTACTTGTTCCTGCTATCTATATCCAGCTATGCTTGTGCTATATGAAAATAAGCAAAGGCAAACCAAATCAGACATACATACCTGGCTGTTAGAAAGAACTGCTGTTAAAGCTAAACCCTGTGTAAAGAAACCTTCAGCTGGTTGAGACAAGTTCAGAGAAAGTCTGTCTGGTAAGCCTTGATCCTGAGTTCCAGCATACTGCATATGGAGCCTGTGCCCTGTCATTGGCAATACTGTATTTACAGGGCTACAGTTGTCTCTAATGTGACAGCGGAGGTCAAAGTAATCTCAAAAAGTTGGTATGTAAGAATGGATTGCAATCATAAGAGTAATTAATTAATCTTTTAATATTTTTGGTTGCAAACCTGTACAGCTTCTGAGATGTTGGTCTGAAGAGATAGTTAGAGGAAGCTGCCTAAATTATTTTGTCAGCAGGTGCATTCCCAAAACTCTCATTTATCAGAAACAGTTTGATGGTGGTGAGAGACATGCGTGCTTTGAGGAGCACTTCTTTAGACACTTGCAGAAATTACTGGGTTTACAAACATAAAACAAACGTTTAGTTTATATAAACTCTCCTTTGATGTAGTTATACCTTAGAAATGCATGTACGTGAAGTGCAAAGAGTTTAGAACCAATCCAGTAAGATCATAACTGTTGCTCTAAGGTGTGCTGTGGGACTTTGCAAACTATAATACTGAACTTTTTCTTGGGCCAGTACCTTTGGGGGCAGTTAACTACAGTGGAAAAAAGGACCAGTGCTTTATACTGACACACTGATGCTATGGTAGAGTAGGATTGTCTGCATCTGAAAGTTCAATAGGGAATGACCCTCAGCAAGCGTAGCTGACACAAGATAATGCCATCACTTGTTCTCTTCCTGTGTCCTGTTTCCTCAGATTTACAGGCATATATCATCATGGCATAATACATGTTATTAGAGCTATCTCTGAGTGAGATATTTTCAACTACTGCAGTACAAATGCAATGATAAAACTCCTTTCTAGTTAACTAATCCATTTAAATATTAACTGGGAACAAACTGCTAATATAGCGTTACATGTTTGACCTACCTGTTCTCACTTTCAGTATAGATTTTAGGGTAGGAAGGAAATATTTACATAGTAGTAACAGGTAGTGCAGGTATCTGTCATTGTAGTTTTAAGGCAATAACCTTGAATTTTTTCCTTCAGAGAAATCCTGAGATTAATATAACAGTTTAGTCTTAGATGATCTCAGATTCCTTACTTGAATATAGAGTTAATTTCTGAGCAGCAGTGTTATTCTTGAGCAACTCTATAGCTTCTCAGTGTTGCTGCAATAGTTTTCTAAACAGAAATTGGGAAAAGTCATAATTGTTTAATATGATGATAATAAACTAAATAGATTGTTCATCTTAAAAAGGAACTAAAATGCACATAAAATGACAGAAAGACATTTCAGTGTCTGCTGCTCACACAGGATTAATTTTCAGATGTTCTCTAACAGAAGTTGAGTACAAGAAATTAAGATGAGAAATAAACCACAGTTCTTGTGTGCAATTACATTTTATTTATTGGATTCTGTTGTTTACATCTGTTTTTTCTTAATGTCCTCAAAAGCTTGGATGTATGCATGGAGCAGAGGAACTAAGAACTAAACTCAAGATGCAATAACGACAATATCCTCTCATCTGTTGACTGCCTTCATGATTATTTGCAGGATCACATCATGTGCTTGTGTCCTTATTGAATGTGTTGTACACAATACAACCCTCACACTGTGTGTACAAAAGTTTTCCCAAAAGGAATGAATTGATAGGATTTTTTTTTTTTTTTTCCATTAAAGTAGTAGCATATCTAGCCCAGTTCCTTATCTGGCTACTTCTTGACTGGGAGTGGTTTTTCTCTGGACTGAGTTTTTTTTCAGCTCTGCAGAGAGTAAAAGAGGAATGCATTAGCTGTGAAAGAGAATGCTTTCCAAGTTCATTCTCAAAAATAGTGTCTTTTCTCTGGCAAGAATAATAGCAAAACCAATCACTAATAAAAGCCCTGCTTATCACACCAGGTTAACTGAACAAGAGCACAGAAATGGGGAAACTCTGAAAGTATGCAGGAAGAAAGTAAATATGTATATATACATATATGTGTGTGTGCACTTGTCTGCAGGTGATGAATGTCTGATGAATGAGTATTGGAATAGCTGATACTGGAAAAATTGCACAGCTTGGGTAAAATTATAAGATCTAATGTTCATAAAGTTAGCTCTCTAAACAAGGGAACTTCAACACACTTTTGTGTCTTCTGCAATCCTACTAGAGGTGTAATTCATCTCCATAGAAGATTTGCCTGATATTGCAATAACTGGGAGGGAAAAAAATGGTAAAGTTTTAAGACTCATGGAAAGCTTGTAATTAGACTTACTGCCTCTGCTTCATACTGCTGCAGTATTGTGTAAGAGACAGCATATATTTTTTATTATAACTAGACAGATTAATGTTTCATATTTTTAAAGAATGCAACGTCTTTAGATGTCTTTTAAATGCCTACTTTTTTAATTAAAACCAAAAGAAGTCATTCCTCTGTTCAGCTGGAGTGAAGGTACATGTTAATAAGCATAAATTATAAACAATACTGTGATTATTGCCAAATAAATATGCTAGGCCTAGTTATGCCTGTAGGTCTAGTTTGACTTCTAATGTATTCCAGAATGACTTGGAAAGTACTGGAGACATGTATTTGGAAGTCCACTATTGGAATTTCTGTATCAGAAGGAATGAATTGTCTTTAATAACATGTTCAAGTAACATGATCCATACAGTTATTGCTGTGTACAAAGATAGTCATGGTTTACGTATCCTCACATGCTCTATCTTCTCAGGAGATGGGAAGTAGTAGTTCTGAGTACTAGGTTCAGAGCTTACCTATAAAATTCTGTAGCATTACAAAAATCTCATTCTTAAAAGTAAGATTGATCAGGATCGAAAGAACATTGTACCAGGCTGGCATGCATATTCACTGGCAGAACACTTTTTTTACTGAATGCTAATTTCTTATTTTTTAACCTTTTGGTCAGGTTAACTTTCTAAGAAGGTGAGTTGATAAATCACTAAACCCCACAAAATTGAAGTTCCCTTCTTTAAGACATTAACCTTGTATATGAACGTGTTACAATTTTATATTTTTCCAGATCTTGTGACATTTTTTTCATACATATAGCTATGAATTTAAAAATTGATAAAAACCCCCTCACCATTGCAACTTGAAAAGCAATTGATCTTTTTCTATCTTCTGGTCTTGGTTAGGTCTGTCTGCTCACCCAACGCTACTTTAAAATTCTGATATAGAGAAAAACATAAAGAATTATGACTTTTTTCTTTTAACTTCTCCCTGTGATTAAAAAGAAAAACAGTATCAAGGAATTAGTTGCATTTCTACACAGCACATAAGCATTTCTATGGGAAGTTTGAGCAGTTCAAAGACAGCAGCTGTTTCAGCACTTTAGATTGCTCTCGATAGAATGTACTATTTTTACTGGTATTTTTCGTGGATGATTTTGCAAACCAGTCACCAGGAGCTCAATTATATAGTCCTGGTTTAATCACGGACTAGTGTAAATTGGAAGAATATTTTACACAGAAGGCCAAACTGATCTGGCTCATTGGCGAAGACCTGATTTTGCAGGATTTAGTTTTGGTCAATAAAAATATATAGTAGCACAGGTGACCACCTAAGACCTTGCTGGGAAAGGTACTGGCTGTACAAGTCCCCAAAAGATTTGAAATTGTCATCCGTTTTTCATAACTTTTAATTACATAATATTTTGGATTGGATTCTTTTAATGTGTACTGGAAGAATATAAAGCATGAGTCTGTTGGCTGTATTTGTGTCTGAAAGGAAAAATTTCTGAATTCTGTTCCAAACACAGTTAGGGCAGAAAACACTTTTGTATCTTAAACAGAAACACTAATTCCATATAGGACCTTATAGGGTTTAAGGTGTTAGCTAAGCTTCTAATAAGGGAAGTGCAATACAAGTGCCAACTATTAACAATAGTTAATCTGAGAGAAAGAGGATGATAGGTTGCTAACCTAGAAGAAAGATTATTCATAACATATTCATGTTTCTTGTTATGGGACCATATTTTTCTGGTTTCTATATGCACTTGGAAAGAGCTTTGTTTTGGTACACTTTCAGCTTAGTGTTTCTATATGTTTTAAGATGGGTAGAAATTGCAGGGATGTCTAGGTATTTTTTAAAAAATGCTCTTAAAGTTTTATGATTAAAATTGTTTTATCTACTGATACGATAAATCAAAGATAGTGTAAATATATTCTGATCTGAATTACTTTGCATTTCTCCTTCAGTAGTTACTCTGTAGAAGTTTTCCTTGGGGAGCAATAAAAGATGATGAATGACAAAGTCACATGCCCAGGGAACTCGTTATCTTTTCTGCAATCTTGTAATCAGAGCTCTACATAAAGAAAACTTCCTTTGTGAAAGTACTAATCTAGGAAGTAGGCCTATATTAATTATGTAATGGGAGTTACTTTAGATGCAGCTTCTAAATGTTACTTTGTTACAGATGACTCTTTGCTCTTGAAGTGATCTTACATTCACTAATATACTTAAGAACTCTAAATCATCTTTGTCAAAAATATGTAACACACTTTGTTTTCTAGCAGCAAAATTACTTTTTATCATATACAATCTCATTGTTCATTTTTCGGTCCAGCCCAGACTTGGAAAAATCTGCCTCTTAGTTTTTCAAAGCTACTTTTACACTTTGACTTTTATAAAATGTTTGGATTGTGGTCAAATGAGTAGAACATCTGAAAAAATCATTAAGCTTTTTAAAGAAGAATTCTGTGGAAAGGGTAAATATATGGATTGTGTTTAGCTGTAAGATAGACAGATATTTTAAGAGTCCTTACTAATTTAGTAATAGTGTAATTCATATGCAATTGCAAATGTATTTTTGTTCACCCTTTATTGATTCAGAATATTTTCTTAAGTTACAGTTTAGGATACATAGGTTTATTTACTTTTACTGTATTCATTTAAATTCAGAGGAGAAATGGTCAGCAAAAGGCAACACCCATCTAGTAGTCTGTCAAACATTGTGTTAACCAAATTGACAGATTTTTGCAAGCAAAAAATGAATTTTTAATTTCAATGCTCAAGTATGTTTATTTAACCTCACTTAACTGCTCAACATTATTTTGTAGGTAGCAGTGTTGGCATCTTTGCAATAGTTGAACCAACAAAATTCTCCACCTGGATTGACAATTTTTAGTACAGTATCTCTGGGTTTTTTTCTTTGCATAAAAACAGCTAAAGCAAGAGTATGGCTATTCTGGCTACAGGAGATGTTTAAATATTGAGTATCTTATCTGCAGTATCTGTCAGGTTGAGCTGATAGAGGAACATTGTCCCAGGTTTTATCATGATTTATGACCCATACTCTAAATTAGATCCATATGGAATAACAAATACACAGAATTACTAGAACTGCTTTTATTTAATAAAATAGCTTCTGTAAGAATTTACTTAAGTATCAGAGTAGGTACTCAAATGTAAATGAGTACAGAAGTACAGTCTATGATTGCACATTAGCATGAGAACGAAGTTCAGCTAGTTTTAGTCGAAATACTCAGTTACAGTAGTGCAGAGCTTATTGTAATAAATCATAGCTTCTTTGAAGCTAATGTGCACACAGCCCACCACCTTAGTCAATGACTAGCCAATTGTACAACCTTCTATTTTTCTCCTATTTATTCTGAATCTTCATTTAAGTTGGGGTTGTTGAAAACATTTCTGACATGAGTAACAAAAAAAATTATGATCTGGAGAAACAGCATTAAGGGTTTATTATATGGAGTTCACAACAGGATAATCTGGTCTTGACAAGTTTTTTTTTTCATTGATGATTAAAAACTTTGTAGTAGGGATACTATGGTGAAAAGTTTTTAAACTTGTTTATCACTTTTTAAAACAAATTATTTATTACATCCAAATTTTTTGACAATCTTTTATTTTTTAGTTGTTCTACAGACATTTTTCTGTTGCTCATTTTTTTTTGGTTTTGTTTGAAGCATTGTAAATATCAGAAAAGCACAAGAAAGCATTTATTTATCTGTGAGTCCCATGTAAAAGTCCCATGTGTCTCTGTTGCCTTCCAAATAAGGAAATGTTGATTGATTTGAAGAAACTGACTTAAAAATAAAGAATTTGGTTATGTGTATTGAGGAATGCACAATTTGATTCCTTTTGGAAATTTGAGGGAGACTTTCATTATCTAATTTTTTTTTACTCAGCATGGCAGTTGTGCTAGAGGAGCCTGTTGAAAGCATGTTGGTCTGTTGGACACGCAGTTATGGTTCAGTTGTGCAGACTCATTAATAAGTCTTCATGCAGAATTCTCAAATTACATCTTTCTGTAGGAATGTGTTTCTTAAGGCATCAGTGATTTGTTCATTAAGTCCGTGAGCAATGTTCCTGCAAATAATTTTTTTTTTTTTAAGCTGGTGACTGATTTTAAGTGTCCGAGAATGAGACACTCCAAAATCCACACATTATTCTGAAAATTCCTTTGGAAATTGACATGTTATGCATTAAAGATCAGAATTGTTGCACTGAGTTATTAAAAAAATCCCCCTCCTAACCAACAACGAAAAAAGAGGTGGAGGGAAAACATTTGCCTTCCACATTTGTGCTGGAGTAAAAGGCAGACCCACCTGTTTAATATTATTCTTTATCTGCCCTCATGGTTCCCAGAAATTATTGTTTGGTCTTATGATTCAGGTTAATCTGACAGTTAAAAAAAATAGTTGATCCTTTAAAGGACGTGTCTGGTTTCAGTCATTCCTTGCCTCCAACAATCAGGTTCTAACCACTCTTTAGGGGGCATGTGTATTAACTGGAGAGGTTTATGGTTTGGAATAATTGTACTGGCATGTTTATCCACCAGCCTTACACACAAAATACCAGGCTATGTCCTATGGATTTGTGTAAGTGAAGGTCAAAAAAATTTTTCCCCCAAACCGGCCTTCACTTGGTCTGCTTACAAAATGGAACAGTGCCTACTTCTGCCAGTTTTTGCAGTTCATGATATATAGCAAATGATGAGTGTGTTCTTCAACAAAATTAAGGTCATGTCCCACATACATTCTACCTTACTTCCAAAAGCGAGAACCAATATTTTAAGTCTTGTTATCATGTATCACATTGTAAGCAGTGAAATTTATGCACACAGTGGGACCTTTTAAAACTTACAGTATGATTCAGCTCTTCTTGCATTAAAGAGTACTTATTCAAGGTGTAATGCTATTTGTTTTGATTATTAGATAGTTATTGTAACACTTGATCAGAATGACTCCGCTTTTAATTAGCGTCCAAGGACATGATGTTGTGACTCATCCTCACGCTGAACTATTTTTAGTAAAGATTTATATTCTTGCATAGTACTGAAAGGAAATGGACCCCAGTATGTTGACAGAGGAAAGAGTAAGTCCTTACTCTGGAGGTGTTCTAAGGTGTAGATTAAATAGCGGGTTTTTCTCCTCTGCGACTGCTTTCTATGAAATTAGGATTTTCTAGACATTAGTACTGAATGTGGACAAGGTTGTAAAAGTTGGACATAAGAAATGAAATTCAAAGAAATTCCAAATCACTGTCCTGTTTCAGGTACATACTCATTTTCTGTACTTAATATGGCCACTGCCACTGTCCTTGAGCATGTTGGTAGTTTTGGGCGCAACTTTGTATATGATGTGCAGAAATACCAGAGACAACTTGTTGTTCAACTTCCTAGATAAGACCAAGTTAGAGGCTGAAAAACACAGTAATACAGAGATGGAACTGTACTGAATATGCAAAGTTTGTTGTGGTTTTTTTTGTGAATATTGATATCATTCAGTGAGTACTGGCTTAACACATACATTGTTTCACTTCCAGTTGATCAGTAGGAGTGTATTTCTCTGCACTGCCATTATCCTGAAAGCACAAGCTTTTGGGTGCTTTTTCTCAGTTTAGTGTTACACTAACGTGTGCTGATGTTCTTCAGAACATTGAAGCTTTTACTTTGTCATTATGCTGTAAATTAAAGATCATATCGTAACAGGTAATGAAGAAATATTCAGCATTTATCTGCGTTCCATTCTGTACAATTTATGAGCTTTTCTCATGTGTAAGATTTTGATCTCAGTATTCCCAAATAAGGTAGTAATATTTTAAAATTGGAAGAAAGTCATGCTGTAAAACATACAGAAATAGTAAAGTTGTCAGAAGCAGCTTCTAAAATACACCCTTGTTAAGTATTTTAGGATTCCATCATGTTCTCAATCATTTCCTTAGAAGGGACTGTGATCACACTGGAGAATGTGTTACTTTTCTTTGAGCAGCGCGTCTGTAATCAACAAGAAATAGTTTGAGGCTGATGACCTCAAGTCCTGCCAGAATTCTAGTTAGAAAGTTATTCCACGGCTGTAAGGAGGGAATTAAGAATTCTGATGCATGAGAAAAGAGGCCTCTAGGAGCAGAAGATGATTTACATGCACTGTGCTTTTCCCAAAGGGGCTCTGTTAGCCTGATGTTGTTAAAGCAAAAAGGTTTAAAAATGATACAAATAATTTCCGGGGACAGGTAATTTCCATATTTTTCTGCAGACTTCACTGCTGGGCAAAACCTCCAGAGACCTTTTTTTTTTCATTACACCAAGCTATCAAGAAGGTGTTCTGATTACATATGTGAGCAGATCTTTCTGGTTATTTGTACTTGGGAGTTCAGATAATAAAAAGAAACAACATTAGAAACATAATATTTTAATGGTGTGGAGATATGAGTGAAATTAATTCTGATAAATTTTGAGTTTTATATTGGTGGGTTTGGGTCCTTGATAGATAGTCACCTGTTTTACAGAAAGTATCTGCATTTAAAAAGTTTTTTAAAAAATTATATAGCTAGAAGAACTTCATTAAATCGTAGTGACATGAATAAAATTGAATCCACTAACCAAAGCATCTTTAGTGGTTTAAATAGTATGAACTATTGAAGAAAATAAGCTTTACTTTCTTCAGGTCATATGACATAAATATTGATGTAGTAGTATAAGCAGTTAAAACTAATTTGGCTTTGCATTCTTAAACTCTTTCCTTAGCATGAATCTAGCAAACTTTTTAATACAGTTTTTGATAGGTTTAAAAACATATCAGTAACGTATAACCAAGCGGCAAGTTATTTCTCAGTGCACTAGAAACGTATGATTATTTCATCGTGCATTTCAAGAAACTTGTTACAGCAAAATACTCTAGTGCCAAATTGCTTTGGAATGAGATTATGCAGCACATGCCACTGGGTTGTGGGGGGTTTTTTGTTTAGTGCAGTTTTACTAAATATAGTGAATATGAAGCAAAGAACTCTGTGTTTAGCAGAAATGGAACTTTTCCTTAGCTCTACCTTGTGAGATTCGAAGAATGAACAAGGTTACCTCTTTAAGCTACAGATATATCTGTAGGAGCAAATAGACCTGAGTGAGTTCTGGAGGTAAAAGACAATTTGAAGAAAAAAAAATCCTTTGGTTAAAATCTCATTTTGTCTAAATATTTTATTTTGTAAATATATTTCCCATCATCTTCTCTTAAACATACAGTTAAAAGTCTTCCTAAAAGAGACTCCTCAGTTTCCTCCATTGAAAATAGATTATTTTATTTAAAACTATTGATAATTGACTTTTCCTTCAGTTACTGAAACAAGCTGGGTCAGTCTCTGCAGTCCCAAATAAAATCATGATCTGTGAAAGCAATTTGCATGTCTTTTTCCTCCCTTGAGTAGTCCTTCATTTCAGTGCTATATGCAATTGGTGCTAATTCAGTTTGTTCCCATTATGCATTAGATCTTATGACTTTGCCTAGTTCAAATTACTGCTCAGTTTTTCCAAACTTATTTTTGTGTAGGCTGAGTTAGTTGTGATTACTTTTAATTGTGTTTTAGTAAATTTTCTGTTGCTAATCAAATTTTTTTTCTTACTAGGCTAGATATATGTATCCTGTTTAACCTTAATTGCATCACCCTTCATTTTGACATGTTACTCTGCCAGTCTTGTAATTCATTCCATGTTTTTTTAGATAGGTTATTGTGTATTGTTATTAATTTTCAGAGTAACGTGATTTAGAATGACTAAGGACATTTTATCAAGATATGTCAATGCCTACATATAATGGGACTGAAAGAGTTGTGGATAGGCTATGAAACGTTTGGACTGTATTATTACATTTTTTTCCTTCCAAATCCTAAACCTGTCAGGTATAGTGATCCAGAATGTCTTAATGCTTTAATCTGAAGCTATACAAACTCTGCAGTGTGAGGTGAAAGTTTGGAACAAGTGGTATAAATAATGCTACAACAGTTTCACAGTGGTTATAGTAGATGCCCCACGTGCATCTGACAATTCTAAAAATGTGGATGGGATGCTCTTTGCTGATTGACATGCTGCTCAAAGAGGGCAGAAGGAAATTCTATGGATTTGGAATTGTACACAAGGTTTAGTTAGGGACCTGTCAGAGCTTTTGATCCAGCTCTCTAGTGAGTGGCACAAGGCTTGAGTATGCACTCCTGACACTTAAACACAGTTTCATATCTAGTGGTTTTTTTCTGACAAGTTTACATAGGATCTCAGCCAAGAAAAAGTGGAGAAGGTCAGAGGTATGTTTTGAGGGCAAAATGGAGTTATTAAACTTATTAAAGGACACTTCTTTAGTCATAGATTAATTTCTTCCCTCTAGGTTGATTGAAGGACACTCCTTTTTGGCTTGAACAAAGGGGAAAGCTTTTATTCATTGAGCTGAATCACTCTCTTGGTTTTGTAGCTATAAAGTCAAGTCTGATTAAAAAACATTTCCCTGCATTGCTGTGGCAGTCATTGTTTTGGGCAGGCCAGAGGCAAAACCAGTCAAGGCTTTTGTCATGTGGGAGATCAGATAATAATGATTTCTACTTGTTTTTATAGCTCTGTTCCTGTTATTGGTAACTTCTGTGGTCCCATCTTCAAATTCTTGGAAGATGAAATCTGATACTGAGCTAGCTCTTGATACTTCTTCAACAATTCCTCTGCTAGATGATATGTCTTTTGTTATGGTTTCCTGTGTCATTTTATTTCTTATATGGACTCTTTATCTTCTGAAAACTGCTTTTCTTTCCCAAACAATAGAACATCTGAGATTTTTAGCTTGATGAACAGTTCTCAGCTTCACTGCTTGCTTGAGCATTGCCTTCACCCTCCAGTATATGTTTCTGTTGCTTCAACTTTGCTGGTGTAACTGTGTACAGCTGTGTTGTGAGACAGATCAGTGAATGAGTTTGTGTTAAAATGGTCCCTCCCTACAATTTTTAATAAATTTCTTCTAATTAACTGGTCTCATATAGTTGAAATGGTGTTGCCTTTGTAAGAAATTGTGACAAGATGGAAAGAGGGAAAAAAGTTCAGTTTAATCCAGTGCTGCTGCTGGAAAAAAAGGCTTGTCAGTGTGCTTCTCTGCATTTCTTACCCTGTAGCAGACTGGATCTAAAACTATAGGTATTTCATTGTATGTAGAACTAATTTAAAATGAGGAACTGTGGAAAGCAGCCTTTAAGTCAAAGTTCAGTAAAATACAGTTTGATTTAGAGGCTGAAAGTACTAAACCAGAAATGCCATTTGCACATGGTGTAGCATTCTGAACTCATGTTTGTGTAGCTGTTTCAAGTTTACTAAGTATTTTTTTCAGTAGATAAATTTCTAATCGACACCATGCAGTGCAGGTATGGTCACTTTGGCCTATTAGGTCTTTTTCCAGTTTAGGGATCGTCTGACCTACTATAGCTGTCAAAAACTTCTATAAGCTCCATATTACATACTGTGAATTATTGAAGAGATACATGATGATGGGCCATGTCTGATGTGAATCAAAATTTTTCCTACTGGGTGAACTGGCATGGACATACTGTGAATTTACAGCCTCAGCCTCCAGACTTGTTTCCGTTGTAAATTCTCTGAGAAGATTTTTAAGGGAAGAACATGTTTTAGGAAACACCTGGGACTTGTGGACTCAGACCTTCCAGCTGTGGATTTCTGAAATGTGGATGAATACATGTGAAAAGATTAAAAAAAATACTCCCCAACACGATAGGAAAATTTTTTTTGAGATATAATATTTTAAAGAATATTTTTGAATCCTGTTTTCTCCTTTGTGTCTTTAAGTCTTGTAGACTAATGAGTTTCCATTTGGAACTGATTTTGGTGTTAGCAGTTTGATTAGAACTACATTATCATGGTTGCTTCTGTCACTGGAAGAAGTACAAATATTATGTGCAGTTGTCAGGTGATTCAAAGTATTGTAACAACCATACATGTTAGCTGCAGAGCATACAGTGTTTAGGCACCTGTAATACTTCATTGGAAAGTAGTTATGAAAATGTTGAGGGAAAAGGATACCAGTTGAAAAGCTTTTTTTTTTTCTCGCTATTGTGTGATTTTTTAGAATGAATGTAATGACATCCATTCTACAGAAAGTTAAGGATGCAGTCTCAGTATATGTACAGTTCAGGGATAGAAAGTCTTAAACTATATTTTTAATTGTTGATGTGGTTTCATGATTATTTTTAATGCACTTTTTCTAGTAAACTGAGGTAAGGTAGCATACAAACCTACTAGCACAGTAAAATACTTGTCATATGTAGGTGTGTGATGCCATATTAATAAATACTATCTTGCAAATTAACTTTAAATGCTAAAAGAATTTAATTTCTTTCATAACTGATGAATAGAATAAATGCTTGCTTATGTCTTTTGTGTAAGGCTGGTACAGCATTCATCATGTTGTTATCTAACCATCTGCGTTCTTTATGGAAAGTGAATTTATTGCTTGAAGCAAACTGAACTTCTTGATCTACAAAAAGATACTATCCAGACAGTCTTCATGAAAGTTGTCAGATGTTTCATTGTGAGCCTCAAGTACTGTAGTTACTGTTATCTACTTAGAACTTGGTCTGGCTGGGAAAGTGATTGAAGACAGATATTAGGATGGATTCTGAAGGACTTGACTTAAACTTTAATAAACTGATATACTGACATTTTTCAAGTAGGCACAATGTAAGCATTACAAGGTTCCTGCCATGTAATCTATGACTCAGGGCAAATTTCCCTCAGCATACCAAAAGGATTCAACTCTTTCCTTGAATTTTTCTGTTTTCATACTTGGTAGAAGAAGAAAAAATAGAAAAACAAAGGTATTTCCTTCTGTGAGTGTATATATGATCCTTCACTTACATTAGAGGTAATATTTATAATTGAGTTTTTTATCTGTACTGAATATTGACTTCAAGCTGTGACAGACTGAATCTTTGCTCAGCTAAATACAGTATCTAAATTTTAGTGTACATTATAATATATAAATTTTAGTAATATTTACTAATGAGAACACAGTTCAGTCAAGTGTAAAGTTAGAGGGTGTTATTTTTTTCAGTTTCTGCCAGAATGTCTAACTCTTTGTTATGTGGACATGCACGGTAGGATTTTCTGTGAGTATACTAGTTGATTATACTGTAGGCTACAGAACATTCAAAGAATCCAGTTTCAACCTGCACCTAAACTGAGTTTAAACAAAGGTGAAATGATTTATATGCTGTTACAACCTACTCTTCAGCCATGTTTTAAAGTTTTAGTCCTCTGCTAATCTTTTCGTGCATGAACTTTCTGTATTTGTGTACATCCTAAAATGACCACACACAGGATTTTCAGACTTTTTGCCTTAATCTCATTTTCCTGCTGAAAAACAAAACTTTATGCAAATCTTTATGAAAAGAGTGTCAGTGATGCAGTTTTAATATTAACAGCATATGAAAGCTGCTGTATCACGTAAGAGAGAAAAAAAGGCTTTGCCTTCTGCTTTTAATGAGCAAAGATTCAATATAGTAGGAAGCAGAAATGAAGGAAATAAAATTTCATTTTTTAAAGAAACATGCATCTGAACTATATTGGTGTGACAAGAAATTCTCTAGGTTAGGATTAGGACAGACATAATTTAGATTTAAATAAATAAAAGCTCTGCATTTACATTTTCAGTTTCACCTCTGCTTGCTTCTTCTGGGTCTATGTAATCATACAGAAAACACATGGAAAGGTTTCTGATGGATATATATTTTAATTTTCTCCCTTGCTGTCTGCAGTAGTTGGCCAGCATAAACACGTCAGGAAATACGACCAGGTCATACTGACCTACTTTATTTTGAAAGATGGGAGAATACTTTTCTATCCTTGTATTGTGCTTTAGATGCATTTGGAAGTAAGCCCAAATTTAGGGGGTTGGTTTGAAATCTCACTTTCTCCCCACTTCTCAGAACATGTCACTACCGGTTACAGCATGTGAAAAGTGTTGCACTTTCCATTCTCTCCTATACCAATAGTTTGTGTGTTACATATATACAGACTATACTACAGTATACAGACTATCGTCTGTATATTTATATAAGCTACCATTAAAATAGTAAAGAAAATGAGAAGCATATAGAATTTGTACATAGCAGCCTTTTAGCTGGCCCAGCTCCAGCAGAATGGTGTTGAGCTGGATTCCTGGTTTCAATTTACAATGCCTGGCTTCATCACTGTCCTGTATGCTAGTGGTAGATGTAGAGCGTGCATTTCTGCGTATGATTCTGAGATGCTGGAATAGAGATACTAGATGGCCAGAATGCTGTAATTTATCAAATTATTTATTTGCCAGCCAATACCGGGTTTTATGATGCTATAAAACTGCTATGTCTATCTAGTATACACTGCAGTCAGAGGTTTAGTTACAGAATACATAGGGCAGATTTAAAGCTAGCTAAGCTTGGACATGAAGATCACTTTGCTCTGCAGACTGCAGGTCACTAACCTGTGCACATTCTTTGCTGCTACAACTTGAAGGTTATTAGTACTCAGCTAGATTCAGTTTACACTAGTTTATTTATGCTATGATCCCTTTGCTGTTAGCACTATAGGTAAAATATATTAATAAAATACATATATTTCCATGTATCTGTCCTTGATGCAATCAAGTATATAATATATATGTGTATTAATTTACTTTTGACTCAGTTAAACTAATTGAACAAGTATAACCAAAGCTTAGCAGGAGTTTAGAAGTAAAATATCTATTAAGATAGTCTAAAGTAAAGTGAACAATAAGTATTTTTCTCTAGCTCAGAGCAAACATATTTAGTAATGTGAGAAAGGCAGGAGAATGCGATAAATATAAGCAAATATAGTGTATTTATTCTTTCCTTTTTGGAAACTTGTTTTACACTGAATTTTTGTGGATTTTGGTGAAGCTTGGAGGGAAACTAGGGAGGTAAAGAAACTTGATACCAGTTTCTATCTTCATTTTTCTGTCTTCAGTATATCAAATGAATTTCATTGTCCCCTCACTGTAGTAATATTTTGCTGCCTGACTTCAGACTTTACCTGACTTGCATGTCTCAGGTCCTCCAAGGAAGCAGTGTTCTACATGGCCAGTAGCTGGGACTTTTGGTCTGGAAAATACTCTGGATCATCCAGCAGCTGAATTAAATTATCTTGGCCTTTTCTGCTTTTCCAGAGGGGAGAATGGATGGCATCTCAACATGTAATTGCACCTGTAATTGAAAAGAAATCAGAATATGGCCTGTGATTTAGTCTCATTTGATAACACATCTATACTGCCCTTTCTTATGTAGTGAACCAAAATCCGAGTCCTTAGTATGCCAGTATTCTTGGTTTTTAGATGGGATAATATCCGTAGTAATCTATAGTCTAACTTTCAAATTACCTTCTTTCAGCTTGGCTAAGTAGTATCAGTATGGTGCCATCTGTAGTCTTTTTATTATCTTTTGGTAAAGCAAGTTAATATTAAAGGGTACACTCATTCAAGTGGCAGAGAAAGAACAAATGATGGCATTTTAAATTACCTGTGTCAGTATACGCTACAGAAAACGTGCAGAAACAAACAGCTACATAGCATAGTCCCTGATAGTTGTACTTCTGGAAGACTGCAAATAAAGGTAAAAAAATAATTCTTCCTTTTAATATGAATTATTTTCTACAGATGTGGGTTTCTTCAATAATCTCAAGGGCTGATTGCTTGGCTGACTTCTCTCTGCTCTTCTCATTGCTCACTGCTGTCACAGAATCTAAATGACAAGTATATAGCCTGAAGACCTAATCTAACCATATTTTGTAGCAATAGTAAAAAGGCTTTGCATTTGTCCAACATATTTTATCCAAAGAAAACATTACAACAACAAATATTACTGGATACTTTCCAAATTCTGGGTTCAGTCCTGCTCCTTTTGACATAAAAGAGAGAGTTGTTTAACTCTAAACATGATAAATACACGACAGCATGGACATCAAGGCTTATGTAACATTGGAAAAGACAACTTTACACAATCAAACCAGAATAATCCTTTTCTCTTGTAAGAAAATTCATGTATGTTTTAAGGATCCCTGTGGAAAGGACTTCCCACATGTGAAATGCTATGAAGCTCTATATGTAGAAAGGATAAATGGCTAAGATGCTTTGCTGAAATAGAAACCTGGGTGCTTCAGAAACTAGTGTAAAAAATATTGATCATATGTGATTGAAAAAACTAGTGTTGACTCTTTGGTGGAGTTCAAGTGGTGACAATTTTGAACCAAAAGTAAGGTTTTGAAGATAGGGAGTTTAGAGAGATTTACTGAAACAGAGACATAGAAGAAATGCATATTTTAAAATTACATAACAGGTTTCTGTGCATACTTTGTCACACTATGGAAATTGCTGTCTGGCAGAGGGTAAATTAATCATCCTCTTGGATCGATTCAAATAAATAGGTGCAGAGGAAGGATAATAGGATGACTGTGTAAAGAAAACTTATTTTGTAAGAGGGAACTGTAACAGCATGACATTTTTCAGCTAGGAAAATTGAAGAATGAGAGAGAATCTCATTGGGGGAACATGAGGGGGAGAGAAAAGCTGTTTAAGATAAAGGATAGTGTCAGCACAAGAACAATTGGGTATCAACTAGCTGTGAGTAAAGTTACTTTAGAGATTAGAAGAGCTTTCTCATCACCAGAGAGGTGAGATATGAGAAAAGACTTCCGTCAGGAGTGAACAGGACATGAGTTTTTGCCGGATTGGGCCCCACAACTTCACATCTAGTCTAAATGCTGTCAACTCTGCTGGAAAAGAGTGCAGAAAAAAGTCAAGAAGTAAAATAAGAAAAAGATGCAAATCTGAATTTACTGACATATTAAGAAAATGTCTTTTGATCTACCCCCAGATCTAATGAAGTGCTAGACTATATAGTTCCTGTGAAATTATTGTACAAAAAAAGCTTTAGAATATCTGCAGAAACATAAAATACCCAGAGTTTATTCAGAACAGTTAATTGGTGCTGCTGCTGCTGCTTCTCACCAAATAACTTTGAAATTAGTGATTGGTGCGTTATTGAAGTATTTTGAGTTCTAAGTAAGTAACTCATCTTCAAATAGCTATAGTCTCTCAGGGTACAGTAGTAGTGCATGTTTTATTATCAAAATGTATTTCTACTTTCTGATTTATTCTTTATAGAACAAGATAGTTGGTAAGCAAAAGTCACTTCCTTAGTTAGAAAGGCCCGTAGGTATTTAGTGACATACACTTTTTGTAATGATGAGGGATTAATGGTGATGATTTACTGGAATATAGTTTCACTATGATTTTTGAACTCCTTTCTGAAGGGATAATATATTGGAAATATATAGGTTAATGATAACCTGTGAAATTAGGAATAAATGAAGTATGTGGACAGAAGTGCCGAAATGTCTCATACAGAGAAAGAAATTGATGGAATTATAATGTGGATTAGACTAAAGTTGGAGAACTATTTTAAATGTAAGTCGTTTTCATTTTTGTTGATCGTCAGTTTGGTACAATAACAATTAAGAGTATTGTAGATACTGGCACAAGACAGATATTAGGTAATAGTGTGGAAATATTAAAATGTGAAGGGCATACCTGTTTTGAAGCAAAACCTAGAGTTATTTCTGAAAAGTGTTGAGTGCTGGTGTTAAAAATGTAACAATAGTTAAGGTTAATCATGAGTAAGGGAGTAAGTGTAATATGGCCATTTTATTTCAGTGAAATCATGCATTTTTGTTGTTTTTGATGTTTCTTTTCTATTGAAGAGTAGAACTAGGTCTTCCAGCACACTTTGGCTGCAGGGATTATATGAATGTTTTATGTAGCTCTACACCAAATATTACTGTAGGAATTTACGCAATTGCCGGATGCCTCACCAAAACTAAATGATATTGTCAGACAGAGAAAAATAGGTCTTTAAAAGAAAAACTTATATTTATGCCTGAAGAGTTGTGTTCTGTGATAGATAGTGAGTCTGGAATCTTACAGTGTTGATTCTTCTAAAGCTCACATGCTCATCTAATTTAGGATTTCAGTGTCATTACCACCGATTTATGCTAGAGGAGAATCAAGGAACGGATTTTCTTAGGTGACCACATTCCATTTTAAATAATTGTAACTCTAAGGCTAATCTGCCTTTCATAAAATAACAAATTATTCTAATCTATTATAGAATTGAAGCTGGTTTTTTGTTTTCAGTGGTTTAATACCCAATTCTCAGTCTGTATCATAAATTTTATAATTTGTTGTGGTGAATAAATGAAAATTTATATTTTGCATTCCCATAAGTATCTGCTAGAAAAAACCCATAAGCTTTTAAATCTGAGCTGAGATGCCCCTTGTTAATTGTGACTCAGGTACTTAACTTTTCAAGGGGAAAAGCCAGATTCTTAGTCAACCCAACAAAAATAAAACTAAGAAATTAAGATTATTCTCTGGTCAACAAGCACATCATACTCCATCCAGTGTGTTTTTATATGCCACTTCTTCTTCTTTGGCATCTTTCATTTTTAACTGTATTTCCAGGATAGGTTAAGCATGCAGATTAAAAGATTGTTGTTTTCTGTAAATTGTATTAATTATACATGGAGAACACATCTATTCAGTGTTTTGGAGAGCTTTCATCAAGTGTGTAGCTCTGTCAAATAGGGGAAAAAAGGTTTAGTCTTACATGCTACAAAAACCAAATTACTCGTTAATATTTTAAAAGGAAATGGTACCGTTGTTTAAATACCAGGTTTGAAATATATGATCATGTTGAGAATAGAGGTTCATTCCCTGCCATGGTCAGTACAGATCTTAAGATTCCAAAGAAAATACGTTGTTTACTCTGTGACCTTATGATTCCTAAATCATCATATGTTTAAGTACTAGTGAAAAAGTAATGCATGCAGTTCAGTTGGTTGTTATGTAGTATGCTGCATTCTTAATTAGCATTTTTTAATATGGCCTATCTGTATATATAAATTAAGGACTGTTTTTGCTTCCAGAATAGGCAGATTTTAGGTTATAATTTTTAGTAATTTGTGGGATTTTTGGAGATTGGTGTAATTGTAATTATTGTTCTGTACTTTCCCATGAGATTATTATAATGCAAAATTTGTCGTTGGTATTTTTGACTATTTCTTTAAAACAAACCAACCCCAAAACAGATAACAAAAAACTCCAAACATAAAGAAGTTCAGATGCTTATAAAGGATGTGAACTAAGCCATGTAATATGGCTGAATTTCCCTGAAGGAGGAGGAGGAGGGTGTCAGTTACGATTAATGTGAACAACATTTATGGCCCTAGAGATGTGACCTCTCGTTACAGTAAATGTGACAGCATGAATTACTTTCAATTACAGTGAACTACATACAGCTACATTAGTTCTGACACACCTCACTAGGAGACTGCCGCTTTGATAGCATTAACCAAAAGAAAAAAAAGGCAAAATTTCGAGTGCAAATGTGTATGTCACTTGAACAAAACCACTGGATTCTGACTATGACGTATTATTGCCTTAGGTTTTACACACTTCTATTACATCATTTGTTATTTCCACTGGCACTTTCAGGTTTATGCCTTGGGCACTGGAGAATATGAAAACCACCTTTTAAATATGCCAAGTATAATAAATATAAATGCTGATATTTTTTTTTGTTTTGTTTTTAAAAAAGGTTAGATGAATTATCCTTTTTTTTTTTTTTTTGTCAGATAGTAACCTGCACATTTACTTAGAACTATGATAAGTGGCCCTAGCTGTCAGCATGTCCCACTGTTTTTTAACACTATCAATTTATTCTTAAAAATTAAATATATCACAACACAGGATATTTATCACTTGACAGAAGCAGTTGTTATAATGTCACTACTTTTTCCTTCAAGGTTCAATTATCATGCTTCAGTTTCTACCTCTAAGCTTTCATAGAAAATAAAAGAAGCCCAGGGCAGAAGTCAACCTTTCACTTTTGCAACAGAGGAGATGCCATCTATTTCACGCTGTGCTAAGTATTCCATAGAAACATGAGTAAAACAATGCCTTTGGCAAATCATAAGTTAGAAATAGCACTAAGCAAAAGAAATAGCTTTAATTAAAACATTTTGTTTCTCTTTGAGGACTTGATTTGCAGAGTAGTGGGCATGTTCTCTACAGAGATGAAGACCCTCTTTTTAAATTCAAGGGATTGGTGTTGTGAAATCACACTAGAAAAATTGCGATGTGGAATTGCCAATTGTCAAAAAAGAACAAAAAATGGTTGCTTATTCCAAAATGATTCTGAATTAAGGCTGTATAGGGTAAATTCCTTTTAGCCTTCATCCCATGTTAAGGGTTAAATTTCAAACCTAGTTTTTCCAGTATTTTCACTGGCCATTCGATGTTGCAGTAGTGCATTGTGGAAATATTTGTAAATGTTTCAACAGCTATTTTAAAAACCAATATGCAGTATGAACTTATTTCCATATATCAGCAACTTCCAGGCCATTAAGGTACGAAGATTTGTACTTTAGTTGTTATGCTTATTGAAACTTGAAAGAAAATCATAACATTTTTAGAGCTTTCTTCATATCACTGAAACAGTGGGAGTCTAACAGCATTTTCAGTTTGGCTATTCTGGCTGTGAAATGTCCTCACTTAGGCAATCAGATTCTCTAGAAGGATTGCAGGTTCATCTTCTTTCTTTCTTTAGATTTATGGGCTAATCTAAGTACCTCCATTGTTGTAAGCAGTAAGTTTGATACCAGAGAGATAACATAAATGATTTAGAATAGGTCAAATCAAAAAAGGCATTTGTGGCCCAATCGTTACATCCTACCTGCATGGGCAAAGTGAGATGGGTTAAGAGGTAACACCTTAGGTTGATAACAATGTTTTCTCCTGCTTCTGGAGGTGCTGCATGCTATTGATTTGGTCGTTGTCTTTATGTAAAAAATTTATAGTGTTTAATGCCATTAAACCAAAGAAAAGCTTCACAACTCACTCCACTGGATTTCTTTTCTGCTGTTCGTGCATTTAAGTCCTCACTTAAAAGTATTAATGGTACCTGACTGTTTTTAGTTGCAAGACATAAGACTTTGTCTTCACCTAACAACTCCTCTCTTCTCAACAAAATGGGAAAATGTGGATGGACTGTCCAGGTGGGCCAGGCATGCTGAGGGCTGTTAGTAGGATTGTTGAATTCTGTCGTGTATATGTATAAAAGCATAGGAATGTCTAATATGAAATCATAAGCACACTCAGAAAGAATGCACATGAGATTGAATTAGGAATTCCCCAAAAGATAGGCTAATGATTGCTGTTTCATTTTTTACAATTATTGAAGTGCACAAAGCTGGAAAAATACAGGGCTGACTACATGTGAACATCTTAGTAAAATGCATGTTTTTGAAATTCTGTGCGTATAACTGAAGAAGAATAAAGGGGGTTTAAATTGTTTTTGGCTCTGGGTCTCTCAGTGATTTGTATCTGATCAAAATAATAGTTTTTTCTTGCCTACTTGGAAGTAGTAGAGACTGCAGTTTTCTGGGGGAAAAAGCCCGATTTTTCTGAAACTGAAGTAACAGCTCTTCCATGTCATTACATTCAAGAACACAATTTGTAAATATGCTTTTGAAGCTATCTTGCTAAACAGGTGGGAGAAAGTCACAGGGACTGTGACATTTTCATCAGCTAGGGAGCATTTTTATAGGTGGAGAGAAAAAGCAGGTGTTGGTATACTCAAACTCTCTGACAGTGATAATGGAAGTGAACTTGAAACAGTGACAGAGCGCTTAGGAATGTATTGTGGACAGTGACTTCTCTGGAAATCAAAACTGATATCCCAGATAGGGGAATAACGAAAAGAAAAAAAAAGGCTTGGGCACAGTTCAGATGGGACTAATAAGAATAACAAAATAAGCTTTCTGATAAATAGTGTTCTGTGTGGAGAAGTGGAAAATGAAATATGAAGTTCAAAACCTAAATGCATCTCCTGGGCTGCCAGATGGTATAGGAATTGAAAGGAGGAAAATTATTTTGCATTGTAACTTTGAAGTTACAAGGATGCACTTAGAAGTGTTTGATATTTTTGAGTACTGCTTACTGCCTTTAATATTATGGCTGGCTATGTGATTAAAAAAAAATGCGTAGTCGTTTGCAGAATCTGGAACTGTAATTGTAGCAGGCACTGGAGGGGCACTAACTAATGTTAGTAACATTCCACAAGATAGAAGGAAAACTGATTCATCCGTAGAGAAGAAAAATTTGGCCTCAGGGCAGGCAGACTCATATTTTCCTTTCTATCAGAAGTTGAAGATTTTTATCAGTAAGGCTTGATCTTTAGATCACAGAAAGTGAACAAAAAATACTTTTTCAACTTTATTCAGTTATTTCAGTTTTGGTTTTACTGTGGCAAGCTTTCCTGATACTTTAGCAATGACTCTCAGCAGTATTCCATGTGTTTATTTCTTTAAAAATTGGTACATTTATTGTTACTTCTGTTGAACACTTCTATCATGGCTAGAATTAAGAAAAGAGTAAGGCTTCATGATGATGCTATTACTAGAATCAAACTATATTTTCATTTTTTAATGATTTTCCAGAAGACTGGACCAATATTGTGCCTGAGCACAGCTGAAATCAAAACGGGTATATCACTGATACTGTTTGTGTACTGAGTACTAATTGGTGCTTTGGCTGAGATATTTTTTGAGTTTTTCCACCTCTTAATGTTTCTTGTGCTCTATGTTTGCAATGTATGTCCAGGCTACTGTCTTTTTTGCTTTAGGGACAAAACGGCTTCCACTGAACATGATCATGGCATAAGACTATGTTTCTCCTTGCAACTCATTTTCTCTACAGATCTGCATTTTCTTGGCTATGGAACAGTCAGAGGAATCTGACCCTCAGATGCATAACGACAATGTTCTCATATTCATTGAGCCTTCTGTTTGAGTTGGAGGTCTTCCCTTTCATAGTTATCCAAATACTTACTGGGCGCACAATGTCTTTTATCAGTGGAAAAGCTTTGATATTTTTTATGATTGTGAAATAAAATTTTTATTAAATAGGCAGTACAGCCATTTGGCTCAAAAACAACCAAAGGAGAAGAAAAGTACTAGGAAGAACTTGTTCAGCAAACTGAAACACTCAAGGGTAAAGTTGTGCTTTAACATTTTCATGGATATTGCAGACCAGTCTTCTGTCAGTTTGGATAAATGCATTTTTTTGTTCTTCACACTGTTGTTCTGAACAGTGTCTACACGAGTATTCTATCCTGCCCTTTCCTACTGTTGAAAATTTATTTCATTAACATCATTGCTGTTGACATTTTTATAGTTTATGACTTCTAATGCTCTGGCAGGTTGTCTGCTCGTAAGTAATGCAGTCTTTCTAGACTTATTTGAGTGTTATCTTTTATAGTGCAGTACTGCATGTTACCTAGTAATAAATATAAAGTAAATTTTGTATCTAAGTAATTATGAAGTTCTTTCTAGAAGAAAAGGACTCCAGGTTGATGATAGAGCATGAAGCATGTCATTACCAGAAAGGCATTAGATCGTTCACAGTGGAACATGTTATTTACCAGTCATACCTTCTCAGTATAGGCGTGTCATATCCACATCAGGTATTGCATTCAGTACCTTCTGTATGAAATGCTAGTGATGGTCCAGTGTTAGGAAATATTAAACAAGAAACTAAGAACTGAATTCATATTTCTCTGATCAAATTTCTTAACATTATTATTCCAATATAAGGTATTCACATCTTCTGGTACTTTTTAAAGCCCTTGTTGATTTTTTTATAATATTTTAATTCTGTAAGTGGTCCTGGTACAGAAGACCCAATCCAGGTCATGGAAGTTGATGGCTCTGCAAAACACAGAGGTTTTGAAGAAAATGTTCTTTCATTGATCTTGCAGGCTTGCAGAAAGCAGTAGTAGACCATAGGTGTAGGACACAGCTCTGCAACTTGTCTAGGGCTCTGCCATTTAAAAATGGAGAAATATTCCAATAAAGTAATAGACGTAAATGTGTTCTCCCTTCGTATTCTGAGACTTCAAAGTCAGACCAGGACATATGGTAGGTACAGATCTTGCTTGTTTGAGTTTTTGAAAGCCTTATTCATGGGTATTTAACCTTCTCCACCCTAATAAAACAAAAACCCAAGCTAACGCTAAATTATAGAGGCTTACATAAGGAACGTATATATCTTGCTAAAGGTATTTAGAAAAACAGACTGTCCTGTTGGGTAGGTTTTTAACAAATCATTCTGTAGTTTTTAAACTGACAAAGTCAAAGAGCTACTGTAGTCATATATCTGACAGACTAATGAGTGAAGTACAGTAATGAAACTATCGGTTTTACCCACTTCCAGTTCTTTTGTTATGAAAGTGGAAATTAGATTTGCAATCAGATGGATAAATCTAGGGCAAAAAACACCTACTCGATGAATATGTCATTGTTCTGTTTCCCAGCTGACACTACCAGTGCAGAACATAACTACAAAACCAATCTGTTCTCCATATTTTTTTAATCTTTTTTTTACAGAAAGTCCTTGGCATTCTTAAAACATAGCATTGCAACATTATAGAGCTGCCAATGAATAGTTAACCCACAAAAATGTTACACTTCTGGTTTTCTCACTTCCTTTTCATTTGGGATGCCATATTCCTTCAGAGTGGCTTGAAGAAAACTTGCATGAAGTATCATTTGGAAAATAATCTGGCTGTTGGGATAGACTTCTCCTTTGGCAACATCAGCTATGTAAAAGCTGAGCACAAAGTTACCCTTAACTGATATATGAGCCACTTTTTCATACCTTTCAGAACTGTATTAGTCAAAGAACAAAATAAACAAATTGAAAAAATTTGAAGCAATCACAGAAAAACTATGAAGCCATCACAAAATGGACATAGGAAAAAGTGGATGGGCTTAAATCCAGGCTTTTGCAGTATCACCTGAATAGACTGCATTTTTATGACAGTTTTTTAAGAAATGTATATATAGTATCAATACTTATTTTTTTAAGTACTGTTAGCAAGAAGATGTGGATGTGCTCACAGGAAACATGTTGGAAGGCTCACATAAGAGTATTTTTAGAGCAGGTTATTTTTTTTCCTGTATGTTTCATATTGTAATGATGAAATGCATTATAGTTTTCTTTGATTTAATTGGTGAGATTTTGGTATGGTATTTTTCTGTTTTAAGGAAAAATAATTTATTTTGGCTGCTGGAGATTATCTTTTTTACCCACTTTGCCCTTGTTTTTCAGTTTCTCTTTGAATGTTCTGGCAAGTCTGTATCTAAGAAACAGTTGAACACAAAAACTGGGCTTATTACTAGTCTTGTAACATCTGAAAGTTTTCCAAGTTCCAACATATATTAAAAAAAAATTCAGTAGAGAATTTACTGCTATCAGTGCTCCTGTCTGTTTCCTACTCATGGGTTTCTGCATCATCAGATATGAATTTATAGGGATTAGAAAATTCTCTTGGTTTATAAATTCTCAGACAATTCGAAGATGTTCACTGAAGTATCTGATACCTAGGAACATTTTCACCCCCTGTTTTGTAGCCAAAGCCTACTCTCTTACAAATAAATAAAACTGCTAATGAGTAATAAAATATATTTAATATTAATGCTGTTTTATGACTAGATGCAGGTTTAATTCATTACTTGATACTGACTTTTGTCAACTATGTAAGGTAAAATTATGTGACAATGTGACAGTATACATAAATATTGTCTCTTCTACTTTCCTTATTTTGCTGACCTTATTTTACTGAATAACATCAATTATAAGGTGGCAGAAAGACACCCAAGTAATTTGGATTCTCTTCCAGTTATATTCTTTATTGCTTACTTGGCCTGTTTTCTGTTGTGCGGTTCAGATTCTTTGGCATACTATACTCAATCTTCAACAGGAGTTATATGGATTTAGGATTGAAACTCACATGTCATTACCTATTGGCATTCCTACAACTTGCCTTTCATACCTTGCAAGTATACAGTCATTGTGAAGTGATTGGTTCATTGTCTCTTGTTGATAGTTTTTCAGTAGATGGTAAATTAATGGCATGTCTGTTAGTTTTAGTCATTTATGAGCAAATTTCCAAAATTATGACATTTACCTTGTTCCATCAGAACAACATGAAACAGAAAGATAGTCTGTGCCTCTGTAAGGTTATGCAAAGGAATGTGAATAGTGTGTTTAATAACGTACATACTGAATAGATATGTCTGTTGCTTCCACCTAGCTGTTATTCAGTAAAGCTCTGTATTACCTGTCAGAGAGCAGAGAGAGTTCCACCTAAATACAGGACAGGAAAAAACTAGACAAAGAACAATTTTTGTTTTTTCTATTTAATGTTATGAATGGAAAATATGTTTTTAGCATATGTACTGAATAGAGCTTTTACATGAACAAAACCAGCATGGATCCACACAGATGCCTGTAACTGGTATGAAAATTTGTCATTTGGATGCAACATTTTCCTGTCTATACAAATGCTTGTTTTCACAACTGAGATGTTTAACTATAGCTCCATTATTGTGTTATTTACAAGGTAAAGTGAAAAATTTATGATTAAAAATATGAGAAGCAATCACTCAGGGATTAAATTCAGGTATTTAGAAGAAGTGATTACAGGAAATGATGAAAAAAACTAATCAATGTGTCAAACATGATCTTCTTATGCATCTATCTCTGGCTGCCGTAATCTGTCAGTTGAAAGTGTAGGCATTACTGCTATCTAAAACTCTTTGAAGGTTGAGATACTACTTCAGTGATATAAGTTATTAAAATGCAACTTCAGACTACATTGATGAAAAAGGGAATTTAGGGACTTTAAGAAACTTGGTTACACTTAATTACTCTTCAGCATATAGCTTCATATCCATTTCATGCGTTTGCTGTGCTCACTGTTCGAGATGTCCTATTGCACATTCTTTTCATGCAAGCATAAAGGCCTGCTTGAGATCTAGAGGATGGAAGTGTTGTTAGTTGGGGCTATATACCAATTGCTTGTGAATGTGCAGTTCAAATGAGATGAAAAGATTTTGTGTCCTCTTTGGAAATAGTGAAAATTCTTTAAGTGAGATATGTTGCTTGGCAGTGCTACTAGGAATGTGAAATCCCTTCAGTTTATACAGAAATTAGTTTGAGAATGTTCATGGTGTATAGCACCTACTTCTACTCCTAAATACGGAGTTTGCACTTGGTATTGACTTCTAAGTGTCAAACCTTGCTATCAGATACACCAGTGCATCTGGATCTGAAGTAGTATGATGGTGTCCTATAAAGAGCTCAGAGACTGGAGATATTTCTGGGCCTAATGCCACATTCCTGCCCAGAGTTGCCCTGGATTTTACAATTGAGCTATTGTATTCATCTCAGTTTTATTATTCCAGACTTCCACAACTAAAGCTAAATTCCATATACTTTTTTGTAGCAGTTACTTTTGTAAATTCAAGAGTGTGCTTGGACTCCGACTGCTGCATGGTATGTAAGTGTTAGGAAATGTATTCTCAAAGTTTCCTGAAACTGGCTTCTGAATGCGTAAAGACATACAAGTTAATATATGCAAGTGACTTAGCCACATCGGTACTTTTTCCACTAATCCCTTCTGAATTTCTGAATTTTGGACAGAACTACCTAGATCTTTGTCCATACCTTCGTAAAACATTTTTGTTTAGCGTACATATCTTGCTGGGGTGCCTTTTTGATAGAGTTGTTCAGCACTTACTGTTTCAAGAGGATTGCTAGTACTCAACTAGAGACATAGAGAAAATTTAATCACCAAAGGTGTAATCCATATGAGCAGTTAAATGATTCTTTAAAATACAGTGCCTACACAAGCTGTCTCCTTTTTCCACACTGGAATCCTAGTCCTCAGGAATTCTGAGGTCTGTCCAACTCTTTGAGATATAGGGATGAGGGTGTTCTGGGAGCAATTTAAGGTCAGGGGTCATGGCTGGTCAAACATAAAATCGTCTTGTGTATATGGAATGTCATGTGGTCTTGAAGTGTGGAAATAACGTCTATTGGCCCACGTCTGTATTAAAGAAGTATAATTATGGATATGTATTACATTTTTAAAAGTTGCTGCAGAGCTTCTGTGTCAAAAAGCCAAAGCTGTACTTAGAAGAACACTAATGCAGACATCTGACATAATTGAGAGCAGTAGTTGTGTTCCCTCAGTGGATCAGGACTGAGCAGGAAGATGCAACGCAACTTAGTTGGATTGATCAGAACAGAAATCCTTGAAACAGTGTTTCTCAAACTCTTCCACCCTTGTTTGCTACTATGTGTCTAAAGGCATACTTAACCCAACAGTTATCACTGAATTATTGAGTAATAAATAATACTAATTCTTCTAATAAGGGCAGAGTAATTTCCACATATAATCTAGGAAGTAAATTATTTCATCAGCTTTAAAAGCAGAAAAAAAGGTAAAGCTCTAGTGCTGTTTTCTTTTTGCCAGGTATATGGATATCATGTTTGTTTCATTCTCTATACTGGGAAACTGCTATAACATTTTCCACATGTGGGAATAAATAGCTTTACTCTTTTTTTAGTATTACTGTGGTGCAGCTCAAAACTGATTTTCAGGGGAGTAAAGATATAGGAAGTGAAAAATTGAATTATTATATTTCAAAATTAAAAACCCAGTTATTTTTCTGTCTTATAAATGCTGTGTTTTCCCAGTGGCAGAATTTGAAAGAATGGCTGTTTGTCAAAAAGATGGCTTTGTATGTTGTCAATGCCTGAGTCGTGCATCTTATTTAATAGCACATGATTGATTATTAGTCTCCAAATCAAGAATGTCAAAGTGTCTGGTTTTGTGTATATCTAAACTGCAAAAAGTTGATTAGTTTGGTTGCTTTGCTTTAATTGAGTCAGTTTATTTGCTAAGCAGTTTTTGCTCTGATATGTGTATGTTACTCTGGATGCAAAAATTTATTTCCCCAGCTAAGAAATAATTCTGAGCTCTGATGCCCAAGGAGTGGAAATTAATATGAGAATACTTAATTACATAGCATAGTAAATTAAGGTTTTGCAAAATAATGGCTTTTTATTTTAAAACTATTATCTTGTAAGACCTCTTAAGTTAAATGCCGAGTTTTGGTGCATCGCATTACAACATATATCAGTAGCTTGCATATTTCTTTCAGAGATTTTGAAAATATGAAGATAATAAATGATGACTAATGTACACCATCTGGCTAGGATGGGGGAAAAAACAAAAAAATTTCTTCCTGAGCAACAGAGTTTCTTCTAGACTGATTTACTTAAAGTAAATTAATTTTTTTCCTGAGAAAAAGTAGTTCTAATGACTTCACTGAAACTCAGTTGGTAAGGGTAGCCTTTGTTTTGTACTCCATGATCAATATCAAAGCCGAGCTGATTGATCTCTATCAGAAAGGCAGTATACCTTATCAGTCCTGTTGTTGCATCATATATTCAGAAGGATATTGCTGAGACTTGAAGATTTTGAGCAACATTAACAACAGTGTCAGACAGCTTTGCAGGAATCAGCCGCCTGTAAAGAGAGATGACCTAGCTCTGTGTGGTATCAAATCAGTGAACCAAGCTACTATTAATCTCTACAGCTATAGGATTAGATCCTTGGTAACATAGACATATTTTTGTGCTTCATATCTTCTTTAGATTTACAGCTGTCAGGTTTTTTTTCACTGCTGCTTTTGTGATGCAGTATAGAATTAAATGCAATAATAGATATTAGAAATTATGTACCGTTTCTAATTCAATCTGTGCAAATTTTAGAACCAAAATTGTTTGATCAGTTTCTTTTAATACAGATTTTGTTTTTCAGACAGTCACTCAGTTTTATGTGTTTCCTTTTTGTTCGGTTGTCTTATTTCTTAGTGCTCCTACTTCCATTTTTAATGAAATAAGGTATTCTCTTAAAGATCTCAACTAATTTGAACAAGTAAGATGTGCAGGGACAGTTTTCTCCACTATAAGAGAAAAGAAAGCAGATAAATGTGTGCATCATAAACTGTTAGAGCTGCAGTCTGTATTTTTAAATTATCTCTTAATGTTTTAGATTTGTTTTTACACAGCAAATGTACCTCTGCAACTCTTCCAGTAATACTGAAAATGGTATGATAGATTACATTTTATTTACTCTTCAGTAATGGTTGCTTAAGCTCTGGACATGATAGGCGACGTATGGCCTACAGATGTATCTCAGTTGCAGAGGCAAAAACTGATGTCCATAGTGATGGGGCAAGGAGTTACATAAGTGTGAGAAGGGACTGCCAGTACCTTCCTGAGGGTGAGCAGGTTGTAAACTTTGTAATTTGTGTTAGAATATCTGTTGGCTGCCTACTTATTAAAAAAACCCAGTCTGTAAAGAAAGCACAGCTTGTACTTTGAATATTGTTAACTGCTGGGCCAAATCATTCATCTGGCCTCTGTGAAAGACACAAGTTGCAATTTAAAATAACAAAAACTTGAGATTGTGAGAGCATGGAAGAAAAAGGAAGGAACAGTGAGAAACAGAGGAAGAAATGAAACACTGGAAAACAATAGGCCTCTTTAATTGTAGATGTATTGAGATATCTGTGTTCCTTTTCTCAAGGTTTTCAAGAAGTTGTGGCTTTTGGATTGCCCAATGGATGTCGTTACATCTTTCCCTTGTGCCATTGGCTCCATTAATAGCGTCGTCCCTGATTCTGTCTTGTACCTATTATGAATATATGTTTCTAGGGGCAAATTCTGGAACCAGGTATATATGCTTTACAACAGAGAACAAGGATGGAAGGAAGCATTTGCATTCTTCTACAGCGAGGAAGGAAAACTTTCCCAGTGTTCACTGTTACGTAGCATGCTGGGCCTTTTACATGTTGAATGTGTAGTGGGTGTAGGCAGTTGTACCTGCCCTGAACGTATCTGTACTTTTCCTTACGATTGTATAACAACTATCAGAATCATATCAGAATAAGAAAAATTACAGAACTGTTAACTGCGAAAGAGCCCTAGAGGTTATTAACTGGGAGAGATCTCTGGAGTTTACCTAGTCCTTCAGCTCCTAGAAGGACTGTTGCCAGTACTAGATCAGGTCAGCTTTACCTTTACCTAGCTGCATCTTCAAAACTTCCTAATCTGAAGCTTCATGTTCACGTTCTGCACTACTCTTCTGATAAAGTTTTTTTTAACATCCTGTGAACCTCTAAACCTGCAGCTTGTGACTCTTTCCCCTTATTTTAGCATGTGCTGCTACTTAGCATTTGGCCTCATAGTCTTTTTAACCCCCATTACGTAGTTGCAGTCTGTTGTGGTAAGGTATTAGCTGTCTTTTTCTATCTGCCAAGCCACAGAAATGCGGCACTCAGATCACAGCTAACCCCCGCAGGAGGTTAAAACCTTCGCGGGAACAAAAACACAAACGCCAATATGGTGGTTGCTATTTGCTCAATTTATTAACTGCGCAATTGCTTTATATACGCCTTTCTGTACATGGCGAGATCTTTAGTTCCCTGTTCTTTCCGTACATCACGAGATCTTTCATGTGCCTCTATTCTTCCCGTACATCGCAAGATCTTCCGAGCGCCTCTCCCTACAGTAGTCTGCTGTTAGACCTTCTCTTAGTCTCCTCTTTGATGGAGAGGAAATCTTCCTTGCTGTAGAGGAGATCTTCCCTTCACTAGAGTCTGCACTTTCTCAACACATTTTTTGAACTAAGACACCCAAAACTGTAGGGGTATTGCAGCCCCACAGCACTGAGTAGAGGTGGAGAATAATTTATCTGCTCAGCCCAATATGGAATTTGTCTGATTTACAATGAGCACATATTTAATGTGGTGCCCACTGTGACTTTCAGGTCCTTTCTTAGCCCATATTGGTGTGGGATTATTTAACCTGAGGTGCAGAACTATAAATTTTTCCTTGCTGGGATTCATATGGCTTCTGTTGGTCCAGCTGTCAAGGTTTCTTATGGTCCATCTGCAAAGTGACACACACTGACATTAACCCCACCGCTGGGTTTAAAAACAGCTTGTCTTGCATCCCATGTTGTTTTAATAGAATGCTTGCCATACTTTTTAGGAAATAAGTAACGGTCCTGCTTCCACAAAAGAGGAATAAAATAAACAGGAGCAAGAACAATATTACTTTAAAAGATGGATGTTAAGCAATAGGGTAGAGTTGTTAATTTGAACTGTTACATTAAAATTAACTGCAGGGGTATGTGACTGTTTAGCAAGTTACACTTTGGACTGGGACAAGTGACTAGCCCAAATAACAGAAGAGCATTAGAACATTCTTTGAAGGGGAGCAGTGAAGGGCAAAGATGCTATTTAGGATGGAATCTTGTAGGTTGATGGGTGAAATTAAATTATATGTTTGCCTGTAATAAAAGGACTCTGGACAGGTCATCTTGGCCCAGAGGGTCCCATCCAGTCCTGTGTCCTATGTTCCCTTTACATAAAGAAGCTGTTGAAATTTTGCATATATGAAACGTCCTGTCTCTTTTGTCTCATCTTTTCTTTTACAACTGTAATTTTGATATATATTTTGCCCATAGCAAATGCCAACCATAATATTTTTGTCTTCCGTATGTTGTCTTACATTATTTATCTTTCTATATCCAAGCTGCAGACTTAGCTATTTCTGTCTCACTGCGTATAACTATTATTGTGAAATGTGTACATGGCAGGATTCACTTGAATTTAAGCTTTTTTGCAGTGCAGTATGTTTCTTGGGAATGCTGATAATTCATATTATTTTAACCTCTGTGGTGCTCTTTAGCTGAAAAAATCTGATGGCTAGAGAGCACAAACTATTCGCATTTCTTCTGAGGCCACTTCACTCTTGTTATCCAGTATTTGTTCCATTTTATTGATGCAAATTTAACAGGTAAGTGGAAGGGACTATTTCAAAATTACTATTAGGAAGTATGAGGAGAAGGAGGATGTCCATCAGTTTCACTTGGCAAGAAGATGTCATGCAAAATGTAACACTGCTGAGAAGAAGCTGCCTTGGGTGAGGCTCTACAATGTTTATGAAGCGTACTCAAAGCAGAGGAGAAAAGGCAGGGGTATGGGACTGAGATGGGCAGGAGATGAGATCCAGTAATCCTTGCTTTGCACTAGGAGAAAGCCTTACCTCTCCTAGTGATCTCACAGTGTCTTGTTGGAGATGAATACCTGTAAAGGAGTATGTAGTTTATTGATAAGCCTCTACATTTACTGAGTCACCAGCATTAGATTTATAAATGGATATATCACATCATACATAACCAACTCTAAATGGCCTTTTCACAAGGAAAAAAAAAAGTAGCTTTCCAAATTAAAGACTGTGCATGTGAGAATATAAAGACATTGGTTTAAATTGCGATCAGTTAAGGTTTGTTTTTCATTTGGTTGTATGTGAAGGTGCCACACTGTGTAACAAACAGCAAATACATAGTCTCGTGTGTAATATCTGTGCTATATTTGAGTATATGATAGTAGAACATCATAATCCTTACTGAGCAGTTATAGTCCATATAATTAACATTGTGTGTGGTAAATGAGCAACATCCTATGTTCCTGAACAAGTTTAAAAAAATGCATCATTCTTTTTGTGTCTTTTAGTCTTGGTTCTAATATTTACATAGTAAAAGATAACTAAGCAAAGTATTATACAAAGTGATGAAATAGTGATTTCTGAAGGTAAAACCCAAATATGTTAACTGACTGTTTTGATAACAGTGACTTCTACAAGTTATCCTAATCAAATATGCTATTACTATAGAAAGAAGCCACAAAAAATATTATCCAATTATCTAGGAAAGGAGATTCAACATATATTTCTGTTTAAATAAGAATTTTGGTAGAATGAAGAAACTAATAATGTTTAAAAAGCACTGAAACAAATCTGAAGTTGGATCTTCAGATATTCACAAGTTTATTGTAGGGTAATTTAAAGAAATCCTGGTGATGTGGAAGGAAGAATAAGTCCATATAAACTTCCACGTCAAGATGAAAAAGTTGCCAGACAGTGTAAAATTAAAAGACCCTGTTAAATAGCTTATAAATTTTTGAATCTTCTTAGTGTGGGATAACAGTGTCTCAAACTCCCTTATTAGGTAAAACTAATTAAATAAAGGCTGATATAATGAATAGTCAAAATAAGTGTATCACTGCATACCTTTTAAGGATATTGCCAGGGCCCTGTTCTACAGCATTTTCTGCTTTTAATGAATGCTAAGAATCCTGTTGACCTGGATGGGACTATTTGCTTAAGCAAAGGTACAGTATACTTCCATGTTTGTAGAAACAAGAGCCTTTTTCTCTCACAGAATGTGAAAAAGGAAAGTCTCATGAAATTATGTAATTATAACCTTGCCAGTACAGCTACCATTAAGTGCTATGCAATTAAAACCTGTAAAATAAACTGCCATGAGGTATTGTATCTCCTTAGTCCCAATGAATGCAACTTACCCACTTACTGCAAATTTTGACTAGTAAAAGAGCTGTTAAATTATGTTATCTTTCATTGTGCTTTTTTGTCTTTTACAGGAAAAAGTAGAATATGCCTTCCTGATAATTTTTACAGTTGAAACATTTTTGAAGATTATAGCATATGGATTATTATTACACCCCAATGCGTATGTTAGAAATGGATGGAATTTATTGGATTTTGTAATAGTAGTAGTAGGGTAAGTAACTCATCCTTTATTATACACAGACTTTTCTTTACAGTGAGGTTAGGTACAGGTCTGTTTGCCTGTTAGTAACGGCCTACACGTGATTTCTGTTCCTTTGGAGTAAAAGAATGAACTGATATGAGTGAAAAATTAAACACAGAGTCCTAAAAGTTTTCAATGCTACCTGTGGCTGCAGACTGTGTTGCACAATCAGCTTTATAGTAAAAGTTTCCAGGGAATTCTGAGTTCTGCCAAAAATGTTCCTTGGTCATTGTTTTGCAGAATCTTCTCCATCTGATTTTTCCAAGGTGAACTCCTGATATCTTTCTTAAAGGTTGATCTGTTTAGGTCCATACATTGTTATTTCATTTATTCATTTATGCCTATACTGTGGTTATGTGGAGTTGATCTGTTCTACAAAAATCTGTGGGAGAAGACGTGTTTTGAAGTGGAGAAGAGTGGTCGGGGAGAAAGAGTTAACTGAGTGATTCCTTGACCTTCCTGAAAGCTGAGGAAAATCACACTCTCCTTTGGGGTGCTTCACATCAGGCCCCAGATATATGTGACTTTGTCTTGCCTGGGGGAGAATGTATGCTAAAAATGCCCTTTTTTTTTTTTTTTTTACCCTGCATGCCTTGCTGTACCAGGAAACCCTGGAGTGTTCATTCCCCTCAGAGAGGGAGGCTTGGACCTTATGCAGGTTCTTACAGAGGAGTGGAACGTGCCACATTCACATTATGCAACTGCTTATGATAAATAATGTGTCAGCAATTTTGTGTCAATGGTTGTGCTACTTCATTAGAAGATCCTGCCTTCAGCCATCTAGGGAAATAATCTTGAGGCATATATTCCCCAATTCCCTAAATACTGTGGAAATTATAGTGAAAAAAGGAATTTCCAGTACTGTACATTTTGTTTACTAAAAATATTTGTTATATAGAGCATGGAGAACATTATCCACATATAACATAAAGAAGACCTTGGCATGCAGTGTGCAATTCTAATTTAATTTTTAAATTCAGAATATAGCAGGGATTGCCTGTAATTGAAAAGGCACAGAAATTACAGTGTATGCTGCTCTTAAGTCATGTCATTACATTAAGGAAAAAGAAAAGGATGCAAAGTAAAGGAATTTGTGGTAAAGCATTGTTAAATTTGGGTAAGTATTATGAATGTATGAACGCCCGATTTATGACTGTTTGATTCTGAGCTAGTAAATGTTACGGAAAAGATTGTATTTGGGCCAGTTGCTTGGCATTCAGGCAGTTTTGATCGAGGACTAAAATTTGTGTATAAATAGATCCTTCATCAGGTCAGGTCATTCTCAACAGATTGGCCTCTGTGCCTGAAGGGGAAGCTTGGTGGGCAGGTGTGGAGACTATCACATGTAAGAGCTCTAGTCTCTTGCCAGGCAGTCACTTGAGTTAGACCTCTTCCCTTTTGTCAAGTGACCATGGAGTTACGGTAACCCTGAAGCAGTCTAATTAACATGACCTCTATCTTTGGCTGTGTCCTAAATACATGATAACTAAAAAATTTTCCATTAACTTATAAAACACTTGTTATTAGAGGCTAACTCTAGTTAGGTCAAATGCTCACACTGCATCTGTGGAAAATATGAAGAAAAAAGGACTGCATCTTATGAGATACCTAAAGTACCACAGTAAGATAAAAAATCCTAGCTCAAACCCAAAAGTTTTGGGATATAAACTATTGTGTAGGCTGTCATCAGTCTACTTGGAAGACAAGGTAGACCCTTCATAATGTGTCAGGCACTGAGAAAGCTGTGAGCAATGTTTTTGGTCTTCTTTTAAGAAGTATACAACCAACATAAGCAAGTAAGTAAGCATGAGTCCATTTATTTAATTAATACATAAAAGCCCAGTGAAAAATTGATTTTCACATACAACCCAAGGTGGATATGGAATCACTTCTGGATCTGATTCTACTTGACTGGTTTCATTGTGAAATTTCATTAGGTGTTTTAATAGTTTTGAAAGAGCTGCCATGATGTCTTATCCTGAATGTATTAGATGAAATTTGCTTCATGTGCTTTCTCAGCTGAAACTGTAGCAGTCCAAATGCATAAATCTTAATGATACCAAAAGAAATCTATAGTAGCAAAAGAGAAGCATGTATATAGACTTTTTTTTTTTCACAACATCAAATTTGGCATTTAAATTTTGATAAACTGTACAGGAAATTAAATGTCAATTTTAATAAAGGAGATCAATGGTTTTAAACCTCAATGGCTTTATAGAATAGACACAAAGTGACAGAGCTGTATACGTAGCTGTGAATGTGTTGTTTTCTTCTGTCTTTGTCAATTCTCTCTGAAACCAGACAGAGTATGAATTGCTTTCAGAACAGTCTACTACTTGCCTACATGCTATGCCACATAATTTCCATTGATTTCTGTGAAAAAATCAAGTCCTGGTAGAGAAAGCTTTCATAGCACCTTCCTATGCCTGTAGCCCTTTAATTTTCTGAGTGATGTGTGAGCTGACAGACAGAAAGCAGTTTCTCTTAATTTGGGACCTGATTCAGAAGTCTGTTTAATCATGTCTGCCTTTAGAGCATGAATAGTCACTTTGAAATCATTGAGGGGGCTCATTTGCTTGGAATTATGCTTCTATTAAATTATAGGGCTTAATCAGGACCTGAAATATTAAATGTTTGGATTTCTGTGGTTATAGCAGTATGTAGGTTGGTGGTATTCATTCTAAGATATGTAGTCTGTGGCTGGCTTTCATCCTGGAGGAGAATGAAGCAGAGTGGAGATGGGTGTTGACTGATACAGGCGAACTTCTTACTGGGGGAAGAGAAAGTTTTCAATATTCTTGGGCAGCCTATTAAACATAACATGATTCCTAGCAACTCTCCAGCACTGACAGAGTTGTGAAAACTTCTCTTGACAACACCAAAAACCTGCACGTTTCAGAAGCCCTTTACAAGTGTTAAACATTTTTCGGGATTACAAAACTATTGACTTGATAATCCTTTCAGGAGAAGTTGAGTTTTGCAACTACTGAACTACAGACTGTGCAAAGGATAATGTGGTTTGCATGGTCTAGCTACAGTCTAGAAAACCACGCATCTGAAATGCAGGTCCAAACTAAAATAAACCTAAGAATACTTTGCACTTCAACCACTTGCATCACTGTGAATTGCTGCTAGAAGTGGGAAGGAAAAATAAAACTTGTCTTCCAAACTGTTCTAATGAATGACTAGCTCATTTCTGCAGTGAAGAAATACAATATAATAAATGAGTCATCTGGGAATATTTTTATCCTCAAAGATATTATGCGTAAGAAACAAATCTTTTTGGTGTTATTAAATGTTGGACTCTAATTATTCTTAATATATTCAGGTTTTGCTGACTGTGTTAAGAACTGAACTACGGTGTCACTTGGAAGTTCATATATTCCACCAAAATTAAACCAGATGGTTTCTAGTGATTATCTATTTCATGTTCTAAAGAGAAGACTAATTCTCCAAACCTTACGATTAAAATGTTTGAACAAAGAAGTGGCAAAGTAGCTTCATTTATTTAAAAAGAGCAGATTGTGTATCCAAGCAGAATGCTAATTTATTGGATACTGGGTGATCATCGCTCTCTGAAGGGATTAGAAACTCTTACACTTCATAACTCTTCCTGTCATGATTTAACATGTAAATATACCTCTCATTTTGACAGCTGAGCAGCTTTTCAGAATTATCTGCAGTTCAAGTAATTTCCTAATACCTTTGATTGCGTGGTAAACGGATGTTGATGACCTTACCCTTCATCTCATTTTCTAGATTATTTAGTGTAATATTGGAACAATTAACCAAAGAAACAGAAGGTGGCAGCCACTCAGGTGGCAAACCTGGTGGCTTTGATGTCAAAGCCCTAAGAGCCTTTCGTGTATTGCGACCTCTCCGGCTTGTATCAGGAGTGCCCAGTAAGCTCTTTTCTATTTGATTACATTGGAATGAATACTGTAACTGATCTGATTTTTTAACTTTCTTGTTCTAGACACTGACAGAAATGAGATAATATAAAGTTGATTTTTTGTTATCTGGTCATGTATAGAAAGTGAGTTTCAAGATGAATGATACCCTACTTGAGGCTGAACAAAGGATTGTGAATTCATTCAGTGTATGATCTTCTTACACAGTTCAGTAAGCAGACAGGGGAATACACTTCCTTTTTAGAAGCTTTATGTAAAAGTAAATTACATATTAAAATGCAAATACATGAGAAAATTCAGATTTTTTTATTCCAAAACCCTGCAGATCTGAAAGTGTAGGTGGTCCTAAAATAGTTTATATGTTGGTAAGTGTATGCCAAAGCACATTACACATTTCGTATTTCCTGCCCCCTCCAATGCACATGAATGCCTTCTGTTTATCTCAGTAGAGCTAACAGATAAATTAAGAAACTTAAAAAGTAGAACAGTATTATTTAAAGAAAGCAATTGAATTTTCTGATAATCTTCATGTTTTAATATGTTATTAATTACTGAAGCTATTTGGGCTGAATAAGATGTTCATGGCTTACAATTCAGCTCTTTCCAAGACATTCAAAAGAAGAATCCTAATGCTATGTTTATATATTATATCATAGTCTGTTACATGGAGATGATCATGATCGTATATATTTAGCAGAAGAACTTTGGTGAAGAAAGAAGCAGTCTTATGAAATGTCAGAAAGGAAGTCTATTAAAATAAGAGAGGCATATTTTCATTGGTGCTATGGAAGCTTCATTAGTCAGGATTTACCTCTTTTGGTAAAACCAAAATTTGGCTAAGTATTTAAGGAGAAAAGAAAAGATAAATGGAGTAGTTGTGAAAGTGATGTGAGGGATACATGATGAAATAGTTTGTTCAGAGTAAAAATGTGTTTTCTCAGGTAACTACTCCGTTTATCTCTCTGCACCAAAAATATAGTTCTGCAACTGTACATTTTCTCAGGACTTGCCACAAAGTTGGGGTTGTAGCACATAACTTTTTAAAGGTCATATAAAATGACCTACAGCCACACACTGACTACATGCCCTTTCATTCTAAAAAAACGTAAATTCTTGTGACACGTTTCAAGCATTGACTCCAATGACAACCTTTATTAACAGAGGAAATAATTAGACTTTGACAAAAAAGTTTTAGATTCCTATGAAGCATTTTGTTACAGGAACATTTTGTATTGCTGGGCAGTAGAAATTTTTTTTAAAAACTGATTCACTCTGCATGACTGTATCATTAATTTCTAATAATGTGTAATTACAGAAAATTTGGTAAGGCAAAGCGTAGAAGTCTGGTTCATATCTTGTATCTTCTTATTTTTCTTTTAGGTTTACAAGTTGTCCTGAACTCCATTATAAAAGCCATGGTCCCCCTCCTCCATATTGCCCTTTTGGTATTGTTTGTAATCATAATCTATGCTATTATAGGATTGGAACTTTTTATTGGAAAAATGCACAAATCTTGTTTTCTTATTGATTCAGGTAAGCCTGAACCCTTGACTAAAATAAGGGATTAATTCTGTTTTCTTTTAAGTCTATGGGATTTCAGTTTGAAGTAGAACAGGAAACAAAGCACTAAAACTGTTGTAACTCCAGTTTTCACTGTGGTTCATAATTTTAGGAAGAGTGCATTAGATTTAAAAAACAAAAAAGTGCAAACCCGTTAGAGACTAGAACATGCTCTGAATAGGTTTTAATTTCTGATATATATAACTGAAATGTCAGTGAAAACAGTAAGGGTGACTATTCACAAGGGAATAGTCACTCAATAGTATTTTTCTAATCTCTGATTAGTGAAAAGCTAGCTAGTCCTATTCCAGGGAAGATGCACTTTCCTGAGTTCAAAATCTGGCAGTGTCTCTCCTTCAGGATTGTTGCAGTGTGGTAAGAAGTGCAGTTCTGAAATGAGTAAAGAAATTAGTCTTCCATCCAGGTGTAATGATAAAAGTGCTTGTTGTGGGAAAATTTTGAATGAGTGAAACATCATGAGGGAGAGAGGGAGAGATCTCATCTGATGGCTAAGGCTACATTTCTATCTGCTAAGTAATGAAGTAGACTATATGTAAGAATTAGTCCAGACCTGTTTTCCTTGGTGATCCATATGTTAGTATGAAATGGCATGAAGTGAAGAAACAATAATGAAGAGAAAAACAAATTAGCAGGAGGAGATTCTAAAAAGGTATGTCGTATTATTACATGCTTCTCTCCACTGATTAATTACATTCAGTTTTGGTTATGTGAGAGAAACTCAAAGCTCTGAAGCTCCCATTGCCTTTCAGCATTTCTCAGGTTGATATCTGGATTTCCCTTCCAACAGGGTTGGTATTTCTTCATGTGAAGAGTTAACTCAGAAAAAGTTGAGAACTGAAAGTTCTGATTTTTTTGGTCAATTTTCAGATATACTAGTTGAAGAAGATCCAGCACCTTGTGCATTCTCAGGGAACGGACGTCAGTGTGTCATGAATGGCACTGAATGTAAGGGTGGATGGGTTGGACCAAACGGAGGCATAACCAACTTTGATAATTTTGCATTTGCAATGTTGACTGTGTTCCAGTGTATAACCATGGAAGGATGGACTGATGTGTTATACTGGGTAAGTTCATAAATCGCTGAACTTTCTTTACTTTTAAACAAGCTTCAGTGTTCAAGTGAGAAATAAGCTGGTTTACAATATCATCAGCAGGAAATCTTAGTGTGTTTTTCAGGAGATGGACTCGGCTGCCTACTTTTTCCAGTCACAGTATCTTACTGGACTCCTCAGGCTAAAAAGACATTTTAGAAATAAATTTATTCATGGCTTTTTTTTTTTTTTTGTGTTTTTTTTTTTTGTTTTTTTTTTTTTTCCTATTCCATTTGGATAAATGTAATATTACATTTATGTCCTTTGGACTAGCATTTTTTCATGCAAGTTTTAAAATATGGCTTTTCTGGTTAAGCTTAAGAGCTCTTTTTTGTAGTATTTCTACAAAATATGTTATAATATTAACATAAATTAGAACAAAGCAAGGTCTCAACTGTCATCGCTTGCTGTGGGGACTGCAAACCATTTGTTAACCATTCAGAAACAACAAATCTCAAGAGCTATGAGCCTGACATTGTCTCTGTAGAAGCAGCAAAAGGCATTAAAAAAACCTAACCGTCTAAGTCCCCACCTTTAAATTCTGCTCTAGCAGCAGGTATGGAATCTCCACAGTCTTGCAATGTAAACAGACAGCTGGACACAGACTGGTAAACTGAAAGTATACCGAGTCATCATTTTACAAATGAGAAGGGGAAGAAACACAGAGATTTTAAGGGGGTCATGTACATATACAGGTAGACTTTTCCCTGCCTAACCCCGTTCCAGTCCAAGGATATTACGTTCTTCTGTGAGTCTTTAAGGACCTAAATATCTGATGTGAGTGATTTGTCCAAGGTCATTCAACAAGTCTGTGACAGAACCTACCTACCATAGGTGATGAAAATCAGTGAGAATGTTCCATACTACTTGGTACTCAGCAGTAAGTCTTTGCAGCAATTAGGACCTTGCAACAAATATAATTCTAACAGTTTAAAAGTTGGAAAATACTTACGAAAGAAGAAAACTGATTACTAGTAAGGATCACTATTAATTAGCAAGCTGTTAAAAATGGTTGAGCTATCTCAAGATATATCTTACTGGAACTATATGTTATGTTGCTCACAGCAGCTCACATCTTGGATTTCTTTAAGTTTATCTGGCCAAGTGGGACTATTTACTGCTGGCACATCTGTAGTGGAGTGTTGGATGCAATTAAGGATGTAGTATTACCCACTGAATAAACACTTAATTTTATGTGGTCATTTGTTGCAAATCAAGGTGAATTATACTATTGCTCAAAAATGTAACACCAGAGTGTAGTCTCAGATAAAATCTGTGATACTAGAATATAAAAATATGGAGATGTTTTTTAAACAATGTCACTGTTTAATATAATCAAGATGATAGAGTGGAATTCTTTTAGGATTGAGAGACAAAAAAAATTTGGCAAAATATGAATCTCTGCTTCTACTGTCTTATCAGCGATACAAAATATTTAGGCTATAAATACGCAAACCTTCAATACTAAAGAGTCTAACAATAATGCATTGCTACATATAGGCTTATATATTGTTTCATATAGTGTAGGTTTATCAACAATTTGGGTTTTGCCCTCCAACTGTTCCTAATTTTCTCAGAGACTGTGTGAATATAGAATTAGTATGTGCTTTATATGATTTGTGTTCGTGATGACGACAGTTATTTTTATCCCTCCTGAAAGAAAAGGGAAGGTTTGCCATGATTCGTTAGGAAAAAAACCCCACATTTAACATCTTTCAAGGCAAAAGTATGCCCGCATTTCAGTACAAAAAAAAAAGTGTAAAAACTTTGGGGAGATACTGTATTTAGAATGTGATTTTTACAAAAGATATAGAAACAATTTGAGTGCCTCAGTACTAAACATTTTTTCCTCTATGAATTAATGAGCTAATTGAGCTGATGCAATTTAAGAAACTTTGTAGTCTTCATTTACAGCACAAAAAACTATTAAAATAGGATGCTGAATATTGTCATGATCAGACAAAACATAAGGCACAAGAAAATTAAAAAAATTCAAAACTGCACACAAGTTATTTATTTCTCTATAATGAATTCCTGATGTAGAAGATATTTACAGATAACAGATTTTAGGTTTTGTTTTTTTATAAATGGTACTGGGATTATTAGACAGAGAAGCAAATATTTATTGACCTAGTGAAATATAATCAAAGTCTGATATTCAAGTGACTCTGGAATCAGTCTTAACTGACATTTCTGTAATTAAATTATATATCTGGATTCTTTGATGTGTAGATCGACAAATTTCCCATTGTTAAGCTGGAATTACTTGCTAGGGACAAGAGGAATGACTATACATTTCAATTTTACCCCTGGATTAAGCTGATGTAGATTTAGCTATTGCTAGCTAAAATTTTTAAAATATTTTAACTGCAAATAGTGAAAACATTCAGGATATACCAGATCGTAATAAAAACGTCCAAAGAATCGAAGGAAACCATTTTACCTAGAGGTTTTTACTTAGAAATCTGTTGATGATACACAGACTGAATGAGTTTTATACAAAACAAACAAATAAAATCAAACTCACAAATATTAGAAACTGCACAAAATTCTGATTTCCATTTGGTCACTGTGTGAGCAGTAAATTAACTGTGTAGGCGTATCTTGCTAGCAGGTGTAATCTGAGTGGGTGAAATATGTGCAATATTTTAAATCATGTTATGTGGCGTTCTGTTAGCAAGAATGACAGCTGAAAACGACAGCTTCCAATAACATTCACCAGCACAGCTCGTTATCACCTGGTTACCAACAGTAAACTGGGCTTAAAAATTCTCCAGCTGTCAATGGTGATTTTTCTCTTACGCATATCTATTATAGATTGAGGGCTTGATCCTGCTACTGCTAGGCACCCTGCAGTTCCTGGTGACTCACATGGACATCCTGCTGCTCACCAGTTTGCATCTGAATCCCATATGTCCTATTGTTTTTTTAGAGTGTCTTCATCTGACTTCTCTGTCTAATTTATGTGTATCTCACTGTATAGGATGTATTATGTGTTTCATCCACAAAAAAATGTGACTCCTTAGTGCCAAATGCTAGACTTAACAATAGAGGTTAAGGGGTAGTGTCCTTGTTTTCACCAGCCAGTGCAGCATATGTGTTCCTAAATTGTATAATATGTTTGTGGCTGCACATCTATACATCTTCTCCATTTATATCAGGACTGTGTTTATTCCCAGTCACAGTCCTTTCTGTTTGCTCTCTAGCCATAACCAGAGGCTTATGCTATTAGTTTTCGATCCCAGAGCAGTCCTTGTTATTGGCAAAGTGGCAGCTTCTGTGTGCCCAAGTTCTTAATGCTCTGGCTCACAGTCTAGAGCTGAGAGCATAGTATTCTTTGCCTCATTTCAATTTATGCTAGCAAGCACTCAAGAATTACAAAATCAGAGCATGCATTTGCATATCTGGCTCTAGATTTTTTTCCATGTCTTTCAAACATCTAGATTTGTAGTCTATTAATGGCAAACACGTATTTTGTAAATTGCTTTTTATTTTTAGCTATTTCACTTGATATGTAGGAACACACATAATGAGCAGCAGTACTTGCCAGTAAAACCCCCAATTTTCCCATGAGTACCAAAATTATCACATTTAATTCTTCTTTTTTTCACCATAGTGAAGTTATCTTGAGTTACTACACTTGAATTATCTACAGTGACACTATCGTAACTTGAATGGGAGGTGGGCAGGGCCTCTGTGAAACAAACTACTTTATGCAATGGGCTGCCAGCACAGTTGATTCAGTGATGGAGCAACTGTATTGGTGACTACTGAATTTTACTAAGTCAATTTTATGGACATACATGGCATTACTAGCTCAAATATTAACAGCTCCCCAGTTCTCTGACACCTAGCTAGCGCTATTCAGATTGATCTGGAGATGTTTGAGGTTGAAGTACTCAACCTGAAATTGCTGAATAATGGTGCATTGATATCTTATATGGTTTTGCCCGTTAATACACCTGCTGTTATGTTAACAAGATATTCTCTCAAGGATTCATGATTAAAATACACAATTCATTATTTGAAATGTATAAGCAATCTAAAATATATCTAAAACTTGCATAAGGTTTAAGGAAAAAGGTGTCAGGGATTTTTTTAATATACCCTTTACTAATATGTCGACTTCTTAAAACTGTGTCCTTTACTACTGTTTGATAGTAACTTATGTTATCATCAGAGAAATACTTCATTCATAATTCCTCTGCTTTTATAACAAAAAGAAGTTTGCACTTAGAAACCTGTTCCTTGCTTTAGAAATAAAGCTTTATTTGCCCCAATATACTCTTTGAAGCATCTTAGAACACTGGAAGAAAATCAGTCATGTCTGTAACACATTCTGTTTCGACTGCACTGCACTTCTGCATATGTCTAGTATGCAAGTGTCTTGTGCAGCCATTGCACTAATGTTACTTTCAGTAACATACAAGATAGAAAAAACGGTATCAGTATTTCTTTAAATGTATTTCCATAACCAAGTACAAGAGGCTTCCTTAGTAGCTTTCCAATAGTACAAGATGACTGACTTTATTGTGGATAAACTAAAAGGTAGAAAATCATTATATATTCATTTCCTAACTGGAGGAGAATTTGAAAAAATTATTATAGCTCCCACATAAACCTGTGCATAGAAAAGAAAATAATTAAAATAACAAAACAGTCTGAGTTTTCAGATTGTCAGTGTGATGATAAGGGATTCAGACAATCTTCTAATCATGTCACTTTTTAGAATGCTCCTAGTTCAAGAATCTTAAAGGACAGCCTACTCAGAAGTACTATAAAGGGTACTTGAAATCAGCTGATGTGCAGCCAAAGATTTTCCCTAAACACAAGCAAATATTTTGCAAATACATATCACAAGAAAACCCCTTGGCTCAGTCACAAAATGTATTAGTCCATAAAGAGAAAGTTGCAAAGTATGGTTGAAGTATTATCAAAACTGTCATCAGAGTGCTGAGCAGGAATCTCTAAAAAATATTCCAAAAAATGTGACTGACAGTCAGATAAGCAATACTACTCTAGAACTTTGAATGGAATGATTTAATAAACCAATGGGAAACAACTATTCTGAGTGATTTAAGTCATATTAGTCCCATTACAACTGCAGAAATGGAAAGCATGTTATTGCATCTAAACAATACTTGTCAGCAATGAATTTCAGCTTACAGTCTGAAAGAAGTCAAAGAATGCTTGACACCTTTTCCCCTTTGTAAATCAGTTGCAAATATTCAGCAGTGTTAAAAATTGTGAAGAAATTGCTAGAAAAATCATAGAAAATATTTATCTCTGCCTTTATTATGTATGAGAAATAGCTTAATGCTATTCTCTCAACCCCACTCGCAGGTCATCTAAGGGAGACTTCAGTGAAACAAGTCATTGCATCCCCAAAGGCACCGATGTGCTGGATGCACAGTGCTCCCAGCCTTTGATCACTACATAGCCAGAAATTTAACACATGATATCTAGCTGGGGAAAGAATGATAGAAATTTTGGATGACAGCATTAATATAGTGCATAAATCACGCTTAAGAGCCAGGGATTGCAGGCAGGATTTCTTTCAATTGCTGTGTTAATTACTTGAATCCAACTTCATGTTAAAATCAAGCTTAACCCTCCTGACTATCAGGTAATGATTTGGACTAATTACTTTTTTATGATCTCTAGATATAAAAAGCTCCAAATCAACCAATTTTAGATTGCAAAGAGACAAGAATGAAATGACCAGTAAATTAGAAACCTCAGGAAGAGAAAAAAGGGAATGAACACAGACATGCCAACAGACCTACCAAGCCAAGATATATACATATTAAAAATCTAAATTAGCATCAAAGGGATGATCATATAATGTAACTTTTTTCAGATGAACATCCTGACACAAAGACCCCACCTGAGGAAGATTTTAAACTATCTCACAGGGAAATACCTTTCCCATGAAATGAACTTCATTTATTTTGACAAGATATCTAGTATCTCAGGCTTAGCTGACTGCTGACCTGTACTGCAGTCAAGGCATAGAATTAATTCCTTGTCATAGATCATTGCAAATACTCAAAAGAACATACTATTTCTTCCCAGAATATTTAAAGAAAATGTATAGAAACTGGATTAGAAGTAGGCTACACTTTAAGTAGTACTAAGAACTCCACTAGTTGAGTAATTAGAGTTTCTTTCAAAAAGTTTGCCACAAGAAGCAAACATATTATGCTTGCATTTTTTTATACCCAGCATATGGGAAATACTAAATACATTCAGTTATTATATAATGTTGTATGGTACATACACAGGTGGTGTAGCAGATATTAAAAGGAAAAAGTTTTTTAGTACATATCACCAAAGTGGATACTATTACTCTCTTCATTTTAATATATTGCAGCTAATTCTCTAAAAATAAACATGCTGTTCATCACATTAGTTATTTCAATAGCTTTTTCAACCAAATCAGTACATAGGTTTTATAAATCTCTTATGTGCAATTAGTTTGGGCATTATAGATAAATAGGTAGAAGCACTAACAAATGGTTAATCCTAACTTACAATACTGCAACCAATGAAGGAATCAAACACTTTGATTTTTGTTATAACTGGAATATAGGTTTTGTTTAACCTGGTAGAACCCTCCCACAATCCAATAGAAAGCCTTCTCTGGGTTACTGTTTTGTAGAGGCAGTACTCTAGTACTCTACAGTTTTGTTGTGGTAGTGTCCATGTGCTGTGCAGATTCAACCTGGGATGGCTACCTGAAAAAGAGAAAATAATTTTTTAGCAGTCCCATTTGACATCTAGTCTTTTCTTGGAACAATTATTTGATCCCTGCACTCCCCTGCCCCCCATTAAAGACAGCAAGCTGATTAATGACATGGCACTAACAGTAACTGGCTAAAATAGCACTAGAGACAAAATAAAGTATCTGAATGAAAAAAAAATTTAAGACTGGCATCTAAAATTAATTATAGTCAGTATTGGAAAAAAAAAATTAAGCATCTTTTGTGGAATAAATGCTTTATGTGAGTACCTAAAATATATACTTCATTAGCTAATAATGGGTAAAAATAACTGAAGGTAGAAATTGAAGTGTGTTCAGATAGATGAAAGCAATTTAATGGAACTGAGGCAGTGTCTTACAAGTTGAGGTTTAACTTGAGAGGGTCACTTATATGTGTTCTATATGCAACTTTATAGCACAGTTTACAGAAGAGGTGGCCAAATTTAGAGGTGATTAAGTAATTATAAGGCTCTCCAGATACTGTAACCATCTTTCACTTTTCCAAGGGATGTATTTCTCTTTAGGTCTACCTTAATGCCTGAGCCATGGCATTCTGATTTTCCAGTTGTTGCTGAGCTTAACAGAGCAGTGGTCTTGAGTTCACATCCCACCAGTGTATCTCTCTGCTTGTTTCTGTGTTGGCAGTACAACAAAGTTGAGTCTGGCCAACCAGGAAAGTGTCAGGGAAATCTGTGCTTTAACTCCAAAACCCCAATAAGATTGAATATAAAATTACTTGCTTTTCCAAACCAACCTGGAGGCTGCTATGCTTCAAGCATAGCATGTTTTAAGTCAGCATTAAGTTAACTCCACTTCAGCCAAGAATATCCCAGGAACTTTGAAGCTGGGAGGCTTTGAGAAACTGTCTGGTATGCTATAAAATGAGGAGAATAAATAGCCTGTGATCTGAGGTTTTGTGAACCTACATCTTATGCTTCAAAGAATGCAAGATTAGTCCCATTTCACAAAATACTTATTTCTGAAGTATTTTTATGCCTGCGAAGAGACTGAGTTTGTCAGTCTTAATGTTTAAGATGATTAGGTAACAGTAAATAAACCCACCAGTTATGTGTCTAAGAAAATGTTATCAAAGGAGTAAAGTAAAATTGAAACCTAAGGAAACCGAGAAACAAGAAATTAAACGAATTTGAAATTTTGTGGAAAATAATTCAAAATAAGTCAATGCATCAGTGCATTATATATGTAATAGTACAAATGCAGAATTAGAGGTGTTACTGCATTGCTTTATCATTATCCCCAGTTAGGGCTTAAATTAATTGTTACAAAGAGCTTGCAACAATTTTCAGTAAAACAGTACCAGGTGTACAGAAGAGTAAGACCTTTATCTGCATGCCATTATATATGGGGATTTTACTCACAATTATCACGGATAGGGATAAATGAGACATTTAAATGATTTCTAATTGATGTTTTAGATTGGAGTGTGCCATCTGTTGCTGTGTAATACTAATGGTTATATCTGCTGTAAATTTGGCTTTGTCCCTGTTTCACTTCAGAGTCTTGGTCTCTGCATTGTAATAATAGTTGACATCTAACAAGGTAATTCACTCCAAATGCCAGATGAGGCAGTTTCAGACTGTACCAAGTTTGTCCTATCAGCTCAAGATAATTCTTCGAGACTTTGCAGACATATACTCACAAACATATACGTGTAGAAATAAAAAAACAAATACACACTGAAAATTAATTATTGTCCACCAATTTAACTTGCGAAGAGTAACTTGTCTCCAGATCTGGTAGCGTCAACAAAGGGACCCTTTTACAAGGACTTCTGAACTGTTAGTTACTGCATCACTTGTGAAAGGGATATGAAGAGCTTCAGAATACAGTTCAAATTTTTTTTCAAAGCTGTTTAAACATACAAATCTAACATCTGTATGAAAGGGGTGGAAATGCCAGAGTGTAGCCAAAAGTGGCATCTCTGGAGAAATAAGCATTTTTAAACACTTACCTAAGTAGTACACATCTACTGTTAGACTGAAACAATTAAGTGACATGAAAAATGCTTTGTCCTTCATGTCATGCCTCATCTCATCTGTCCTCTGGTTGATGCGATGGACAAACTAATTAGAACTGAAATCCAAACAGTAAGACTAGATCTGAAAAAAGGCACAAAGAAAGGCAAGAAGGATGGTACTTGGGGGTGCCTTTGCAATAGGTGTTATGGATACTAAAAGCTTAATGGACTCAAAAAGAGATGGTACAACTCCAATGAGAACCATTAAATATGACACTCCCTTGATATAGTATATCCTTGAACCACAGAGGGTGGGGATCGTGCAAGACTTTTTGCTGAGGATTTGAGATGTGCTATCTCCTAGACTTCCTGGTGTTACTTTAGCATAATTCAGGGGCTTTTACTGTTTATGTTTCTCAGTTGCACCTTCCAATGCATCTGGAATTTGTGTCTTTGTAACTTCTTATTCTGCACTACGGGTGAGAAGTCAGCATTAATCCTTTCAACTGAAAATAACTTGTTTCTGAGGATAGAGATTTTTCTGTGCTCATATATTAACCAAATCTTGTCTCAATTTTTAATCAGAAGGCAAACTGACTCCTTTAATCTTTCTTTAATTGGAAGTTACGGAAAATGCCACTTGACATGCATGAAATGAGCAGCAAAGTTTTCCAAAAGGAAAGGACCTCTTTTTATACTTTCATCTCTGGTATTAATGCAATCAGAAATATTACTTCATGAATAGAAATTACAATGCATTACTTGAATAGAGTTTAATTGTCTCTAGAATTAAATGGTGAAGTTCTTGAGCAGGTATGGTATCAGGCTGTTGCTTTTAGGAATTCATCTTAGATTGGTGCCAAGGTGTTCTACTAGATTAAGGATTCCTGAGTCAGGAATGCATTTGAATTAGTTCAGCATCTGCCCAAACCAAAGCATTTCTTCTAGCACTTGTTAGCTGCAGTGTCCAATTTTTGTATCACAGGCCATTAGTCCTAGATAGATTAGCCTAAAATGTTGGGCTTAAAATCAAACTGCATAAATGAGAAGGAATTTTTTTCATATATTATGTGCTATAGAGTGAATGAAAGAAATGCAGTCACAGTTGCCTATGCTAATATGACAGAGCATGGAAATTTCAGCTTTGCTCCTGGGTTACTAATCTAGCACAATGCCTGGCTTGTTTAACGTGTTCTCTTTGTGAGCAGAAAGAGTATATCAAATTGAATTGCAGTGATTCTCAGAGCTCTTCTTTCTCAAGGTAAAATTGCAAATACTAATTTTTCAGGTTTTTCAAAAGTATTTCTAGCAGGAAAATGATGGCACCAACACCAGATCAATTTATGCCTCCATTCTGAACTCTGGTGACTTGCAAACAATTGTTTGCTAATCATATAGTTCAGTCAGATGCAAAATGCATTCATATGTATTTGGAATTTAATCAAAACATTTGCTTTTATCAGCTGTTGTTAGAAAAGTACTTTGCCTGTATCAAAGGAATAATTTCTATGAAATAAACTCAATTCTAAAGTAATAAAATATGAGTAAATTTTGTTTCTAACCTTTAGGGTTTAGCTTTTTCATTGTTAAGACTTCTTAAATGTAGGGGGTTTGCTCTAAGGGAATGGGCTTAGATGATAAAAAACAAAACATGACAATTGATCTCAGCATAGGCATCTGACATGCTAAGTATTGCTAAAAGTATTGCACGGGAGACTAAGTATAAGTAGGTCAGTACAATGGCAGCATTATGAAAGACTTTATTTTCCATATGAATATGCTCTTGCAGAATTGGACTGTGGAAATTTGGGATCTTTTAACATTGAGAGTAATGATCTCAGCCTTTCTGAATGGCTATAACCCTTCTCCATTTTAATTTCTCCAAAATATTGTTTTATTGCAATTAAAAGGAGAAAATCAAAATAAAATCTATATTTTGCAGTTTCGGGGTTTTTTCCTAGCAAGTCTGAGTAATTTTAAGTTACTTTTCAGTACCTCAGTTCCATTATTAAAACATTTTAAAAGTTGTTACATAGAGAGATTATTTTAAAGGATGCATGAAGAAGTTGTGTAAAATAATCTTTCGTTACTTAGGAAGTTTGTATACTTTAGTTAGTATATAGTGGCATTATTACAGATCATCATTGAAGAAAAGTGCCTATGGGTCTTAACCTGCAAAGACTTAATGCGTGTGCTTATATCTAACCTTTCTTAGGGCCACCTTGCAGAAACTGAGATTATGATATATTTTTTAAATGTAGAGGAAAAAATAAGAAAATAAGAGGTACAGTTGGAAAAATGTTTGTTCCCATGTTTAATACATCTGTTTCAACAGAAATCTTAAGGACAGGAGTTAGACTTGACTATCAATAGAGCTCAAAGCCTAATCACAAATTTCAGATACGAGTACAACAGCATTCACAGAAGAGGAAAAAGGTTTGCCCAAAGATTGTTCTACAATACCATATCCAGTCTGGAATGCTCATGCAATTTTTGTCTGCTGAATTTTCATGGCTAAAAAGCATCTTGCGAAGAATCTCGTGCAAACTTATCAGTATAAACAAAAGTGCCAGAATAATTCCTCTCTCCCAAGAGACCTTTCCAAGAAGTTCCAAGTCAGAATTATTTTTGTAACTTATCAAAATGTCTTTTTGCACCTGAATGCTACACACAAAACTAGTTTCCCTGTGTTCTAAAAATATCTGTTTTTCTGAATAGGCATTTTTAGATTTCCATGGGTATGTTTAAGTCCATCTTCTGATAGGTTTAATGAGCTTGCTAAGTACAGACAGTGGAAAAAGTCTTTATAGAAAAGCTTGTGTGAGTCTTTAAAGAGTGTATTTAAAGCTCTGTTACTTCAAACTTTATAAAAAAAAAAATCAGTAAAAACTTTTTAAACTTCATTGAACCTTGATCTTGATATAATTTTTGTTCAGAAGTGTTTCTGGAATATTTCTATGTTTCCAAAATTTTATTTCAGTTTTTCATTTTCCTAAAATTATGTTCATGTTTTTACACAAAATCATTTGCACTTGTTTCTTTTTGAATTAATTGAAAATGTCTGACTGCATGTCAAACTATTATTTCAGGGAAAAAAAAATTGCAATTCCATATTACAGAACAAATAATACTGCTTGTATTGTTGAGATGCATATTATTGTTTATTTTCTCAAAGGATCATTCACATAGCTAGATTAGGTTATATATGAACGAAAAATTGTAATATTTCAATATACTTTGCAAGCATCATTTTTAATTGGTGAAATCTGAAATTTAGTTCATGTCCTAGGTGTTAAAGTACAGAACTGTTGCAGTGCTCCATTTACGTTTGGTATTATTTTTGGTCTGAATGCTAGGTTCACTCAGTATTTTGTTTTAGAGTTTGTATTAGAAATGCAGAGTGAATGTGGCCAGTGCCTTCTTTCCTGTATTATTGTTCTTGAATACTGAAGGAATGCATAGAATGCTATCTCATCTAAATGATTAAATTCTTTTTTTTCTCTGACTCTTCATTGCTATTACTATAGTGATCTACTCTATAAGATCATCTTATTTCTTGCAGATGAATGATGCTATGGGATTTGAATTGCCATGGGTGTATTTTGTCAGTCTCGTCATCTTTGGGTCATTTTTCGTACTAAATCTTGTTCTTGGTGTATTGAGCGGGTAAGCATACACCTTTTTCATCATGAAGGCAGAGTCCTGAATTCAGCTGCCATGAACACACAGGTTATCTTATACAGGTGAGACTTCAGTTGAGATGACATCTTTTAATAAACCTCTATTTCTTTCTCTTCTAATTAGAACAGAAACAGTTTTCTGTAGCTATCATATAAATAACATACAAATACCAAAACCAGACCTTAGATGTACCGGAATATATTGTTCATGTCCATACTTGTGGCAAAATTATAAAAAGGACTAATAATGCTTCTGCACTCACTTAAATGTTATTTTTAATCAATATTCTAAGGCATCACATCTACAACGTAATTTGGGTAAGTAAAGAAATTAAACAAATGTCCATTGATTTTTTTTCAAAGAACTGGGTAAGCTATAAACTTTCAGTGTTGAAACCTACGTGATCTGGCAGCTGCAAAAAGGACTCTGCTGTTTAATGAATGGCTGGATCATAACTTATTTCCTTACATTTTACAGGTAAATGATGCAATAGGATGTGAATGGCCATGGATCTATTTTGTTAGTCTTATCATCCTTGGCTCATTTTTCGTACTTAACCTGGTTCTTGGTGTACTTAGTGGGTAAGCAGTTGAGTTAACATTGTGTATGCTACTGCTACTTGTCAGATGGCCTCTGCATTTACTCAAGCTTCTCAGCGATGGCTTTTTGCATGCACTTGAGATTCTTATGTCATCCTACCAGTGTTTGCTCTTTTGACTGAACTGTGTGATTCTGGTGCCTGTATCTGTCTGACATCACGTTCACCATGCTTGCCAAAAATACTCATTAAATGAGGCACTAATCTCCTTATTCTATGACATTCCAGCAGGGAGAAACATCATTTTGCACACAGAGATGGATAGTGCACCTGTACAAATATTCTCCCCTATAGTTATAGAGAAGTGTCCTTTTCTGAAAGCCCAACTTTTGCTTTTGTTCAAATGTCCATAAAGTAATTAATTGAATTGTAATTTGTGTTTACTGGTCACGTTGCAATATATTTTTAATGGGTGCTTCAAGATCTGTCTTGCAGAAGGAGTATGACTAGGTTACCTTGACACAAAGTGTTTAGTGCTTTCTGTATTGTAGAGCTGTGTACTGCTGTGACACCCTGCACCTCAAGCTGATACATTTATCAATAATCGAGTATCAGTTTAATATGCTTGTCAGTGGGAGGTTGTCACAGCTTTTTGTTGGTTTGTGTGCTCCAGACTCCAGCCAAAAACTAAAGTAGTGTCAGTTGTAGTTGTATAATGTGGTTTAAAATCGTAGTTTATAGAAACAGTTTGCAAGGACTTCTTTGTGCAAAGCCCCCTTACTGAGGTTGCAAAGCCACTTCCTTTGCTGTTGCCTGGTTTCCAATGCACTTGAGCTTGGGAAACTCCAGTTTATGGTAAAGATATTTTCTGATAAATAAATAAAAGATTCTGATAGCATTTGAATACTAAAAGAAATTATTATAACTATATGTATTAGCTTGTAGTTGTACAACAAACATATTGTTCTGGCAGTCTTAGGCAAGCTGTGCCATATTTGTAAGCCAACAGAAAAATTTCTCTTGTATAAAAGCAGCCTGACATTGTAGCTGATGGTGTCATCAGACTGCAGATTGTGTGCGCAGCCTTATTCATGGCTTTGCCCTCTTATACATTAGATTTGAAAGGCATTATAATGCATTATTATATTCCTGGAAATCGGGCAATCAAACAAAATTTCCAGTTGCTGATATAAGTATGTTACAAGAGTGTTTTTACCCGATGAGTGATTTTATAATGTGTTTTTTAAAATCATAAGTCATTTATCTGTATAGATCACTGTTGCACAGAAGTAATAGGGAAAGCATAGATTTTGACCTTACTGTCAGAATCACTTTACAAAGCAGGTGTTTAAAAGCATCCAAGACCTACCCTGTAATGTCTGATTTATACAGTAGTACTGGCTTTGTTTTATTCAGGGACAAATGTGTAACTTGTTGCAAGACCTAGCTTTCATTTCACAGCCACAGTGGACAAAAAAAATAAGGAGAAGGACAAATAGATACAGGTAGTTGTGGTGTAATTTATTTATCCTTTTGATAATGTTACCTAATGTTGCTGTGTGAGTAGACTTCCCACTGAAGTCATTAGTGGGTTAGATTTTTACAGTTCCTTTCCCTAGCCCTTAAGAAGGTCATAAGCAGCAATTAGTTTTCTTCCTGTTGTATGAAGGTGTCATTGAATCATAGAATGGTTTGGGTTGGAAGGGACCTTCAACATCATCTAGTCCCACCCCCCTGCCCTGGGCAGGGACACCTTCCACCAGCCCAGGTTGCCCAAAGCCCCATCCAGCCTGGTCTTGAACCCTTCCAGGGAGGGGGCAGCCACAGCTGCTCTGGGCAACCTGTGCCAGGGCCTCACCCCCCTCACAGTAAAGAATTTCTTCCTTAGATCTAATCTAAATCTACCCTCTTTCAGTTTAAAACCATTACCCCTCATCCTATCCCTACACCCCTGATAAAGAGTCCCTCCCCCCTTTCCTGTAGCCCCTTTAAGTTCTGGAAGGTCACTATAAGGTCTCCCCAGAGCCTTCTCTTCTCCAGGCTGAACACCTCCAACTCCCTCAGCCTGTCCTCACAGGGAGGTGCTCCAGCCCCGTGATCATCTTCGTGGCCTCCTCTGGACCTGCTTGAGCAGATCCGTGTCCTTCTTATATTGTGTGCCCCAGAGCTGGACACAGCACTGCAGGGGGGGTCTCACGAGAGCAGAGTAGAGGGGGAGGATCCCCTCCCTCGCCCTGCTGGCCACGCTTCTCTTGATGCAGCCCAGGACACAGTTGGCTTTCTGGGCTGTGAGTGCACGTTGCTGGCTCATGGTCAGTTTTCCATCCGCTCATACCCCCAAGTCCTTCTCCGCAGAGTGGCTCTCAATCCACTCATTGCCCAGCCTGTATTTGTACATGAGATTGCCCTGACACACAGGCAGGACCTTGCACTTGGCCTTGTTGAACTCCATGAGGTTTGCACAGGCCCCCCTCCCCAGCCTGTCCAGGTCCCTCTGGATGGCACATCCCTCCAGCATGTCACCCATGCCACACAGCTTGGTGTTGTCAGTGAACTTGCTGAGGGTGCCTCAATCCAGCTGTCCATGTCTTCAGCAAAGGTGTGTTATTACAGTTAACTACACATTCCCCTTTTCCCTTTCATGACTCTAATTGTTACTGGTTTCAGATTTTTATGTTTTTAAAAGTAAGTTATGGGGAAAGTAATGCCAGATTTGATAATTTTGTGGCACATGTTTGTTTCTTTGGCTGAAGCCTTGGAAATTGAGAGACCCTCAGCTCAGCTTTAGGTTAGCCCACAGCTAACCTTTACATTTGATATGATACATTTAAAATACCTTATAAGGTTTGCAACATTGATACCTATATTTGTTGGAGTATGGAGTATGCTCTTCAGCTGCTGTTACAATACAGGCAAGAAATGACCCCTTGTCCTTTGGTTCCATCTCACAGTCAAGAAATTGCCACTGATTTTTAGTATTGCTTGATCCATAGAGCTCTAAATCTTTCAGAACCCTTGCTGGCTTGCCTTCAAGTTTCCAGCAAACAGAAATGGCAGTGTCAAGTGTGATGTGAACTCTCCTTAAATTTATAAAGTCATTAATTCCTAAATTTATTTTCTGCCATAGTGTCACCTAACTGCAGTATCACTTGAGTGCTCAGGGTGCTTGATGAATTGTTTGGATCCATGTTTGCCCTTAGTAGTTGAAAAAGCCTTCCTAACGCTCCATTTTTTTGTTTTCTCTGTTGAAGAAAATGATACTAGTGAACTGAGACATGTGGTATATGAATATCACCAATAATTGATGTTGAGAATGGAAGGAGAAAGGAAAAGAGAGTATTTCTAAAAGATATCTATCGTACCAAACTAATGTTTGATATATAAGTGAAGAAGATTTCCTGGCATACTTGCTTGAAACTCTGACAAGGGTCAGTGTGGAATACTGTTACACTGATTTATTTTGATCAATAAATGCTATTTGTATATAAATAATAAATATTTCCCACATATTTTTGTATTTAGACCTACCTGTCAAAATTCTATGGGTAAAAATGATGTGCCAGTAAAATCCTATGGATGTGTTTTTATTCCTTAGTAGAAAACTGATATTTTTCATTCTGAGCCAGGCATTGAATATGTAACATACACATTCTTTGTTTTTTATTCAAGAGTTAGTAGCTTTTATGTTTTGTGCTCTTCAAACCATAGCATGAAACTTAGTTTATGATAAATCTACAGAGAAATTTAACTAAACCAATGAAACTTTGAGAATGCAAAAATTATGCCAACTTACTTGAAAAGCATGGCTTTGCATACAGATTTTGAAAGTGGAATCTGAATGCCTAATACACCTTTTCTGTATGAAAGTGTTACTTCCTGTAATATCGAGTTATGCTGTATATATTTAATCTATTGTTTTGATCTGTTTGTGGTTTTAAAATATTCATTCATTCTCTTTGCACTCCTTTATCACTCTGTGACCATTGGCCCCTTTGTATTTCTGTAATGCCTCTTGTGCACTGCATGTTTGATGTATCTAGATACTGTACAAATGCATAAGAATGATGATTTGGGAGATCTTTTGTTTTACATCTAGCCATTTCTGAAGGTGAGTATTCCTGGTGATCCATGTCAGTTTTGCCTCTTGAAGGACATTCTGGAAAAGAGTTCAGATTTTTAATAGCAAATGTGTAAATTAGTAGAAATAATGTGTGTGTGGAATCTGCATGTGGTAAATATTTTCATTTCTGCATGGGAGCTGACTGGACATTTTTTTCTAAATATTCCCTTGAATAACAAGGATGGAGAGAATTCATAGGCTTGAGGTAATTCAGCTTTTCCAGAATACACTGGTTTTTACATTAGACACTAATATTACTCACAATATTCTCAAAGTGAATTCTCAAATGAGAAGCTCTTTCAGTTTGCAGGACTCTACAGGAAAAGGCATTCTAGAAAAAGACTCAGGACAGGTTTTAGAAATTGTTCCAGATCAAACTCAGGCTCGAGTTCCATCTCAGAAATTATGGAACCAGCTTTAAAAAGACAGCAGAAATGGTTCCAGCTCCAGCAATGACCTGTACGAATTGTCCTAGACTCAGCTCTAGACAGCTCTCCAGAAATGGGTTGCAAGACGAACACCTCTCGAGCAGCTCTAGTGAAGGCCTCTACAAAATCGTCCAGAAAGGGCTGTGGGAAAGGGATCCAGAACATGCTCTAAATCCATCCCCAGTGAATGACTGGGTAATTGAACCTAGATCCAGCTCTGGAAAAGACCTCAAGAAATCACCTTAGTCTCACTCTGGGAAGGGGCTCTAAAGATGGCCTAAGATCTATTTCTGGAAAATGCACTAGAAATGGCTCTAGAGCCAACTATAGATGCAGCTGTAGGAATAGGCTCTAGTGATGGCTCTTGGTCCAACTTCAGTAGAGGGCTCTGAAGAAGACTGTAGCTCTGACCTGAGAACAGACTGGACAAATAGCTCCTCTCTAAACATACTAGAAAAAAATGGCTCTAGATCCAGCTCTGGAAATGTATCTGCAAGTGTGTTTGGATGTGTGGTTCAAAACATGTGCATGTTGATAACATTTCTCAGGACAGTGCATTTCTTAGGAATCTAGCTGGACACCTGGAATCTTTCACAATAAGACTGCATTTTTGAATTCTTTCAATATTTGTAAAGACAGAGAAAAATGCTTGCAGCTCTGGGAAGCTGCATAGATGTATTCAGATATCTTTGCATTGTCACAGTCTTGGGTTGGTCCGCATTTTGCTCATCCACATTACAAATTTAAAGCTGTATGTAGTTCCAAATAATTGTTTTTAGCTCCTAGAAATCACAGGTCGATTGTGACATGGTCACACACAATTTTGATTGCTGTGTCTTTTGAGCCAGCATCAGGTAGTGGATTCAGTCTGTAAGAGTTACCAGAGCACGTTTTTTTTCCTTTGTAAAAATTCCTCTGGTTATGATGCAAGGATTAGGCAGTGCATCTTTGGGACAACTTCACATAATGGAGTGCACAGAAATTGCCACTGAGGAGCTGCCCAGCAGTTCTAGCTCTATGAAGGAAGGGTGGTGGACTGCTTCAAGAACATGCTTTCACATGTAGCTTTGGTTACACACTGTGTGTGCAACAGGCATAAACTGGACCTACATTATCCTAAGTCATGAAATATGAGGCACAGAAATTGGAGCTGAGGAGAGGCCTTCTCCAAATATTCCCAGATAAAAGACCAGAACATATCATGACTGCTGGTGCAAGAGACAGTGAGCTGAAATTATAATGTTGTTAGAAATTACAAAGTTACGGTTATTAGAAAGTTAACAAAGTTAAACCTTAAAAAGGGGCTTGAGAGATACTTATCCACCCTGAAAGTACCTGTAAAAGTATGTTGAAAGTTAAAATAAATCTGCCAGTAATTCAGCATGCATAAAACTGTTTTACCATGAACAGAGAAAATAATAAATTATAAAACTTCATAACATTTATCAAGAGGCATGGCTTTTAATGATGCATGGTAATCTATTCCTAAAGATAGCTCTTATCATTACGGGGTGGTTTCTGCTGATGGCATTTTCTGCTCAAGGCATTAGTATTTCTTTGGGAAGCCATGAGAACAAAGAAGACCTTTCAAACACACTTTAATAAATCTTTGTAAGTTGAATTTATTGCCTTGCTAAAGGACACCAAAGCATAAGCTTTGACATGTCCTTACATACATCCACCTACATGGAAGTCTTGCAGGTTACTAAGAGAATGTTAATTTTTTCAATTTCTTTCCCACAGTATTATGTGCAGTGTATGTACATAATGGTTCTAAAAGCTCAAGGATACATCTCATCCATGCTAATCTCATGGCAATATCTGTCAATTAATGTCATATAAAATATGTTGGCACAGATAAGTTTATACACCTAAGAACTGTTGTCTACAGTGTATATGGAAAAAAATGTAGAAAAGACATTTGAATAACGATGCACCAAATAGAAAACGGCAGTGAACTGTCATCCATAGCCTTTCAGCAAAAGGGAAATGAATTGGTTTTGACAGTGTTCCTTTTCACAGCACAGGGAAGACTTAGTTAAAAAAAAGAAGTTATGGATAAAAATTTAACTCCCTCACATAGATAAACAGAATATGAGTTCAAAAAGAGGAGAGTGACTTCAGCTCTAGATCTCAGCATGTCATGATCTAAAGCAGGTTCTTTTGATTGCTGTGTGGCTAGTAAAAATAAAACACAAATAGACACAAACCAAGGAAATATTATCCTTGATTGATCAGTCGAATATACTAGCAATAATCAGCAAATACTTGCAGCTGTATACAGCAGTAACTCTTCAGTAATCTTCAGTAATTAAAGATGTAATGTTATTTAACCTTTTTTATGTCTCTACATCTGTTACACATTACACTCAGCTGTGAGCTGTTGTCCATGCTTATCTGTATCTGATTTGATTCCACTAATTTGTTGGTTGGTATAGTTACCACCATGTGAAAACTCTTCTGTGAGTCTGGTGGCCAACGCTGTACTCCTGTGAGTACATTTTTTGTTATTATGTGACTGTTCTCTGTGAATAAATGAGAGTCTGGGACGTCTGGGTGACAGTTCTACATATAGCATTAGCATAACACTTTCCACGTACCAGCCCCTGTGTGCAGTAAGTTGCATACAGCAGTAGATGAATTCTCTCTCTCACTGTGTTTGCAGTGATGCAAAAGGGCAATAATATGGCCAATGAAAAATTAGCATCCTGGTTTATGCTTTGACATTGAAGGCAGCTATCAATGCCTAGCGATGCACAGGAGATACAGTGGCGCTCGTGTTGCTGCACGAGCCCCCTCATGAAGTGTCTAGCTTTTGGCATGGAAGAAATTTCAGCTGATAGGAGGAAAGACAGGTGCCAGGTGTCTCCTTAGCTGTTATGTCCATGAATTACAGAGAGAAGGGACAAGAGTATACCGGATACTCACATTTAAGCAAATTGTTGGTTTAGGATTTTGGGGTAATATGACCATGCCTCAAATTAAGGTTTGAGAACCAGAGTGCTGTAATACTCCCTGCTGCCATCTCCACCATGTTGCATCAAGCCATTCCCAGCTGATGCATACCAGCAGGAGTTATTTCACACTGTTGAAGAAAGAAAAACCTGGCATGAAAATGATTGCCCCAGACTATTGAAGCATGAACTCAAAACCTGCATTTTATATGCTTCTGCCTCAACAACACCGTGATGATGGTGTTGTACCTAAGCAGAGAACTGAGATAATTTTTCTTCAAGGAGTCAAGGAAATTTTGGTCAATAGAAATGAAACTCGCATTTTATATAGTAGCTTAGTTATCATTGAAAATGTTATGTTATGTAAGTGAGTCTCCATATAATGTTTTATTTTGCAAGTGATGTTTCCTTTCTGCTGCAGGTACAATTGACTGAGTTATTTACACTATGGATGCAATTTGAATCTTTACTAAGTTTATAGGATATTGTCATATGCTGCTACTTTTAGTCATATTTAACTACATCAAAATTAGGCTGGCTAGGGCTGGGTTGTCTGATTTATTTGCATTTTCAGTGAAATAAAAACCTGAATTACCTCCATCTTGGTAATAATAGACATTCCCAAAAAGATATTCATTAAGTAAGTCCTGTGCTTTATGAAAACTACTTAAATTTGGTTTATTTTTGAACTGAAATTTTACAGGCAATAGGCCTGAGTTACATTTCGTATATTCTGGTGTCAAATCGGAGTAACTCCTCAGGATTTTTCGGTTTGCAGAGCTTGAGTCTACTTACCACAAATAATGTGCCACTTCTAAGCCTGTCAACTTCATAGGCTTCTGGACTGAGTACTGGGTTGATGACAGTCAAGGAGGACAGTTCAGGCCATTAATCTAACCATGTCAATATCTATGCTGCCTATATAGCCTGAAGTTTTTCTTTCTACCCAGTCTCCATAGCCATGAAATGCTGCACAAGGAGCTATCTGCTTCCTCCTTCCAGGGGAGCAGCTAATGTCTACCTATCTTTGTCTAAATATTCAAATATATTGTTGTCTAAATGTGTTTGTCACAAGCTTTAAAGAGTGAACAATCTCTCCCTCATATCACCCCCACCATTTTTTTCAAATAACTTCTTGTTTCTTGGAAAAAAGAAAGCTTTTGTTCTGCTAACAGGAAACTCATTACATTCCAATTTCATTTAATTTCACTTTCTTATTCATGGTATTTCAGTAAAAGGAATATGCACATATGTGTGTCTGAGGGATGTTACGTCATTGTGACTGTGACAGAAAAAATACCATAGAGCTAGTTTCCTCTCTCCCCTAAAGAAAATGAATTCTTCTTAGGTGCTCTATTTCTAGGTTTTAAAAATAAAAGTAAAATTTTTAAATATCATGGAAATTAAGCACCATTACATCTCCCCTGCTGATAAATTGCAGCAGCATTTAACAAGACAATGACTGACTTCTGTGCTGTATTAAAGGGAAAGGTCATAGTTAGCTGTGTATATAAAAAACTGTGTTTAATTCTCTGCGTGCAGCCATTTTAATGTAAAGTCAAAGTTAAAAGGTGGTTCAGTCATGGGTGAAGTGCTGTTGAAAGTATCAGCTTTGCCAACTATTTAGTTTTTAAATTATTTCTTTCACTTCATACAGTAACAGCAGCTTTCATTTTACTTTACCCACACACATCACATAACCTTCACCCTAATGAAAAACACCTGAAGGACTTAACTGGACAAAAAAAGCTAGCAAGACTTGTAACTTCTGATTTCATAGTATGCCGTGATAGTTCTGCCTATGGACTGAGAGTCACAGGTATGTTGCCTCAATCAGATGTAAAGGATGGAGTCTTTGATACTCTCTCTACAAACCAGTTTCTTAAAGGCTTGTGACATCTTCTGCCAAAACAATGAATTTATTTTTTTTGTTCGGTGAGTTTTTTTTAAAAGCAGTTATTCCTCAGAGAGATCTGTTGATATAATTTTCGCGAGCATTTTTGTGAAGAGATGACCTTCTGAAGGACCTCGTCCTTGGATGCCAGGTGAAGGGTAGCAAATGCAAAGCAAGCGTAGGCATTCTTCAGCTTCATTACAGTGCCATCAGATGGAACAGGATGATCTCCACATGCCAGACTGAATTTTGTTGAATTAAGTCCTCAACTGTAAGATGTGTAGTGTCTTGCCCCTTAGCTTTTGCAACAGAATGCTTTTTAGCTTCTGCAACATAACATGAAAAAAAATAGTGTCTGTATGGTTGCATGTAAAGAGCTTAACTCTTAATTTTACTAATGTCAAAGCAGAAATTTAGTGTTTAGAAGATGGACTTGAAGACTGCAAATAAAGCATTAATCAAAAAAACCTGGAGAGATTATATTTTTGAAATTCCAAATAAGTACTGTTTGTCACCGAACTGAAATACTATATTGAAAAATTATGAGACTTATTCTGCTATATTTTGTTAGCAGGGCAACATCAGATTGATAATTGTGTTCACCTTGTTAAAATTGTTACCCTAATTTCCTAATATTTTTCCACTTGAAAAAGGATATTATTGAGTGCTTTAATAAATTCCCCCTTGAGAGTGTATCAGTTAGGGAATATTTTCAAGTGAAATTTCACTATAAATAAAGGATTTGCAAATTCATAGTAAATGAAGTTACTATAGCCATGTTTTATATTTAATCTGAGCCTTACTGTACAATCAAAGGTTAGTCCGAACAAGCTTAATTTTAAATACTGAATTGGGACATAGTTACAATACAGTTCAAAAGATGCTTGCTTACCCTTAATCATACATACTGGTACTCAGATAAGTTGAAAAATGTTTGATCCTTCTAGTAAAGTGAGTTAACGCATTTGGAGCTATGTATCACACCAAATGCAATAATGTTGGCATATGAAAGGTTGAGGTGCAAGAATTTACTTGATAATTGTCTTGAGTCATATATCATTAAGGGAATCAGATTCAGATGGTAATTCAGGTTGGAAGAGACCTCAGTAGGCCATTTTATCAAACTTTCTTCTCAAAGAGCATGATAACTATTCTAATTATCATTCCACAATAATCTAGGGATTGACCCAAATTGCAAACTAAACTACACAGTTAAATACATTGTCTTGAGATTGGGACAGTGAGACAGAGGATTCAATTTATATAACAGGATGTGTTTCTGATCTGTGAGAACAAGATTTCTAGGTTCTGTTACTGAGAGCAAAAGGGCGAAACATCCAGGTCTCAAATAGCACAGGTGTCTATGCATGATGTAGTTAAGAGGGAGCTTACTAGTGGAATTCTGTGAACCGTGCACTGAAATATGTATGTTTGGATATGGCAAATAAACCATGGCTGAAAGAGGAAGATTTTAAACTGCCAGAATTTCCTTTTCCCTGAAACTAATATTCAACTCTGAAATTACTCAGTTACTGCAGGTCAATTTATGGCCATTAGATAAAAACTGATTTTAAAAGCTGTATAGAAGAACACATAACTAATGGGGGGTGGGTGGGAGGAGGATGGGAACAACTCTTCCCTATGGGAAGAGTCAAGAGTACTTTTAATTTTCAGTGAAATCATAAAAGCTCTGAAAGTTTTGATTTAATGGGATAGGGATTTGCCATGACTTCTTTGCACCACTGTCTTGTTTTCAGAGAAGCTCTCAAATCTTCAGTGTCGTTTACTCAGTTCATTTTCTGTGTCAGTGTGCTACTCTGAAATGTCAAGACCTAGGTCAAAATGCCTGGGAGTTTGACGATCAGTATTTTTCTGTTTTATCTGAATTTTTTAGAGAGTTTTCCAAGGAAAGAGAAAAAGCCAAGGCCCGAGGGGACTTTCAGAAGCTACGTGAAAAACAGCAGCTTGAAGAAGATCTGAAGGGATATTTAGACTGGATTACACAAGCAGAAGACATTGACCCTGAGAACGATGAAGAGGTTGATGAAGAAGGCAAGCGGAACAGTACGTGTTCTTTACTCTATATTTCTGTGTGGGACAGTTTGACTGCTTTTAAGGGTATTACACTGGGGTAAATGTAGCCTATTTGATGTCACTTTCTGTTTTCCAGTTTGTAAAAGTGTTCATTAGCAGAGCAGTCATGTCTGTGTATTGATACTTAATCATGGAAGATAATTCAGAATCTTACAAGATTCTGCTCTGAGCTGTCCATGTACAAATCATTGTCTGCACTCATTCACTACTGAGACTTAAAAACTTTGCTTTAGTTGTGTTCTGCAAAAAGTTAGTGCATACAAGCTACATGCCACTAGGTATCATTGTAAATCCTTAGTCATGAAGAATATGTGTTTGCCTGTAAGTGCATGCAAAAGAGATAATAGTAATACAAAAGGATTAAACAATATGACCAAAACTATAGTCAAGAAACAATCTTGTGCTATTAGTGAGAATTTTGTTGAATTTTGAAGTAGGAAAATGACATTCTGAATCTGATATTCGAGAAAACTGTGTAAAATCTTTTTTACTAGATGTATTTAAGTGTGAAATAAATGAAATCTTGTGGGATTTTTGATCTAGATGAAGAAGTATAATTATCACTTACTTTACAAGGCATTTATTTGATGGTAGTGTATAGTGTATAATGGGAAAGGTAATTTATGCTGTAGCAGCCCTCTAGTGCCTCTGACATGAGTACTAACATAAAGGAACAAGTTAGTTTCGTGATATTGCAACAACTATAAATATTATAATCAATTTCTCTATGTCAGAAAATGTGAGTAACAGTCGCGTTTTAATGTAGTAATTTAGTAGAGGTTCTTTTAGCCTCTTAGCCATGTTTACATAGTAGTGGTTAAAGTTGTCATGAGAACTTTTAATGCTGTAAGTAAATGAGAACATGGATTCAGGATGTGGTTTATGATTTAATACTAAACGTAAGATTAAAATCTAAATCTCAGTGTATATATTAATGCTAAATATCACCTTATTATCCATGTGATACTCTGAAAGGCTGTGGTATTTATTAATTTAGATACCATTGAGTATAAGATGTACCTACAAAGGGCTTGTCAAAGACAACTCAGAATATTATTTTCTGTGTTGAAATAATACATTATTACTGTTACTTTTCTTCTAGTGCTGCTAATTTGTTGTGAACTGTTCTTTTAAACCATAACACTTTTCAGAAATAGTAAAATAGTGAAAATTATGTGGTTTGATATCGAGGTATCTGTTTTTAAACTTATTTCTCTATTGCATGTAGTTAAGTTTTTTAAAGTCTTTATATTTTTGAGTTTCAGAATTTTATTAGTCCTTTAGTTAGCAATGAAAGCAGGGTATGAATCTGTGTTGCTGGCTGGAAGGAAACAATGATTTTATAAGAAGATAGAAGACAATTTGTGGGTTGATGTTGATGCCAGTGTCACCCAGAATAGAATAATTTCTGTCTATATTAAAGTGTGTAGCACAAACAGAGTTTTTATCTAGAACAGAGAAAAAAACCCCGAGAGTTCACTGTACTTTGTACTAATGTTGTGGGGAACAAATACATAAACTGTGGCTTTGAGTATCAGTATAACATCCTTAGACTGAGAAATAAAAGACTGCACATTTTATGGAGTAAATAGACTTTGTACAAGACTGCCATGCAGAATTGTAGATGTCGAATTTGCACAGAGTTGGACAACTGTGCTCTCAGCTGTGGTGCTGATGGACTTGATCACCTTGCAAGTCTGCAGGTGAAATCCCAGGAACTTTTTGCGTCCTGTTCGAATTGGATGTTTCTTAATATGCTGCAAAAGAACCATTGGCTCTGGCATTCCTTAAATAGCTTCTAGGGCATATAGGTCTTTCATAAATCAAAAATACTTGTTTGCATAGTTGTTGAGTTTGAGAGCTTTTGTCTCTGACCTGTTAAACATAATTTTAGGGTAAGTTAAGAGTTGGGGGAGACTTGCAGAGTAAAAATAAAAGGCAAGTAACTAGAAGAACTTGAAAACAAATCCCAAGAATTTAATTTCAGGCATGCATATGTATTTTGAGTGGAAATTTCCAGCAAATAGGCAATCTCCTAGCACTCCTCTGGGTTTGTGCAAATGTGCACAAACGTGTGGCTTGGAATTTTGTTTTTAGTATCATCTGCAACAGGGTGTAAAGGAGGAAGGTGCGTATGTATTTTGAGTGGAAATTTCCAGCAAATAGGCAATCTCCTAGCACTCCTCTGGGTTTTTGCACATGTGCACAAACGTGTGGTTTGGAATTTCGTTTTTAGTATCATCTGCAACAGGGTGTAAAGGAAGAAGGGTTGCTGAATTGCTCCACCTCCTTACAAGACATGCTCTGTTGCATATCACATTGCATGGGAGGTATGATGAGAGAAGGAGGAGCTATCTAGCCAGTTATTCCATGGGAAGCTTTTGGGTTAGGAGCATAGTTCTGATGATGAGCTGCCTGTTTGGGAGTTAGGTGAAATTTAGCTAGGTATTACCAAGTTAATAATCTTGAGTAGTAAGATTAGGGAACGAATTCAGTCCAAATATACTGATGATGTGTTTTTAGAACTGTCTTTGAGACATAAGGTAGGACTGGATCCCAAGGTAGGCAGAATAATCATTTGCAGGCTTCTAGGCAGCTATGTTCCTACTTTGAGTACCCAGACTTCTGTATGATCAAGATTACTGCTGATTTATGGTGATGGAAAATCACCATAATGTTCTTCAACAATGTGGAAGAGCTCTGGGTTCAGGATAAAGAAGATCTCTCTATGGCAGGAAAAGGTACACATTTCAAAGGCAGTTAAATAAGTGATTTATAACTTCTTACATAATTCTTCTAAAATGTAGTTTAGGTTCCTGCGACACCAGCATTTTTAAACTTCTAACCAGGGAAGTCATTAAGTGAAGTTGCTTATATATGAACTTTCTGTATTTGTACATCTTTGTTGCCAATATTGGGCAGATATTCAGTGCTGTTGAATAATGGAATACCTTTTAAGTACTAGAATTGTAAACAGGCTTTTAGTGAAAGTTGTCTTTTTTATGAACCAATAGCTAGTTACACTGAAGTCAGAGGAAAAACTTCCATTAACTTCAAAGCATTCTGAATTGAGCTCAAAATGCAGAAATGAGTGAGAGGTGAGGGATTTAGCTCTGATTAGTTATGCTGCCGGTAATTTAAATTTGTTTTGCCTGACGTTGCTTGTGTTGTATATATGGACACATTTTTATTTTTTACGTTGCAACTGCTGCCATCTACTGTGTAAATGCTGGAATTACATGTACTTAACACGAAGGGGTTACATTGGCTGACTTAATGGAAGAAAAGAAGAAAAGCAGATTTAGTTGCTTTGGCCGTTCTTCCAATAAACATGGTAAAACATGTTTTGATTTGCAGTTCAACTTTCTTTTGTGCCAATACTGCATTTGATGTGTTAGCTTTTGAAAGCACCTGTTGTATGCATTTTCTATAGCAAAGGCATATACATCTTTAGCATGTAGACACTCATGCATGCAGTTCTGCTGGTTTCAGTGCATGTTTGAAATAGACTGGTGCTGCAGTGCTCTACCTTCCTAAAGCAGTCTTTAATCCATTTAGATTTCCACTGAGTGTCTTTGTTTGTGACTGTTCTTGTTAAAGATTTTCTTTTTCAAAAGTCAGGTAAACCAAATAGAAAGTGTGTTTTAAATTCAGGTGTGAAGAAATTAATAAAAATGTTTTACAAGCCTTATAATGGATTGTAGTGGTAGTGTAAGCTTAGAACAGTGTCATGATAATATTTACTATTTATTTATGTACTTTAAATGTAGACTCTAACAGAACATAACAAACTTTTACTGTCTCCTCTTGTTACTAATGTTTCTGTAATTAGTGTTTTATTCAATTTCTTTCCCACCCAATGGAGATGGACGGGGCGGGGGGGGGGGGGGGGGTAGAGTATGATAGTTATTTTCAAATCTGCACTCCTTTAATATTGGCAAATATATGGAGTTGACATAATCACAGTTGCAGTAACTAGGAGATGTAGTTTAATCTTACCTACAACAAAGTTCTTGGAGCAACTGACTTCCTTGCTGTCCTGAGAATCACTATTGTGTCTCAGACTGAGGCTGACAAATTTGATCCAGTTACTTTAGAGAATGCAGAATATTGAGTCAGAAATTGCTAGGACCTAATGAAATATTTTCTACAAATACTGAGTCTACTTGAAATGATTTGTGTAACTGTTACATATATTGTCTAAGAGCTTACACAGGTTTACAGGCTGGAATAATTTTTCCGTAAAATTTGGATACGTGTTTCAACATAGTCTTTAAACTAGCAGGTTCGGGTTCTGATGCCAGTCACAAAGCAGCATAGAACCAGCTGAAAACTCGCTGTCATGTACTGGCTGCAATGGCTGTCTCACTACTAGTACCTGCTAGTGAGAAGCGTTCTCAAGCATGTGTGCACTGACTTAGTTTCATCTGTGTCTTGCAGGGCAGGTGTACCTTTTAAGAGCAGGATTTTTCCAAAGTACAAACTGGTGGCCTAAGTCTGTTTGTATTTGTGAGACTATTATGCTGATCCAAGTAGCTCAAACTTAGACTGCTGTTGGGTTAGAAATCTCACCCTAAGTACTTGTCTTTGTATTACCTCTACCTCTATTTCTGTTAAAAGCACCACGTCTGTAGAGTATACAATATTCTCAAGATTCAGTGTCATCCTTCAGGCTAGAAGTGGTTGGTTCAGTGATGCTTCTGTAATGAAGGCTGATTGTTTTGCTCTCCTTCCACTGCTGTGCAGCCAGTCAACTTTATATTGAGTTTCTATGGGCTGCATATAAAAAGAGAGAGCATATAAGAATGATAGTTGATAGTATTGACATTAAATCAGCTCTGTGAAAACAGATACCTCACTACAGTGTCGTGCAGAACATCTTCCAGGCAGTCCCTTTTTAAACCCCGAGGAACTTCACAGTCAGAGTAGATAGTACCATTTTTTTCTGATATGTTTTCTGGACATTCAGCAGACTTAGGAAAATTCGACATGAATTTGCAATGATAATGTTGCCTCTTTGGGGATTTTTTTTGTTCTATTTTGCTGTTTGACTACTTTAAAAATTTGGTGTACAGGCTTCAGAAAGTCCACACACTGATTTGAGAAAGAATTAGGAGAATTTTGGAGCTCATGGAGTTGGTTGAATGTTACTAGCAGGCAGAAGATGACCATTTTACCTCTAAAATGTTGCCAGTATAGTACTTTTTTAAGTAGCTATTTTTGATTATCTGACTAGCTGTGCAGATCACTCGGCTTCTGCAGCTCTTTTTCTTCAGCATGTATAACTAGAAAGCTACCCAGGGTGCATCAGTGTGGAGATGAGATCAGCCTGTACATCAAAAATGCATAGCTGAAGTTGAAACAGATTAAAATATTAATTATATACTTTCTAGATGAAAATATTTCCAACAATAATACTTGCCACCATGTTTCAGTAATTCAGGGTGTAATTTAGCCTGCCTCTGGATTCTACAGTGACACTAAATTGTCGTATTGCAGGATTATGGAATTTATTTCTTCCAACTCCAGCTGGCTGGGTCATACCAGTGCTGATGGACACTGGCTTGCTTTTAGCTATGCATTAGTTATGCTATGTCCTGGAGTGGAGTCTGAAATCCTTGCTCCAAAAACTGAAAATGGTTTAGAGTAAAAAGTGATCTTTATAACGTGAGAAAAACAATCTATTTTCTTATCCGCAGAAATGAAATGTAGTAGTTGATATATTTGACCTATTTGCTATATACTCAGGAAAGTATTAAGCTGCACGCTATATGGTTTGTTTATATTGACTAATGCAAGCATTCTTTTGTTTGAAAGCATTTACCATAAGTGAAGAGAGCTGATACTATCTAGAAATCTAGATAATCTTTCCAGAAGAATTCCAGTGAAATAAGGGCAAAAGGTGAATAAAGAGTAGAGAAAATTTGGTATCTTCCTTTGAATACTGAGTACCAGCTTAAGGATCTCAAAAATCGAGATCTTATTGAGATCAGACGGTCTTTCAAAGGTTCATTCTGATTGCTGTACTTTGCTCAGTGAACATTGCCCTTAAAAGCTGTGGTCATGAAATTGAGTCTTCAAGACTTGCCAGGTTGCTTGCATTAGTGAGTGTGGATGTGGTCATGCAGTGCTGTTGCTGTTGTCTTCTGGCTAAAGATTTAATGACTTGATAGCATTGCTGGAGCTAGACTTCCACATGGTGCCTTTCTCAGTACTTCTGTCAAGTTTTGCTTTTGGCATATAAATTATATTGATAGCTGAATTTCTGATGTAAACTGAACTGTCTATGGTTCTTTTTTTCCTCTTCTGTTTTTGTAACACAGCACCTGCAAGTCACTAACAGAGATAGAGCAGTAGCCCTGTCTGAAATAGAGAGTAACACTCTGGCTGTATTTAATAATTAGCAGAACTGACATTGGCTTCAGTGGGGACAAAGATTTTTTTTTTTCCTTTGGTACTTTGTTTTTCTTCGTGCAGTTACTTCAAAAAGGGCTTGTATTTCTTACTGTGGGTTAGTGCATCAAGTCTGGGTAGGTTTGAATTAAAATTCTATTACTTTACACTTAGTCTTTTAAAAATTATTCGGTATGTATTAAAACAAATACCATTTATGTAACACTGAGTGTTACACTTTATAAGGAACTGGATTCTAGGTACCACTTTTAGATGAGGGAAGAAGAAATAGTGTCTCAAATTGTGAGACACGCTTTGCACATGTGTAACACTTGCAAAAGTGGGCCTAGCTCTGTTTTCATGGCAGCTCTTAATAACAGTGTACGAAGCAAGACTTCTGCACTCATGTTTTGCAGTTGCCTGTCACAAATGCTAAAACGTTCACTAGGTGACTATAATGTTGTGTTTCCTAGCAGCATGCAAGTCACCCAGCACAAGACAGCTGTTACAGTTCTTTACCAGACAGGGAGACTCCTTGCATTTATTGCAAAAGACTCTGGCATTTTAAAATGTAAACTCTTAGTTCTGAAGATCTGAAACTATGTCTGAAATAGTTTTGTAATTTTTTTTTTCTTAAACCCCTTGAAATTTTCATACTTTAATTTGGAAATCATCAAAGATTTTTAACTTTACTTTTGAATGCAATTCCTTTTGAACTCTGACTGTAATCTGTGAAGTTCACACAAAATTAGCAACGTTCATTGAGGCACTTGCAGGTGCTAATGGGGGATTTTTAATATATAAAGCAATTACAGTAATATTTTAAAAGAATCATCAAATCAGAAGAACCTTGTGAAAGAAGGTTTTGCTGTGCTTACTGCCTGAAGTGCCTTGTTTAGTCAGAGACATGCATGGACATTTTTGGTCTTCCTTTGTTATGCCAACTTTGTGTTTAACATTTTCTGTAATGGTGACTTACATTTATGAGGACAGATTCTCAGCTGTTGCAACTAGTAGCTGAGCATCTAGCCTGCATAGACCCATTAGGCTCTCAACTTGGATGGAGTTGGTGAGCATGGAAATCAAACTACCATTTAGCATTTCCATGAATCTCTGTGTCAGTGTTGAGGCAATATAGAGACTGTGCAGAAAAACTGTTACTAATAGTTCTCATTTTGTAGCTGATCTGTAGACAAATCAGAAAATTCAGGGCCTGATTCTCGAGTCTCACTTATATTTAGATGTGCATAATTAAGCCTACTTTAAGCCTCCCCTAGACTGCCAAAATAGTGAGACGTTCCTAATGGAAAGAGGCATGAAGTAGCCCTTCTGCCTTCAGTACTCTCAGTCCACAGACATTGCTTAAACCCTCCCCAACAAAACAAAACAAACAAAAAACCCAAACAAGCAAACCATCAAAACAGCAGAAGGTACACCCCAGAATACCTTTAGGATACTCTATTTTTCTTATATTCTTGCTGTTCTACAGTGATTTCAGTGCATCTTCCACCTCTTTTATTTTTTCCTACTTTATATGTTATTTCTACTGTATAAACCAGCAACATTAAATTTACACTTTTCTTGTTCCTGATGCTTTCCTTTCATACATGCTTTGTAGACCTGGAAGTAGTGTTTTCCCCTAGGAAGTACTGAGAGCTTTGGCTGTTCATCATTTCCTAACACTTTTTGAAATATGTTGTCCTCCCTCTATATTTTGGTTGATTTGAAAATAAGTGGTGATGACCAATCTGCAAATGAGTTTTGTGTAAAATACCGTTAGCTACAATTGCTAACTATTCGGTAATGATCAGCTGTATGTGCAGTAGTTGCTGTGTAACAGATGTAATAATCTTGTGTAACATGTAATGAACTTTGATGACATTTCTTGGAATTAGTGAGCATGTTAACAACACTTAAACTGATAAGCACCTCCAGCGTGTAAACAGAACACTACTTAAAATGAAAGGTCACAAAATCTAGCTCAGGTTTACTTCTTTACTAGAGGTTGCATGCTCTTTGTTACAAAACTCCTCTATGGTGTATTCTGTAGTGCGTTTTCAACAGTTACACTGAATCATTGAAAAGAAACAAAAAAGCTACCAGTACACTCTGGAATTTTGTGTGTTGTTGTTGGTTTTTTTTTTTTTTGTTGTTATAAGAGGACTGATGAAGTGTCTGACTTCATCTGCCATTCCTCAGATCTTCCAAGCTCTCATTAGACCTGGAAGAGGGGGAGGCATTCTTGCAATAGAATGGGAGATCACATTCTGTGTAATGCCTTTCTTGGCTATCAATCTAAAGCAATTTCTGTCTCCTAACAGCAAGCATGCCCACCAGTGAAACTGAATCAGTGAACACAGAGAATGTGAGTGGAGAAGGAGAGAACCCAGCATGCTGTGGGAGTTTATGGTGAGTACATGGAATGTTTTCAAGTAGTCACCTTCATCATCTCAAAATTTAAAAGAATCATTTTCCCCCCTTTGTTTATTTAGCCAAAACTGCTTTCAAATAGTCACACTTTGTATAATACTTGGGGTTTTGTCTTTCAGTAGTTTAATATTAGGCCACTTAGACTTCAGTGCATTAAAGCACTCCTAAAATGCTCAGATTAAGAAGATATAAAACAATTCAACTAAACTTCCAGTGGAGTCATGTCTTCATGAAAGCTTTTATAAATTATAATTTTTGTCAAAATAATAAGAAAAGTTCCTTATGACACATAAAAAGAAACATTTTCTGTTAAAGTGTGCATGATCTGGACAATACGTATTTTTCAGGCAATAACAATGTATGGGAGTATTCCTATATCCCATGGTTTTTACTTTTTATTTTCTCAGATTTTCATGACTTCCAAGCAGCTTCTACATGAGCAGTTTATTTACTTAGTTTTAAAGATTTCCTTTCTTTCGCTTAGAAAATATGTAAAGCTTTAAGAATGGTATTTCAGAAAATAAATAACAGACAAGAGAATTTCAACATTCATGATGCATTTTGTTAAATGCTTATTTTTATGTATATGTAATTCCAATGTAATGATTTGCAGAATTCTAAAGAGAATGAATTTGTGTTAATTATTTTTTCCACATTCTTAAAAACGTGTTTTCCTTTTCTTTCAGTCAAACCATCTCAAAATCCAAGTTCAGGTCAGTATTTTCCTCTCTCTTCATCACTTTTTTTCCTTGTGATTATTTACACAACATGATGATCTCATATAATTATTCTTTATTTACTGTACTTTAAATTTACTCTATGAAAATTCTTCCTGACAGTTACTGGTGAATACAAAAGTAAAGTATCCATGAACACTTTTAGAAATCAAACTCCCTGATTTGCTTTGCTGATATTTGTTGCTCTCTCTTCACTTATTAGGAGCATTTGGGAATATGAGCTTCTATATTCAAGTAAGATTGCAGAAAGGAAGTGTTATAAGCAAAATTAAGAATTAATAGTCCTGATATTGTAGACACTGGATGTGCCAGTACAAAACCAATAGATTTCTTTATTCTGATTTTGTTTTCTAGTCTTATATGACATATATTTAGTAATTAGAAAGAATAAATGCAAACACAGAAGAGATACATCTTTTTGTTTAAAAAGATTAGGTTACTCCATGAAGGAACAAAAAAACCCAAACCAAAACCCTAAGTGATTTAAGGTAAGTAATCAAGTGGTAGTGAATCATGAAGGGCAAAGACACTCCTACAGTTGCAGAAAACCCACAGAATAAATATTTTTCACAGAAATTTTTCAGTGAAAAAAAGGGACAATCAAGAAGATTTGGCAACATCTGGCATCAGCAGTTTTGGCAACATCTGGAATCATTCCAATTTTTTAACCCTAGTAAAACTGATTTCAGTGTTGGATGTATGGCAAGTAATTCATTGGTAACAGCAGTGTATTCTCCTTGCAGCAATGAAGAGGAATAGCATACCCAGGTTTATTCTACTAGCCTTACTAGCTCTAATGACCTACCAGCGCTGACCAGTTGCAAGCAGTTGGAGTGGACTTGTGTTCCTTCTGAATAGTCTTCTTTCTTTCTTGAAGAAGAGCTCCCAGGCAACAGTTAACTGGTGCTTTTCTACACTGAGAATTTTTTTGTGTGATGCTATGATCAAGCTTTATTTTGTCATCCCTTTCAGCCAGAAAATTGGTGACAGCATATAAATCTGCCTCATTGCTGAAAACTGTGGGATCTGGCCATTTAGAATGGTAGTGAATACACAACTAACTTTTTAGAACTTTCATCACTAGTTATAAAAGCTGTATCATTTCTTGTATGTCTTCTGCTACAGAATCTGGCCTTAGCTACACCAACTGAATGGATCAGTTATGTCCATGTGGACCTTTGAGCTTAACCCTTCATGAGAATTATGAGATGAGACTGCTTTTAGCTCAATAAAGAGAAGTGATTCAGTGTGCTAATGGTCTGTAATTCCTCTTGCCATTGCTTCCAGTTACCATAACAGCAGAACAAAGGGAACAATATGTTTATTATTTTGTTAACTGAGAATCCCAAACAAGCATGATTATTTTGAATCCTGAGATTGTCTCCAATCAACCTTATAGCATACTATTTAATGCTATGAAGCCTATTCATGCTGGTTTTAAAGGAGATATTTGAATATGAGGTGGTCACATGAAACTTCAAATACCAGTCAGTGCAATAGATGCCATTTTACTACGTTCTCCAAATTTGGTCTATTTGCACAGTGGTGTCTCATAGAAGCATTACAGACAAAGCAAATTAATGCCTACATTCTGAACTATGCCAATACTTTAAGGGAAAATAGAACTCCAGAAGCTGTTGCATGAAAGCTGCTACGTCATCTTTGAGAAAGGAAAATTTCTACCCAAACCTGATATTTTTAATAGTCCAAGCAGTAAGAAGCAGTCAGTGCTATCCATCTCTACAATCAATGTTCATAATCAACACGTTTGAAAGAAAAATTACTTGCAAGCCAGAAAGTCGCCAAAGTATCTCCAGCTGTCTAGGTTCTGCCACTGTCCTGAATGTCTCCTGCATGAGCTCTTTGATCAGAGTCTGTTCTTGTAGCATTAAAAAACACAAGTCCCACAGAAGTTCATTCATATGTGCATTGCTGCATCTGTTCACAGAAGTTGTGGCAATTGCAGCGGGATGTTGGTGTCTGTTTTGGAAGTGCTGCAGAGGTCTGCAGCTGCTTGAGGTCTTCAATCCTACTTTTTAAGCTGAATTTAGTAGTGGGAATACCCCCTTCAACTTTTACGTCTTGTAATACCGGAGAAAGATCTATCCCTTTTAACATAATGAATCCATGTGAGGAGTAGTTTTGAGGCAACAGAGCTCAAAATTATGGTTGTGCCACTGTCTTCCAAACAGATGTGGCTTGCACAAGGTCCCAGATCCCTAGAAACAGCTGAGAGCATCTGTTATTGAGAGAAAAAACACTTTAAAGAGCTGCTGGCTTTGCAGTGCCACTAAGAACAGAGGGTATCTGCTCTTCTATCTCTATAAGGATCTGCAGACTCATGGTCCGCATCCCATTGCTTCTGGATACCTAACACCACATGTTTGCAAAATCCATTTTTGTGATATGTCAGAGGAATGTAATTTTGATGTTTTTCATTGGAATCATTAGTTTGTAAAAAGTTCTGTTTTCCTAAAATACAGAAACTCTCAGTTCTGCAGCAAAGCCCTAGATTATGTGTTCAGCTGTCAGGGATGTCCTAGTACATTCTAAGCCAAATGCTAAATCTTGGTCTAATTCTCATTTTTCTGGCCTGATCCTTGCTCCGACTTTGGGAATGTTATTCTGCCATGGCAGTACACAATGTTTCAGGGCATAGTAAATCAGGACAAGGGTGTTGGTTTGACCATAAAGGTCTTTGCTTTGGATCAAAATAGAAAATGCTTTTTATTGCAAGCTAGTCTACCTGCTGTACCACAAGGGAAAATAGAAGTTAATCCTTGAAAATATATTTCTATACAGTCAGATGGGTACTTGGTCAAGAGAATCACATCCTAGCAAGATACAGCAATTATCTGCCAGTTTATTAAGTAATTGTGTATATTAACCACATATACATTATGCTAGGATATATATGGGTAAATATGGTCTCTGCTGCATATTTGTAATCTTCCAGGTGGAATTTCAGATGTTTTGATACTAGAACAACTGGTTTTTTTCCTCACATGGAAGTGACAGAGCTATTATTAGAGGAAGATGGGGATCTGCTAGTTGAAGGGATTTGTGCACATTGTCCTCTGTGAAGACCCCTGTTTTTAAAAATTCACTTCATCTGCCAGTATGATTATATGATCACGTTAACCTTCAAGTCATGCTAAAAAGTTGGTACTGTGCCCTGAATCCTGTAAATACAAAAATGAGGAATGGAAAAATACTCTCAAAGGCTTCTATTTTTTCATAATGAGTGAATGCTCTGGTGAAATTCTTCTGTCCCATATTTTATAAATAAGAGTAGTGAAGTGTAGGGTCCCTGCACAGATGTTAGCACCTGCAATTACAGAAGAATTAATCTTGGGCATTAATATTTACTCATCTGTGAGTTTACTGGTGAAAATATGAGGCATGCCAGTTTTGCAGATAGAGGGATTGATGATTCTAAATGTGATTCTAAACAGAAAGTCCAGTTTAGAAAATTATTATGTTATAATGAAAGGTTGCTGATAAAAAATAATTTGAAAATGAATCTTTCTACCTTCACATAGGTCTAGTACCACTATACAAACACATGTGACTAGCAAGTAAACAAGTTAAACCTCATTGATTCTGCATGACTGACTGACCCTGAGTTCAATCATCCTCAATACAGGGTGGGATTTCCTATGTATGGATTGAAATTTAAGACCAGGGCCTAATGTACCACCTGAATATGAATACTTGAGGGAATGAAAGTGAAATTTGGAACACATTTGTAAGAATAACGATTTGCTCATAAGTAGTTATAAAGATAAAATGATAAATTATTTAATGAGAATAAAAGCAGTGAATAATTTGGCTCGTTGTAATAAACTCTGTCAATTATAAGTGTCCTCTGTGATTTTAATATTTATTTAACTGCTGTGTTTTTTGGAAAATGCTTGATAATTTCATGAAAGCAATGTTGTATCATTGCAAATTTATGAAAATGGAATTTCTCTTCAAAATAAAAGGGTACATTTCATTCTTCCAGGAAAAAATTGTGCTATTTGATTAGAACTAGGAGGGGCGTTTACTAAAAAAATAGAAGACTATTGAGTGAAAATAGTGTAATTTGTTTTCCTATTTTATATAGCCACAGGTTTTCAAGGTACAGCAGGCCATCTACTGCAGTCTGCTACTTACTGTTTATTTCTTTGCTTGTACCAATCTAAAGAAGGTGGAAAATTACTCCTATCCTCTTTTTGAATTTTGCTTTATTTCTGTAGGCTTTCTAAACATGTTTATTCATACACTTCTACATGTGAGTGGCATTGCACACCCTTTGGCAGAGAGTTATACATGTTGAGATTGCTTTTGGCTCCTATGAGTAGAGATATCCAAACAATAGTATTCTTGTTTCATTGACTTCAATGATAGGATGTTCTGTAAGTGTAAAAAAAGCTGTTTTACTTACCCAGGGGAGTGAGCCACCCTGATGATGGCCGTGGATATAACACTGCTTAGCAGGGGACTGGCAAGATAAGAATGTTCTTGAATACCATGTTGATTTAGGTCAGGACAGGATATTTTTCCTTCATGTGCTTAGAATACTGATAAGACTTGAAACCTCTTTGTACTGATATGTGAAACCAGTATAAAATTTCCATTACCACAAGTACAAACTTAAGGTGCATAAGGAAAACTCAGTTAATGCTTGAAGGCAGTGCCAAGCTCAGTTATTTTTATGGTGGTGTTATTGCATATTCATTCTATTTTCTGAGGCAGATTTAAAGTATTTTTAATTTTATACATACTAAATACAATACTTACTAATTCAGACATTAAAAGTATTAAGAAATTTGTCCAGTTATTTGTAACAGTTTTCAAAAGACCTAGTTCCATGTTTTGGTACTGCCAAAAAGGGCTGCAGTGCCCTTTCCCTGTCTCAGCCTCTCAATCTTCCTGCTCTTTCTGTAATGTGGCATTGCAATGAATTGGATCAGACAACTGATCAGCTAAAATCAACCCTGAACAAAATAAATCAGTTTCCACCAGTCAATTTTCAGGTTTGGCTCACTGCATTGAGTCTAGTTTTGGCAAAAGGGAAAAGGAGAGGGCAGAACAAGGAGAGCAGACCATCCCTTTCAGTCACAACAGATTTATGCTAGACTGACATGATAGTGAAACTATAGAGGAAGAAGCTTGTGCATGCACACTCTCCTCTGTGCTTTGCTATTTTAAGGTTAGGTCAAGCGTCCGCTAGAATCTGTGCCTGCTCTGTCCCTTGAATTTTGGATGAAGCAGATGTTAGTTCCTAAAATTTATTATCTACTATAGCTGTAGTTCTGGGTGTGTGAATTTTATATATCTCCCTTTTAGGTAATACTATGTGATTCCTAATCCTTTTCTTCCTATGACTCAGTAATTCATTTTCTTCCTGTTTCACAAATGGAAATGCAACTCAGGGAGACTAATTCGTTTACTAAAGTTCCAAGAAGTGAAGCAGAGAAATTAAATCTGGTCTTAGAGTCTAAAGCGAAGCTAATACCCTCACTTGTGAGTCCAACTCATATCTAGATAGGACCTGTTTACTTGTCCTTCATTATCACTCTTACTCATTTCACAAACATTTGCCTGCTGACACAATTTGAAGGCATGTTAGTAGAAATCCGTAGGAGTCACTGAATGAGATTTCTAACATTATAGGGTAGATTTCTAAAAGTTGACCTCATCATTCCTGCCTTGTTTAATCCTGCCAGGATTTTGCCTATGGTCAAACTCAAAGCCTTAATTTTCATTTCAATTTCAAATGTAATTTGAATTCTAAGTTGCTTCACTGGCTTTTCTTTACTACTATTAACTGTATGGAGCCTGGGAAGACAGATATATCTTGTTACTCAATGAAATGTTAAATGCAGCTTAATCTAATTATGTCACAGTCAATTAGAGTCTCCAAAAATTGTGGTTTACATTTAAAAATCTATAATGAAATCTAAAAAAGGAATAACAGATTAGCACTCCTTAATCTGCAACTGGTAATAATTTACACAACTATCTGAAGTATTGTGCACGTATTTCTGAAAATACACCAGCTCACACATACATACTTGTGCTATTTTCTACACAGAAGAAACCCTCCTTAAGTTCATGTGTTTTCTTTGTAATAATAACTCTGTCTGTATTTGAACTTTCAGTCGACGCTGGCGTCGCTGGAATCGATTTAATCGAAGAAAATGTAGAGCTGCAGTAAAATCTGTCACATTTTATTGGCTGGTTATTGTCTTGGTCTTTCTGAACACATTAACTATCTCATCGGAGCATTATAATCAACCTGACTGGCTGACCCAGATCCAAGGTACAATCAAAAATTATCTGTCCTGTTTTTGACTATGAGTACTTGCATTCTATCAGTGGTTACTTTTGTACTTTGCTATTTTGTTGTTTACTGTCCTGAAGGATATTCAGCCCAGCCAAAGGGAGATACAAGAAATGACTGAATGTATTTGATTACCGTAACTGTAACACAGCTTAATGGCATACCGGCAAAAACCTGACAATATTAAACTAAATACCTGTACTTTTATTGTTAAGCCATGCTTGAAAGATAAGGAAGGAAATGGTAACTGGCACAGCAGAACATGCTGTGGGCTGTGTTAAGTTACATTGTGGACTCAAGCTGTGTGGTGAGCAGCCATGAACTGCATGATGGATTGGAAAGACGAAAATAGTTTAAAGGCAGCAGGGAAATTTACATCCTTGTGTAACTTTTGCCACTTAGATATCAAGTACAGTCCAACATAAAAACCAGTGCTTCCTTCTTAAGGAAATTAAAAATGCTTCAAAGTAGTATAGAAGTGTAGTACTAATATGTTAAAATAAAAATGGAATCTATGAGATAATTCAGGAATGTCTTTTTTTTTTTTTTTTTTTTTTTTTAATACTTTGTTCCAGATATCGCAAATAAAGTTCTCCTGGCTTTATTCACCTGTGAAATGTTAGTAAAGATGTACAGCTTGGGCCTACAGGCTTATTTTGTTTCTCTTTTTAACCGCTTTGATTGCTTCGTTGTTTGTGGTGGCATTGTTGAAACCATTTTGGTGGAGTTGGAAATTATGTCACCCCTTGGAATTTCAGTGTTTCGCTGTGTTCGTCTCCTGCGTATTTTTAAAGTAACAAGGTAAGATTAACTAATACTGATAACTTTAGGAATAGCTGAAGGGTGATCAGCAATTCTTTTGTAATACTTCATCATGCGCTGCTCTTTTACTGTTTTGTTTGGGGTTTTTGTGGTGTGTGTTAACACACGCATTTTAATTTATAGGCACTGGGCATCCCTGAGCAACTTGGTAGCATCCTTGTTAAACTCAATGAAGTCCATTGCTTCACTGTTGCTTCTGCTTTTCCTCTTCATCATAATCTTCTCGTTGCTTGGAATGCAGCTGTTTGGAGGCAAATTTAATTTTGATGAAACTCAAACAAAACGGAGCACCTTCGATAATTTTCCACAAGCTCTTTTAACTGTATTCCAGGTAACTTTCTTTCATCCCGTATGAAACATTTTACCTTCGATGATCAACAGAACTGTTTAAGTGATCATGTTGCCTGAAAATAAAATCACAAATACTATTTACTCAGTTTAATTTAAGTAGCATTCTGCTCATTAAATTCAGTATTCTGGTAACTGCACCATTTGTACCATTTGTTTCATTTCTTATTTGATCTATCTATGCAACACAGCTGTCATATTAATTACTTCACAAAATTAAATCTCCTTTGTCATCAAGTACATACTAGAAAAAGAGATGGAATGTTATTTTTATTTTAATCAAATTATTTTCTTCAACTTTATTAGCTATATAAAATTTCTGCTATTCCCAAGCAGGAAAAAATGAGAAGCATTGTAGGAGTGCATATTTGGATATGGATCATATCACTTACTATAATATACAAATAAATATGAATTTCTTTAAAGAGACACTGTCAGGTTTATTAAAATTTCATACTTACAGTTTACTTTTCACTATTCTATGATCCTTTTTTTATTTTTCCTAATTTGGATACTAAAATTAGGTTAATTGGTTTCATCTTTCTAGCCATTGTCATGTTTGACATACCTTTGTACATTACCACAGTGTTTAGTTTCAGACTTTGTAGGTCAGTGTTTAAAGCTGACACTGCAAGACTCAACTTTGTGTCAACTTCCTGTCTTTTTGATAGAAGTTTCAGGGCAAGTAAAAAGTCTTTCTATGTGATTTTAACATAAGGGAATATTAATTAGAAATTTTCTTTAGAGGACAAGTGTCCACATTTGACCTGACATTGCCCCTTTAAAAAATTAAGGCTGTACTTCCAAACTCAGCTAAGTTATATTTTATTCAGATTTTAGGCTGCCTCATTTTCAAAGCAACGAGGCTTTCTTCAGTTTTGGAATACACTCAGGAGCAACCAGCCTGTTGGGTGCTCAACAACTATGAAAATCAGCTTGATAAGTTTAGCTCTCCAAAAGTGGATTTCAGGAATTGGCATGCATATTATTTTCTTGATCAACCAGTTAATTACTTAGAAGGAGAGTCATTATTACATGTTTTCTCAGGACAGAACTAATAATTTTTAAGAATTGGCTTAGAAATATATCAAGTGCCCCTATAACCTGTATTGTATTACTCAGAATTTTTGTTGTAGTACAGAAAAAGTGGAGGTGCTTCACTGTAAACTATTCTTTTAACTAGGATCAACAGATAACAGATTTCTGTAAAATTCCTTTAGACTTTGGTGAAATTATGTGAAACAGTAGCCAATAAGAATATCAGGTAATTCTCTCACAGCACTGAGCTCCATTCAGTTTAAAATAGCCACCATTTTAAAAGCTATAGCAGGTAGTGTATGTGTGTGGTACGCACATTATATAATTCATGATAAATGATGATAAGATGGCCAGTCCCTGTTAAAACTGAAAATGGGTAGATGAATTTGCAGGACATTTCACAATTGAAAGGATTTGTGGCCTCTATTTAAAAAAAAAAAAGAGAACATTAAAACATACACTTACCTGATTTTCAGGAGTGATAAACATTTGCGGGCATTACTACAAGTGTGGCATTACTGAAAATCAGGGCTCTTTTGCATGCCAAAATCAATAAAATTAGGCTTCTTTTTTTATTATTTTTACCTTTGAAGTTCAGTGATGTAAATGCATAGCATAAAATAAAAGCTAGTAGAGTTAAACCCAAGCTTTCAGGAGATGCTTGTTTAAATGGAAATTTTTAAACAATGAATGAAAATATTATTGTATTGTTTTATGTATACAGAAGGTTAGCCTTAATGTGTATTGTGGTCAGAGGAAATGTATTTCTCTATTGGTCTTTTTGATGTTGAGTTACTCATAATTTATCTGCTTCTTAGATTCTGACAGGTGAAGACTGGAATGCTGTTATGTATGATGGCATAATGGCATATGGTGGCCCGTCATCGTCAGGCATGATAGTCTGTATATATTTCATTATCCTCTTCATCTGTGGTAACTGTATCCTTTGCACTCACTGGCAAAATCTCTAAATGGGGCTGTGTGCCGGGGAAATATGCGACATTTCTCTAGGAAGTGAGTAAATTGCAGTGGACATGCAAGAGCTTTCTGCTTGTGCTAAGTCCTTCAAATTCCCTAATGAATGAAACTCCAGTGATCTCTGAGTCCATCTACATCCACCACAATGGCAGAAATCAGAGAGGATTTTTAATTTCTTCCTTCAGTGGGAAAACAGCCTTATTCTACCTCCTTGTTTCTATTTGACATCTCTCCCTCTGAAAATGCATGGTGTCATCTAATCTCTGTGGCAGTAATTTCCCATTCATCCTTTTGACACTTGATTTAGCTCTGTGAATTCTGACACACGCTGATAGTGGAGCCCCTGATCTACTGTGTAGTGCAGGGACCAGATGAGAGAAATCTGCATGGAGAACTATTGAGTCAGTTAGGATTAAATCTACTGAAGCATTCTGCTTCCCTGCCTTCAGTGTACTGGAGCTGCTTCCTTGGCCCCATGTAGCAGCAGAAACTAGTGTAATTCTCAGAAGTTCTTAAAAGGTCAGGAGGTGATAAAAGGGCAAAAACATTCTTTTTTCTGTACTATATGGTACTTGTATCAGTATTTGTACTTAACTGATGGGGACTGAAGTACAGAATTTGATATAGATTGTTGTAGACAGGGAAGATAGTGCATTATAAAAATGAATTTTTCAAAATGCCCGAACAGTCTTCACTTTTTATAGACAGTGTTTCACATTTGAAACTTGCTCAGGGTAGCAGAAAGTTGAGTTTAATTTATTTAGTATTCTGCTATTTTAAAAAGAGTGACCCTAATGGATCTCTGCTCATTTTACATCCAGTCTTAATCTAGTCCATTAAATGTTATTTGCACTCCGCTCCAGCATCACAAATCTCTACGCTGTAGGCTGGCAATGTGTGTTTTATATCTCTCACATTGTCAGTGTTTATGCTGATAATAAACCAAGCTAGTAAGGCATAATGTCCTTAAAGTGATTTGAAATAGATATCTTGCTAAATGTCTTCTTGGCCATTGCTGTGGATAACTTGGCAGATGCTGAAAGCCTAAATACAGCTCAGAAAGAAGAAGCTGAAGAAAAGGAAAGGAAAAAGAATGCAAGGTAAAATAGCTTGGGTGTGTTGCATAAGCAGGAGAGGGAAGGAGGAGGGTACTGAATTCTTTCATAAGGATTTTCTTTATATAAATGTCTTTACCATCTTCCAAATTTATTGAACTTGGGGAAAAAATGAAAGATTTTACCTAGACATTAAAATAAGACCCATTTTGTATGATTTTAGATAAAAGTTGGGTAGTAATGGGGAAAATGGGGTGAATTAAGGACATAATGATAAGCCAACTGATACTTAAACATTGCAACAGTAAGATTTATTGTGCAATTAGAACAAGAATGTATCTGTTGTTGCCAGTGCACAAGTCCCTGTGAAATCAGTTCTCAAAGCCTTATATAGACAAGAGGAAAACCTTCCTTTGAAATCAGTGCAGGCCAACTGAAGTCAGTGCAAGTTGTTTGTTTGAGTCCAAGGGCACAGTTTATCCATCTTGAAAGGAGTAATTATCATGCACTGGTTTTTTTAGGGATTAGCTTCTGGAATTGTATTGAAAATTATAATCTTTCAAATGGATCATTGTATTCACATGCAGTAGATTTTATTGCTCTGACATCTGCAGCTCTGCAAATATTTAAGTATTTTAATATATACTTTTTAGGTATGTTTTAACTTTTCATAGAATGGGTATAGTTCAGTTAAAATCTTCTGTCTTTCCATGATGTGCTTTGTAATTGTTATTATATTGTTTTGTAGAAAAGAGAGTTTGGAAAATAAAAAAAGTGAGAAGTCAGAAGGTGACCAGAAGAAGCCCAAGGATAGTAAGGTATTTATTCTAAAAATTGTCTTTTCTAAGTGGTTTTACTAATTTTGCTAGGGAGTCCTTTTCAAGACTACTGTGTGTTGTATAATTTCTTTTATGAATCCATCATCCCTACATTTTTTCCCAGGCAATGGGAACTTAATTCTAATGCTTTACATCCTCATGGAGTCTCTTAATCCAGAAAATCCTTTTGCTTTCAGGATATCCTGAGAAGGGAAGCTCTTAGAGCATGGAATAATTAATGCTAGAAAAAACTGGCATTATTTGAGGATCCCTGTAGTTTTTTAGGTATTTTGCCTGATAAATCCAATGGAAGAGATTAGTGAATGATAAACTCTTAGTACAATGTTCAAACATTCTTGATATTTTTTACCAGAGACTGTTGGTTATATTCTGATTGTGATCTACACAACCATAAAAATAATCTTTAAAAATATGTATTAAACTGTCATCTCCCCTTGGTTCTCAGTGTTGCCCTGTTTCAGAAAACAGACTAAGCATAGCTATCCCTTTCCTGACCTCTGAAGCTTATTTGCTTTGCTTTCTGTTGAACTTTATACTCCAAGTCATATTTAAAGTTTTTTTATTTTTGTGCATCCCTTTTATTGTTGCAGGTGACAATTTCTGAATATGGAGAAGGAGAGGATGAGGATAAAGATCCCTATCCACCCTGTGATGTACCAGGTATGTGAATACCAGCCAGAAGACAAACACATTTAACTTTGTTTACTAAAATATCTTGAACTTGCTTTTGCTGAACACTGAATCAATTCCTTTAAAGTTTGAATTTGTGCTCTGTTATCAGTGGATAAATGGGCCTGTAAGCTGCTAAGTATTATCTTTTTCTGCAGCTTCCTAGACATTATAAACAGTATATGAGAGTTAACACTGTGAGCCTGAAGACTGCTGTGGTAATATTATCTGGATGTGAGAGCAAATTCTAAACTTTCCTGAAATGTTTGGCAGAAAAGGACATTCCGGGGCTGATGATGTTGGGTCAATTTTGTCTTACAGAAATCTGCCCTACCTTTTGACTGCTCAGTGCTCAGCAAGTGCACAGAGCTCCACACCCCTTCACCGCAGCTCAGGCGTGGACTGATGGTCAGGGGCTGAGCTTAAGTGGGGCTCCAGAGCCCATGTGCAGGGGTGTGAGTAGAGTCACTAGACGGGGCTGGTCAGGACCAGTAAAGCCTATCAGTGCACTCAGGGCACTTACACACACACCCATATATGCACATAAACATGTATATAGTCTTGTGTCAACTTATGGAGATTCATATATTGATTCATGGATTCTTAAAAAACCATGTTATGAATATATATTTCCTATAAGCCATAAATATATTAATACAAGCCATGCTTTTATATTATTATGAACAAAACCTCAATGGTTTTTTATTTTATAGTAAAAAAGTTTTTAATTTAAAGTAGGTGAAGATGAAGAAGAAGAGGAGGATGAACCAGAGGTACCAGCAGGCCCACGTCCCCGTAGAATATCAGAACTAAATATGAAGGAGAAGATAACACCAATTCCTGAAGGGAGTGCCTTCTTCATTTTCAGCAGCACCAATCCGTAAATATAACTTTGAAAAATACTGGTTTAGTCCATCAAGGTTTAGCAGTGGAGGAAACAGACCTCCTTCCAGTGAGGTTAGGAATAGAACTCTACATAATAATTGGCTTTTGGGGGGAATTAGAATCTTTTGGCACTCAGTCTAACTCCGGAGCAATTGTACACTGATGAAGAAAGCAAGCTTCAGTTGTCAGTAAAAGTTGTTACTCGTTGGATGGAAATGAACAAGTGAACTCAATTCAGTTCCTACAGACTGAACATAGCTTTTACATGTATATGTTATTTGGTGTGGGAGAATGCTGTCTTCTCAGTGGTAGAGGTCATCACAATTAAGTTTAGAAGATGGTGTGATGATCAAGATACAGTGTTTTGGGCTTGTATCTTACTCACTGCATGGGTTCTCTAAAGCTCATCAGCATTTTCAAACAAACTGGAAAGAGAGCTATCTAAACCTGTAATTTTAAGAACACATATGCTGCATCAAAAACATTAAATTTGTTGAACAATGTCAAATTACTTTTGGCCTCAACTAATGCTATGTATTCCCAGGCCAAAATGGCTGTCTTGCTTAACTATGATACACTATACTCAAATCATCTACTTAATTACAGGAGAATAAATTTTCCCCAAGAACCTTCTGATTCTTCAGCAGAGTTTAGACAACTTCAGTGTTAGTCATTTATGAACTCGATCCTGCATTTTTGTGGATTTAATCCTGGACCTACTCTACCAAGGTGCTCAATAGCATTTGCAATAACCTTGGGCTCAGTGACTCTAAGCATATGTACAGTTCCACTTCATGTTATGTGGCTGAAACCTGGCAGCTTTGTAGTCTTCAACACTCACGTGTAATTCTATAAGAAAATCTTCACAGGAGATTCTGATTTGGCTTGATTCTCTAAGTAGCACAATGAGATCTGCAGCTGAAGCCACATCTCACTATTTTTGACAGCTTTAATAAGGATCAGATCAAACTGGGGTTCTGAAATGACTTACTATCTAGCATTGGTCCTTTTGACATTGGCCTCTGTATGTGCTGCACAGTGGTACAAACACTGGAACTTGTAGTGACATTCGTAACCCACTGAAAACCAGTAGGAGCTTGGACATCCTCTCTCAGATTCCTTCGATAAGTACATCTTCACTACAGGTGATTGGATTTTGAATTTATTTACATTTTTAGAAATCAGAGCAATATCTTCAGCATTTGTAATGCTTTTAGCTGCTGATGCTTGCTCTGTTCTGTCACCGTTGGCAGAGTATGAGAAAACATGTTGTGTATTAGCCATCTGCTGAATTCTCCTTGCACACATGGTATATTTTTTGTATCTCTTCTTCAGGATTCGTGTGGGATGCCACAGACTCATCAATCACCACATCTTTACCAATCTCATCCTTGTCTTTATCATGCTGAGCAGTGTTTCTCTAGCAGCAGAAGATCCAATTCGCAGCCACTCTTTCCGAAATAATGTAAGCCCTTCATTATTATGTCTGAAGATAAATATATCATGAAAGGATAACAATGATACTAGTGCCTGGTTTTTAATTTTCAAGTTAAGAAACTTCCCTTTTCCTTTTTCAAGTCTTATGTTTATTTTTTCTTTGCTCTAAAAAACATAAATCTTTAAAGACAAGTAACTTTATTGATGGAACATCTTATGTATTAGAACCATTTATTATGTATATTATGTCTTTCCTTTGTTAGCTATAAATATATCAGAATATAATATGACGAAGCTGAGCATAATCTGTATAATGTTCATATTTTTTCATCATTTTCAGCTGGTGTACCTGATAAGCATTTCCTGATTTCCTCTTAGTACCTCTCAGTGTTTGACGCTGATTTAAAAATGCCAGTTAAAATTACCATTGTTTATGACATGTTGGGAATAGACTCTGACCTCTCTTCTCCTTCACTGACTCTATTGTATGGTCTTGGGAAACTCAGAGTATCACGCTGTTAATGAGTATGTGCATTCATAAGGATGTTACCTCTTCTTTCAAAGAAGCTAATATGGCCACAGTAATGAGTTTGAACACCACCACACTGGACCTGAAGATCCTCGGATCTTCATTAGCCATATCAGAAACTAAACAAGTTTCCCTTTTTTCTAAACTCATGCATAAAATGAGGATTAGACCATGCCCAGCTCTTGCCTTGATTCAGAGTCAAATGCCATTTCAACCTATATACAAACACAAAAATTTTGAGGTGTTTCTGCATCCTTTTTTAGATACACTTGTACAAACAAAATATTTGTAAGAATATTAATTTCAGAAAGTCTCCATTATTCAATAAAACTGTAGTTGATATGGTGAGTAAACATCTGTGTTCTCTGAAAACAAATTTCTGAATCCCTCATTTTTATTTCTTAATGTAGTAGAAGAATTGCCTGTTACTCAAATGCACAATTATTAGACAGAGAAACAAAAATAAATTCACTCGTGACCAATAATGTTTGTCTTACGTTTGTTGCACTTGTATTAGTGATGAAGCAAGCCTCTCATGTTATTGTGAGTTGTGCATGCTTTAGATTAGCTAGCTGAGATGATGCAATTTGGTAATAGTCTGGGGGGACTTTTGGGATACTTTGACAGAAGTTCTAGGCCTTTTCTGTCTTAGATATAAATTGATCTGTAGAGATTGCTATGGAGTTAGAGAAACTCTTCCACCTCTTACAGGAAAGATGGGCCTACTAGGTTAGTAGAGGTTGTATTCCTCTACTTCTTGCCAGTGTAGATGCAGCCTCTGAAAGTCTTCTTTTGGCTGTTGACATTCTCTGAACACTTTTTCAGTAACATTAGTAAAACCCAAAAAGCTAAAACATTCTTCAAAGGTAAAAAGAGGTCAAAGCACAAAGACACTGAACATGTACTATTCAGTAGAGCTGTATGCTTCCCATATCTATAAAACTGCACAAGTGCAATCTTTTAAATCACACTAATGGATATGAAAAAAAGATCTGGTGAGGAATACTGAAATTATTATTGTAAAAATGGCTTGAAGGGCTGATAATTCTTTTTGTAACTTGAGGAGTACTAGGAAAATGTAACTGGAAAGTGGTGGTAACTGAAAGGATTCTTCCTGTTTGGGACACAGACAGATAAAATGTGTGAGGAATTTCAAGAAGGCATTGCCCCCTTGTTTTAAATATCCACATATGCACCAGACCTGCATATTTTTCTTGTTACTACCTTGAATGATCATGTTCCTTCAACCAGCCAGCTCCACAAGTGAATGAAAGTTTACAAACTGGAATGCCTTTAAATATTTTCTTTTAACTCTAGAATAAATTCCTTACTGATTAATCTTTGTTGAATGGCTTTAATATTTACCTATTTTTTCAGCCACAGCAGGGGACAGAAGAATGTGATCTTCATCTGAACATGGGGAAAAAAAAATTCTTTTATATGATCTAATAGGAATACTTTATGTGTTGTCTCTTTATTTTGTTTCTCCTTCCCATTTTATTAGCTGCTAAACTGCAAGCAACATGTTTCTGTGCACAACTGTTTGCTAGTTGGATTTCTAGATCCTTGAAACTAAACTAGTATCCTACTGCAGTGCATGTAGATTGTGGTTAGGTGCTAGTGATATGGCCACCTTGAAAGGGTGAAATCTTGGTTGTACTGAAATATGTATGGCAGTGTTTCTGTCGACAGCAGTGAGGTCAATATCAATCCACAATCTTTTTAGAAGTTTGCATATCACTATGCCACTGTTGTGGATCCTTTTAGATTTCCTACAAATAAATCACTGCTGGATCTTCCAAGTTCAAGAAAAAAGAGTTGTAGTGCTGATTTTAAGTAATTTAGTTATTTGTTAATTTGTTTTGTGATGCTCTAGCCCAGTCTATACAGGAACATATAATGTAGCAGAATGTAGAATGATGTGCAATCTAGAAGCATTCATTGAAGGGGGGGTTTTTATGCAATACTTTGGTTAAAAAAAAAAGACGACATTATTAATAGTGATTTATTCTTTGTCTAAGATTCTGTATCTCTGCTAAAAGCTGAAGAACGTACCTGTGAACGCTGATAGAGGAAAGTCTGTATTGAAAGAAAGTGTTGCTTGTTGGGTCCAGTTGGTTTTTCAGGGGTGAAATCTAATATCTTAGCACAGTGGCATTTTAAACTACTTTGTCTACATTCCCCATCTACCTACTTAGATTAATTCAGGTGGTGTTGTGCATGTGGTCTAAATTGTAAAAATTTATTAATAGATGGATTTCTTACTGTGGCACATATTATACCTTGCAGATACTTGGTTACTTTGACTATGCTTTCACAGCCATCTTTACTGTTGAAATCCTGTTAAAGGTAATGCATTGTTAATTGATCCTTGTTAGCTCAAAAGCAGCTTTAGCAATAATGTTTGTAACTTTTTGTTTACCTTCCAGATCCTAGGGTATGCAGATTATGTCTTCACTAGTATGTTTACATTTGAGATCATTTTGAAGGTAACAGGTTTTTAAAGGAAGTTTGTTTAAAAGGATTTTCCTTGTGTGTCACCTGCCAAGAAAAGGCACTTGAAGTGTTCTTCGCCTTTTCTCTAAATGATCAAAGCTAAACTTTTTTTAAACCAGAGGATTTTTTTATTTGACAGTTCCTCATAGTTTTGATTGGCTATTTTTTACCATTGGGTGCATGAAGAAGCTGATTTTTTTATCATTACATCAATTTTTTACCCTTTTTAAACTTACAGTTGTCAGAAAAGGGAAAAATAATTCACTACGCATGAGCTTTTCCTTCTCCTTGCTCTGGCATTTCCAAAAGAGATAATCAGTCTTTTAAGGAGGGAGCATGTAATTTCTCATTTCTCTTGCTGAACTATATTCACAGAGCTAAAATAGTAGATAACTATTTTCTTGCAATAGGACTTGCAAGATATTTTGCATTTATCTATATACTAAGATACTTTGCGTTTATCTTGGGCATACATTTAAATACACAGAAAGGCATAAATATGCTTCCTTAAATGTATTACCCATGCATGAGTCAAAAATTGGCATTTTAATGTATAGTTTGTGTACTGATTATTAAGCATATCCATTGGGGTTACTCTGATTTTAGATGTATGAGGGTTACTCTGGCAAAGAAGCCATATAACTGAGGATTAGGTTCACATGTAAGAAAATGCTCAACAAAGAAATCAAAATTTTTTGTTGATACTTTCAAAATTTTTTTTCAGAGATTTAAATGATTCCTGAAAGTTTCATGCTGTGCATATTCACCATGAGTTTTTGGTCGAGTAACCCTGATCTGTGAACTTAAGAATTTCTGGTACACTAAGAATCTGTACATAAACTTTGCATTTCCAGTTGAGAATTAAGCTTAACAAAAATCTCTTCTCCCAGCTTTTGCTCACATTGCTGTGCATACTCTCCACAATGCGATTTGAATAATAGTAATTGATGCAATATTTGGGCTGTTTACAAGATAAGCTGTACTGTAAGAAGTGGACTATTTTTATGCTTGTGAATATCCTCCCAGACTTAAGTTTATCCCCTTATTTCTCATTCTCAGTAGTGAGGAGCTTGCTATAGAATTGATGAATCTTGTAATATTTGTGGCATTCTAAAATAAATATCCAGGTTTTTTGCTGCTAGAGAAAGGCCAAACTAAAGGAAAGAATAAAGCACTGAAAAGAACTGTAGCATTAGATCGAACTAGATCCCAACTCTGAATTTGAGAAGCCATACAAAATATGTTACCACTATTTCTGTGGCAGAAGAGAGTCAGTAAACTTCCACATGCTCTGAGCAGAAGGTTGTATGGCTCCTGCAGTTCCAACTGTGTTTCTCTAGGAGACAGAGGAATTATAAAGCATGGCATAAAGAGGAATAACTGGACATGTTAAGAAAAGCAACATTCCGACTGTTAAGAAAAGCAAAAGATTCTCACAATGAGCGACTCAAGAAAAGGAAGTAGGAGGCTCTAGAGTTTGGGCTACTGAAATTTGGCATATTACAAGAAACAAGAAGCCCATCATAGCCAAAGATACCAATGCTTCTGACTCCACTTTCTCCAGGAAGCTCTGCTGTGCAGTGCACTCACACATATTTATAAAGGAAAATAAATTGTACCATAAAAAATGTAGCGGACAAGAACGACATGACACACGTATGTATACAGTGCCTGCTTTACTAACACGTCTCAGAGACTGGCTGTGCTTGCTTATGGCTGGAGTCCTTCATGTCTTCTGTGCTGGGTTTTGCGCTGTGCTTTCCACAGTCCGAGTCATACAGAAGCTGGTGTGTTCTGCAATGAGTGGATTCAAGACTAGACCTGCAGTAACAACAGCATTCCTTAACTTTCAGGCAAAAAGTATATGAAACTGAAATGAGGATAATTAGAGGCAACTGCAGTGAAGAAACTCGTAAATGTCCAAAACCCAAGCATTAAAACAGAGTAACTCTCAGCGTGTGGGGAGTCTCTGTGCCCTATCTGATTGACTACTCTGCAGACATGAGGATTTCCACATTATGTGGTGTTGAGGATATGAATAATAGAAAAGGTGCAACATCAGTGTAAAGCATTTAAGAATTCTCTTATGTAATCCCTACATGGCATTGAAATCCAGTTCACCATCCTGTTCGCAGTCCTGGGAAACATGAAAACATCAGAGCAAAGGTCAGGTTAGGGCCTGGTGCTTTTAACCTTGCCCCAGCAGTGCTAATCCCACAGCATTTAAATCAGCCCCCACTGGTGTGGAGTTACAGGTGGGAGGAAAGGAGCAGCATGGGTGGTGCCCCAGGCACTCAGCTCAGGGAGTGTCCTGCAGCATCTGCTCCACTGGAGGCTGTGTGACAGGGCTCACCACCTCAAATCCACTCTAGGCTTTGCTTTGGTCTTGACTGTGCAAAGGATAGAATGATTTCCAATAGAGTTTTAGTCAAATGCTTCAGCTGGGATTTGTAGTTATTGAAATATGAATCTCCATATAAAGATGGGGAAATAAGTACTTCACCTGTATTTTTAGGTCAGTGTATCTTTTGTGGGAGTCTTTACATGAAACTCTGTGTGCTGCTGACTGGTAACATACTACAGTGTAGATGAGTATTTGTAGGTTGATATAAGTTGATATTCAGGGTTATTTTAGTGTTCAACTCCCACTGTTTTTAATGAGTTTAGCCATACTCTAAGTGAAAAGAGCTAGGAATTTATTTGAAAGTTTATAATATAACTGTATTATATCTCTCATGTCATGGCATAGGTTAAACCTTTAGGATTTTTATTCTTTTAGTTTGGAGGAACATTTAGTATTTTGATCACAACAAAAGAAAATTTAGCATGAGATTAAGGATAAAAGAGCTTTTAAGAAAAATGTGTCTTTTGTAGTTTGCATTCCTTTCCAGATACATATCTCTCACTGACACTGATGGGTTTTCATGCAAAAGGCCTGCAAATTTGTGCATGTGAGTAGTGAAACAGTAGACTGAGATGCCCATTGACAGTAGCTCTGTTCTACATTGTGGAACAGTCTTGAAAGATGTAATAGTCTGCTGCAAGAGGAAATGAAATAAAATCTTTTTACTCCATCTTGAGGAACAGAACAGAGTAGAAAGTAATGGGTTTAAAACCAATATCAGATGTTCTCTGGCTGGCATTGAGTTTTATCTGTGGAAAACAATGAGTAGCTGAGAGTACTCAGGTCTTTTTAAGAGGACCTTAAGGCTGAGGAAATTAGAATCTAGGTGCCTGAACTGACTACTGGGTATTTTTCAAAGGTATTCTTATTTTAATTTCAAGTTTTTAGTTCCAGTGTTTCAGTCTTAATCCATAACTATGAAAAAACCCATGCAAAATTCTACTCAAGTGCAGATTCTGTGCTTCTAATGACTTAACTGGATTCCTCTGTGCATTTCTTAACTGGTACTTACTTGCTGTTATGGTAAGGATCTAATTCATAGATTCAGGAGCCAAATTCAGCTTTGTGATACCTGAGAGCATCTGCCCAGATTGCAGCCATAATTAATAGAGCCTCTGTCACTGGCTTCTAATGAAACATGCAAATGATGCATGCAAGTTCCTTCACAAGGTACCCTTTGTGTGCTTTTCTCATCTTAATCTAGGTACAGAAAGAAAAAAATGAATAGAAAGTCCAGTAGGAAGAGTAATGTTTGATATTCCCCATAGACCAGCAAAACTTGGGGACTCTTGTCCACACATAATACAGAACTGTCTATGGGTTGTTCCAGGTTATTCCAAGATAACCTCTCATGATCCTGTGAGCCAAAGGCAAATAGCAGTGTAATGCTGCCTCATGACAGCCTTGTGCTGGTTCTGTACCAGATTTGACTCTCAGGTTTTTGCAGTGCATTTTCAGCTCCTTCAATTCTCAAGATAGTAGGAATCATTAGGAGTCAGGATCTGTACTTTACAGTTTAGTAAGCATGAAAATTTAATGGTTCTTGTCATTTTTCTAACAAAGGCCAAATCAATTCAGTGTAATCACAGCCTAATCAGTTCTTACACAAAATATAACATTTGTTGACATCGGAACAATTAACACATTTGCTGGTGTTGGTTGAGCAGAGTTTTTGATTTAAATGAAGGATTTAATGTACATAGTGGGATTGTTTTATATCTCATTTGCTTTTAGAAAGTGAGATAATGTTGTATGCATTCACACTCTTAGGCAAGTGTCTTGTAAACAGCCTAAATGTGAATTTGAATAAATTGAAATATCGACTAAACATGTAACAATTCTATTTTTAGATGACAGCTTTTGGAGCATTCCTTCATAAAGGGTCCTTCTGCAGGAATTATTTTAATTTACTGGATTTGCTGGTTGTGGGTGTTTCTCTGGTATCATTTGGTATTCAGTAAGTACTATACTTATAATGTGAACGATTTATTTTTACTTTGGGTTTTATACTGAAATCAGTGTCTCAGCTTCTTTTGTTCCTCCCGTTGTGTGTGGGTGCGCAGTATCAGTAGTCAGGGCTGGGACTGGCAACAGGTAGTGCCTTATATGGAGAGTGTTGTAACTCATTGCTAATATGGGTTGGAAACAAGTTACTACTTCCCACTATTGCCAACAAAACAAGGAAGAGTACCATGACACTGTATTGTGTAGCAAGTAATTCCTGGAGCTTGAGGAGGTTTATAGACCCTCTTTTGTGCTTTTGACACATCTACAATCTAGTTCTACGAGCTTGCTGTTTCAGCATTGACCTACTGGGATATGTAACTTCACAGTATTTGAAGGGGAGAGAACTTGTACCTTAATCAGGACTGTAAGTGGGTAGTGAAGAGTTTTTTTGCTTTGTTTGTATTAGGCTACACATAATAAAAGAGTCTGAAGATACTTACTGATTCACTGAGCAGTTGTGGCTCATTTAAAATCATCTGTGAAACAGTTAGTGACTTAGAGCAAGGGCTGGGTGTGAATCAACTGCTTCCCACTTTGTGTTTTGCTTGTACTAGAATACCTACTACACAAGCTTTCAGTTTCACAGTATGTTCTTTAAGAGGCTGTCTGCTATTATTTCCTCAAAATGCAGTCTTAAACAAAGAAAATGTGAGTCATCTGAGATCTTTTCTTCTCCAGCTGGCTGGAAATTAAGGTATTCATTGATTTACAGGACTTACACGGTGTCTTTGAAAGAGCTTTTCAACACCGAAAAATACCTTGGGGACTGTTCTGCTCCTGATTAAACTTAACTGCATTATAGTATCAGACAAGCTTCTGAGCTGTTAATTCCAAGGTGCTCCAGAAATCAAACTAATTCTTATGGTGTTTGAGATTGATACTATTTTCTAATATTAATAAAGGATCAATGAAGAAATACTTTTAAAAAATCTGACATATATATATCTTGAGACTTTTTTGAAATTTCATATATAAGTTGCAAAACCATTGTTATTCTTAGTAATAAAATCAGTTACCTTAAAAGTAACAGAATAACTTTTTTTTTCCCCCCTAGATCAAGTGCTATCTCAGTTGTGAAGATCCTCAGAGTTTTAAGAGTCTTGAGGCCTCTAAGAGCAATAAACAGAGCAAAAGGACTTAAGGTGTTTATTTTTATTTTTTAAGTTGTATTTTTGTTGGCCTGATTCTTCAGTCCTGCCTCAGGTTACAAATTATTGTGTAAAAAAAATTGCCTAGAGAAATTCACAGGGCAAAGACATAAGCCAGTTCCTGATTCTTAAGCATTTTAATGTGGAGGAACACCAATGCCATGAAGAACACATTTTGACTGTAATACTTGCTGTGAACTGACATGTCAGAGCAGTATTTTAGTTGTTTTTTCATAGTGCTTGTGTAAATTTTAGTCAGTTGATGTTGATGGGTCTCTAAAAACAAACTTAGAGACATATTTAGAAAACAGGTTTAATTATGGTAGTAGGTGTAATACTGACAATACAAAAATAGTAATTTTAAAAAGTAATCTGAGTGTGATAAAATAGACTTGGACAGTATGTATCCTGTGATACTAAGTAACAAGTTGTATTAAAATACTTTTTTTCTTTCTTTCTTTCCAGCATGTTGTTCAATGTGTCTTTGTGGCTATTAGAACTATTGGTAATATCATGATTGTTACAACTCTGCTGCAGTTCATGTTTGCTTGTATTGGAGTGCAGCTGTTCAAGGTAAGTAGATGCTCTCAAAATTTACACTGCGTCAGGGAAAGCAAAGCTGAGCTGAATTCTTTGTGGCTTGCTGCTAGAACTGGGTCGGTCCCATTCTGAACCAATCATAGTATCAATGTATTTATTTTGCATATTCTGTATTTTGTCACTGCTCTTTGTTTTATATGTAGGGAAAATTCTACAGGTGCACCGATGAGGCAAAACAGAATCCTGAGGAATGCCGGTGAGAACATCTTTGATCTAAGAATGCGACACATTACATTCTGAATAATTTAAACTGTAACAGATATGGGCAGGCATGTGTCAGGCCATTTAGGTTTGTGTAAATTGGAATGATCATCTTAAATCCACCAGAAAACACGGGTGAGCAAGGAAATAAAACAAGCTTAAGGAAGGAGTAAACTGTTTGAATAAAGCATCAAGTAACTCTGAGGCTAATTAAATATTTCACTAATGACAGTTTTTTTCTTTCCTACAGAGGGATATACATCGTATATAAAGATGGAGATGTTGATAATCCAATGGTCAAAGAGAGGGTCTGGCAAAATAGTGATTTCAACTTTGATAATGTTCTCTCTGCTATGATGGCCCTTTTTACAGTATCCACTTTTGAAGGCTGGCCAGCGTGAGTGAATTCTCAATGTTTTCACAGCATTGTTAAGACAGTTACATTTTCCAGAACAGTTCTCATTTACCAGGCATTTCTGGGCAACAAAGCAGTCTTAAGAAGATGATACAAAAACTTATTAATGGAGGAAGCAAAACAACGTACTATCCTTCTGAATCTGTGCACTTTTCCTGTATTTCTTCATTCACCTGTATCTGTAAAGGGCAAACTTCTTTTATATTGTTTGATTCCTAATCTTTCAGCTACTTTTGCTATAATGGAAGTAAGAGTAATCCTTTTATATGTTTATCCATCAATGCCCATTAATTAATGCTAATAAGAAAGATTTGAGTAAAACTTTTACTAAAAAAATCAGGCAGTAGTACACTGCATAGAGAAATCCAGAAAGAACAAACTACCACTCGTTATTTCCCTAAATTGGAAAAGTCTTAGTGGATAGCTTTATGTGGAGGGAAAAAAAAGAAACAACAAACAACCATCTGGTCGTTACCTTGATTCTTTTGGAAAAAAGCATGTAACATTTCCCCCAGCAGCGCTACAGGCTTGGGGAGGAGTGGCTGGAGAGCTGCCAGTCAGAGAGGGACTTAGGGGTATTGATTGACAGCTGTCTGAATATGAGCCAGCAGTGTGCCCAGGTGGCCAAGAAGGCCAATGGCATCCTGGCTTGTGTCAGCAATAGTGTGGCCAGCAGGGACAGGGAAGGGATCTTGCCCCTGTACTTGGTGCTGGTGAGGCTGCACCTTGATTACTGTGTTCAGTTTTGGGCCCCTCACTACAAAAAGGACATTGAATGACTCCAGCGTGTCCAGAGAAGGGCAATGAAGCTGGTGCAGGGTCTGGAGCACATGTCCTATGAGGAACGGCTGAGGGAACTGGGATTGTTTAGTATGGAGAAGAGGAGGCTGAGGGGAGACCTCATCGCCCTCTACAGCTACCTGAAAGGAGGGTGCGGAGAGCTGGGGATGAGCCTCTTTAGCCTAGTAGAAAGCGACAGGACAAGAGGGAATGGCCTCAAGTAGTGCCAGGGAAAGTTCAGACTAGATATTAGGAAGCATTTCTTTCCAGAAGAGGTTGTGAGGCGTTGGAATGGGCTGCCCAGGGAGGTGGTGGAGTCCCCATCCCTGGAGGGGTTCAAGAGTAGGGTTGATTTGGAGCTTAAGGATATGCTGTAGGTGGGAACTGTGCTAGGCGAACGGTTGGACTAGATGATCTCCAGGGTCCTTTCCAACCTAGATGATTCTGTGATTCTGTGGTGTGATTCTTTTGGTTTTGATATGCTTGTAGGCACTGTCAGTAACTAGAAAAATATAACAATACACAGATAACAATGTAATAACAATGAAAAGATAACAATACAAGCAGACCATTTCTGAAACCTGTCCTCCAAGTCTGCATATTTTACCTCTTTTGTCATTTTAATGCTAATAAAGATAAAATTTTGTTTGTTTTTCAGACTGCTATACAAAGCCATTGATTCAAATGGCGAGAATGTAGGACCTGTATACAACTATAGAGTGGAGATCTCCATTTTCTTCATCATCTATATCATCATTATTGCTTTCTTTATGATGAACATATTTGTTGGTTTTGTGATTGTTACATTCCAAGAACAGGGAGAGCAAGAGTATAAGAACTGTGAGCTGGACAAAAATCAGGTTAAAATAAATAATAAACTCTTAACTTCTGAAAGTATCCTTTTTTATTTATGCATAAAGAGCTTCCTTTCTGCTTTGGGTCAGAAGAGGGCACCAAACACATATCTTGGTAAAACATGGAAGTCGTAAATGATATCAACTGGTTTTCAGGTCATTGTGTGTTCTTCTTCCCATAAGCCCAACATATCAGTCTTTTTGTTGTGAAAGGTATTACATTAAGCTTGTTAGCTTCATAGTGTCTCACTTGTAGGTCACATTAAGAAGAACAGAGCACTTGTCAGCTTATCCATAGGCAGAAGTAGGTTTTACAATAAATAAGAACAGGAAAATAAATTTTGTGTTCTGAACAGTCTGAAAGTGTTTAAAGTGAAAGTGTTCGAAGTATTCTACTCTATTTTTTTTCCCCTCCCTTTCCCTCTTTATTTAGAAATTCATGGGGGATATTCAGATTTAAATTTTAAAAAGCTGTCCCCTTTTACTGTTTAACCCTTTGACTAAAAAACTCATCAGTCACCAGTCATGATTTCTCAGTTACTCTTGTCTGACTGTAACACACCTCCACAAAATTAAGCATGAAACATTAGCCAGCATTCATTCAGCATTTTGTGCCATATCAGTCAGCTTTTATAAGCATTCTTCAAAAGACAAGTGGAAGGCCCAGTGTACATGAAGATTTCAGGCACTAACAGATTAGGGAGTTGAGTCCATGATGTTATTATGTATGTGACATGATCTTGCCAGGCAAATTAACTGATCTATAAGGAATAACACTTCCTCAGCATTTATCTTAATGACTCTAGGATTTTATGTTATGCAGTTACACTGGTGGCTGAAAACTTAGTAAAGACAGAGTGTGACTTGTAGATGAATTAATAGTCATGTTATTAATAGTCATGCTATATACTGTACATATACATACAATCTACAGCATACTACTGTATACTACTACACTGTATAAAGGTGAAACACTTCAGAACTTCCATGAGTATTATTTGGGTCTTTGTATGTGGCTGAGTAGTATATATGATTAGATACAGTTGTAAATAACCAAGTGAGGATTGGTAAGGTACTTGATTATAATGCTTTACTAACATTTAATCATAAAAAACCCTACATCAAGTAGATAGTCTGCCTGTTTTTAAGGCTTATATTTAATAATTTCCACTTATTGATTATATTATCAGTTGATTAACTGTTAGATAGTTTGACAATTTTTGATGTATTTGCTTTTACAGCGTCAGTGTGTAGAATATGCCTTGAAGGCACGTCCTCTTCGTAGATATATTCCAAAAAATCCTTACCAGTACAAGTTCTGGTATGTGGTGAATTCTACTGGATTTGAATACATCATGTTTGTCCTCATCATGCTGAACACACTTTGCTTGGCTATGCAGGTAGGAAACCCGAAGCTCTTTTGAAACTGTTGGCGTAAATTGCAGGGGAGGATATGAGTGAGATAATGCCTTTAATTTATGGCAACTTGCATTTTTTTAATGAATTGAAATTTTTTAAAAAGCACCTCTGATCACTCTTCTGTGACATGTTCTAGTCTGTTCATCAGTTCTCTGAAGTAAAATTGTTTAAAACAGCTTGATGTTAATAAAGATCTCCCTAACCTAATCAAGCACATTGAGCTTTATTTTGTACCTTTAGTGTAATGTAACTTATAAGTGTGTATTCCCAAGATTATTCATGTGCAAGAAAATCTGGAAAGTCTTAATTTTGTTAGGCAATGTTTCTCTCAACCCCTTACATTCTTTTATCTGATATAGTCTTTTATGCAGTGCCTTTAAGCAATTACTTCACCTCTGTGTAGTTTCCGTACTTGTTCTGTGTTCATTTTGTGTATGTGCTACTTCGTATTTGGTCAGATAGGACTGGATGATCTTTAAAGGTCCCATCCAACACAAACCCAAACCATTCTATCATATTTCTATCATCTGTGTCTTTATCTTCTTTAGAAGTTAAAAAACTTAATATACAGAGCAACTCTAGTTTTGTGTGTTAATGCAAAACTCATTTAAACATGTTTTCATATATTAGCTGTATATCTATATATACACCTGTGTGTATTTTTGCATGGTTTTACTTTTTCTACATTATGCATGCAGTTCTTTGCCACCTACATCTCTTATCTACTTTCCAAAGTTGTGTCTTTCTTTACCGTAGTATCTCAGATTTTGATAAGAAAAATAATACTCCTTTTTTGAGGGAACGGTTTTCTTCTCAAAGCCATCTCTCTGGAGATTCCCTTAGGTGCAGAGGAATGACAGTTTTGTTCCACTCAGTGATTAAACAGAATAGATTTAAACAACTCCATTCATAACCAGAGATACTCAGCTAGTCTTGTAGGTCTGTAGGTGTGCATCATAAATACTGCTAGAAAATATTTTCCTTTGCTGAATTTTGCCAACTTTGTCTTAGGCTGCCTTACTTTCAGTTAATATTTTAAAGCCTTTACTTTTAAAAGTATTGTATTTTTCCTTCACAGCACTATGGACAGTCTAAGCTCTTTAATGATGCAATGGACATTATGAATATGGTTTTCACAGGAGTTTTCACTGTTGAAATGGTTTTGAAACTGATTGCATTCAAACCCAAGGTAAGTTTTAGATATGATTTAATTAGGTCATCACCACAGGAATTAAGTGTAACGTAAGTTTCGCACTAGCTATATATTATTCAAAGAACAAAAAGAACCTGTGTTTCCTACATTTATTTGTCAGTGAAATCATAATGGAAATGTCAGTCTGATAATATGTATATATGTAACTCCAGGAAATGAAATGCAGATATCAGAAAAAATATTACAAGGTGGTGGTTGAGATGTGAAATATTTTGAGGTAATGAATATGTCCCTTTATAAATCAGAAAAATAATTTCTTGTTAAAAGCATTACCACTTCTCATTAATTTAGTGTAAATTCGTAACTTTACATTAAATTAACCACCAGTAAAGACCTGTATGTTATATTATACTCCTATTCTAAAATGCAAAATTACTTGTTTGCTTTGTAAAATATAGGCAAGTACTACAAACCTACACAGAAATAGATTGCATATTCAATAGCCTTTTTAGATTTTTAAGTTTTTAGTTATATATACATACTGTTCAGTGGAGGGCCCCACAGTGAGTAGTTGATTCTTTGCCTTAAAGGGACACTGTCAAAATGAATAATGCAGACATGTTTTCAAAAGTAGACATCCAAGAGAAACTGATAACTTTAATTGCTAATTGGAAAAAAAAAAAGAAAAGATTAAATGAGATTGTGACAGTTAATGCAGTCTTTTTGTTCAGTTCTCATACTGAATTTACAACAGTACAAAAGTTAATGATGAAAAACTAAACTAAATTTTGTTTTCAGTACAATGAAATCTATGTTTATTCTGGGCTTATATCTCTGTAAGTAAGTAAAATGGGGTCACTCACTCTACATGGAATTTGAAAAAAGCCAGACATGCTATTTGAAGTTTACTGATTTCACCATCTAAGGCTGGTATTTTTCATTTTCCATTGCCCTTCTTTAAAAGTAAACACGATATCTGCATCTGTAATTGGCTATGAACCTTTGGCTATGGCCCTTTGTTGTTGTTAAGTAGCATATTGGATGACTGTAGGCTGTGTGGGCAATCTTCTTGTCTTAAACTAGCTCTCATGGCAACGTAGTCATGGCTGCCCAGAGCTTAGCGTGGAGTAGATGTATAACTACTTTCCAGCTTTTCAGAACTATTTATTCAGCTTGCATTTAGTCATGAGCTTGGCTGTGGAGCCTGAGCTACTTGATTTAAAGCTAGCTTATATTTGCCTGCAGAGGTAAACAAATTACACATCACTGAGGTCTGATGTTGAGATGTGAAGTGTGGAGTTCTGGGTGAATGCTTACCCACTCTTCTGTAGTCTCGCTCTGCACTGTCCAGTCCATTGTACATTTCTAATGAATTTATTTGTATTTTTGTGTCACCTATCTTATTTAAATGCTAAGGATTTCACATTAAAAGTAACACAATATGAGGCCCCAGAGGAGATAGCTCAGATAATGTGGACCATGGTGTCATGAGTATGCTGATTGTGTTTCCTGATTTGTATTTCCTGTTCTATATCCTTGTTTCACACTGAAGTTTCAGACTTTGCTGCATTTTATCATCTGCTCTTTGAAAGAAGACTGTGAATCCTTGTATGGTTCTCCATGCACTTGTGACTGTAGTCAGAAATAGCAGCTACTGCAAAATACAGTGGTCTGATCATGAGTGCTCCATGATCGTTTGTATTATGGACTTCCTACTTGTTATTAAATGCAATGTCTTAATACTGGTCTCTAAGACTTTATACAAGTTGAGTTTTAATTTTGCTGCAACATGCTTTCTATCTGATTGGATGCTTTTACTATGAAAGATCCCTGGATCTGAACCCTGAGAGTTTGAAGGGCAGACACTGTCAGTGAAAGGTCCTCATCTCCTGAATTTCATTCCCCCATACATATAGAACACCTTAAACTTGTTAATTAGCAGGACTTAAACTTGTTAATTCACAATCTCTTTTGGCAGAGATTAATTAGCAGGAAGGGAAGGGAGTTAAATATCTTTAAGGTTGTTCCCGTTATTCTTTGAAGATTTTAACTTTTTAAATCATCAGATACGCTTTAACAAAACACCTATTGGCAACATAGTTCATTTAATAATCACAAATCAGCTAGCAGTCTTAAGCAGAATGTGAATGTCTTTTAGTAATCTAAATTTTAAACTAGATACATGCTTAAAATAACAATAAATTGCATTAAATCGTATTAAGATGTAATAATAGTAGGAGCAATCTGAAACTCAACTTAATGTTTTGCTTTAGGGTCCATGAGGAAAGAAGGATTCATTTCCTCTATATCTGTGTCACTGGTGGGTTTCTTATTCTAGTCTGGCAGAATGAACAGCTTTATTTATTCTGTGCATTTAAAAAAATATTTCAAAGATGCTCGAAGCATCATATAAAAACTCCATTACTCTCTCTCTAAAAGTAAGAGTAGATAAACCATGTTAGTTTTTACCTCATCTGCTTGACAGTGTCCCCTTAATATGTTGACAAAAATCCTGTGAAAACTATGATCTTTTGGTTTTGCTGGTCATGCAAACTTAAGGCGACTATAAATTATTGATGCTCTTACTGTGATATTGTGTTGTTTAAAATCAAGGTACTGCAGATTGCCTTCCACCTCTGAAATATATAAAATTTGGATAAGTGATAGATATTAAAGGTGATGCTGAGTGTCTAGCACACTTCTTGACTGGGAGATTGAAACACACAGACCTTTGCAGAACGAGGCCCTAAACTTTTCAACAGAGTACGAAAAGGACTAAAATATCTATGTGGTAGATCTACAGAAACATATTTTGGTGTTAATTCTCTATGCCTACATATTCCCCAGGATATGCGATTTTGTCCTTCAGCATTTCTCAGTGAACAAATATTTCATAATGTAAATTAAAAGAGCAGGCATTTTGTCTTCACATTTGCTAAAATCTGTTACTTAGCATGGTTTAGTACAGTACAAAATAAAATACAGCTCTGAAGTCTAAAATAATACATCAACACATACCGTATGTACAGCTTCATGATAGCTAGCTGTTGCTTAAACTTGTAATGATTTTCCATGTTGTTCTACATCAGATTTTTGTAAGAAAAAAGGAAAGATGGCTAGTAAGTGAATTGATCTTGGGTCATTGCAGTGGTGAAAACAACTTATTTGCATGATGTTTATTTGCTGTGACTTGTCCATTCCTCCCTTTTCCAAAACCATCTTTATTTTCTCTTAGTTTTTTTTTTTTTGTTTATTTGTATGCTTTTGCTTTACATATTACTTTGAACAATATTTGTCTATACTGATGGAAAAGGTTTCATAAAATAAATAAATGTGTAAAGTATTTTAGCTGTATTGAATCAAAATGTGAATTTGTTATTTTAGTGCCTTATATTGTAGCATGTCTAGTAAAGTAACTTTTTCTGTAGCTAAAATGAACCTTTATTTGGAGGACCTTTTTTGGTTCTTCTTGTTGTAGAGGAAGATGGATAGCACACCTCAAGATTGTGCTGATTATCTGTTTGCTGTTTGCCCACAGTCTCTTATGTATATATATAAATATCACTATTTTAAAATCAGGAAGGAGACTTCTTTTAAATAAGAGAAATAAAGGTTATGAATGATCAGGAAGAATATTATGAGAGTAGTTACCCTTCTTTAGCTGGCAGCTGCTAATCTCTTTAGGATTTTAATCACACATTAAAGCTCTTGTGATTAATAGTATTGTTGAGGTGGTTCATCATGAAGTTTAGTAGCAACTTTGGGAATGGTTTGTTCTCGTGAAGCGGGCTGGGTAAGGAAGGAGCAATAGGGAATTATGCCGGAGCATCAATTCCAAGACTGGAATTGATCATTAACTCCAAAGAACCAAAGCATGTGGCACAAATGAATGTAGTGATAAACATACTCAGATCTACTTTTCTCTTAGCCCCTTACTTACCTGAGGGAATTGTTAACAGCAATTTGTGTTTTGAAAGAGTTAAAAGAGAGTAGCATTAGGAACATAGTAAGTTAAGCTTTCCTGACTCTGCTCAGTGCTTTCTCTCCCAGAATACTCTGTAGAGCTGTTGTCTTCTGTAGCAGCTCTCATAGTCTCCAAGAGCAAATTTCCATATGAAATCACCTTTTTTTCAAATAGTAATGCACTCGAGTGTAACATTTAAACTGTGAAGTTACTAAAATTCTAAGTTTAAAATCTGGAGAAAAAATTGTCCAATTTAAAAAAAAAAAATTAGCTGATTTGCTTTTTAGTGCTAACAACACTTGTAACGACTTAAACTACTCAGCTGAAACATTATCTTAGAGTAAACAGTGTAATAATAAGTGTAACTAGACATAAGGTTAGATTAGCACATTTGTCATTTTAAACTTTTTATTAAATTTATTTTTTAGAGTTTCAATAGTGGCTGACAAGTTCGTATTTTTAAATAAATTACCAGGAAAGCAAAATGTATGTGTACAAAAATGTACATTTCAGCCTTTGTCATGTAATGCATGTTCCTTAGTCATGGCTGGCTGATAAATTAATATATCTGAATGAGAAAAAGGGCAAGTTCAGTAATTTTTGCAATTCTGAATTTCTATAATAGCTAGGCAAAATCTACATATTGCAGAAAACCTACATACCTTGTCTCTGTAGAGTTGCCTTCAACAGAGTAATACATCTTGATTTATTCCCAGTGACAGATTGATCCTGCAACCTGCCTCAAGATTTCTTCTGAAATATCTTTTTGCTCAAACATCCAGTTTTGATGCCAATAGACAGCTAATTGCATGGTAGCACTTTATAACCATTAGCAGCTGTGTGACACTACCATACACACAGGGAATGTATTTAAAGCCATAAAATGTCAGAAGAGTGACTAAGCAATTTATGAAAATGAATTTTCAGACATTGGACTGGCTGCATTAAAAACATAGAGAAATTGTTCAAGTTGCTATGATTCCTAGCCCTGACTTTGCTGGTGACAGAATCAGGCCCTGACTGCAAAAGTAGTGTGACTTCCTGTATTAAACCTAGTTTCTGAATAGAAGATTAAGCCAGTTCTCCAATATTTATGCACAGTTCTCTGTTAATAATTGTGCATGATTAACCAGTGATGAGCTTTGACCCTTTGGATGTTTTTACCAGTCACTTAGGACTGTGATAAAGTAATTAATGTTAAGGAGGTTTCAGTTGGCTGGGTCTTGAAGTATTATTAAAGGATTTTCTCATGGTTGTTAGGGTATATATGTTAGAATTTTTCAGCCTTGCTAGAAGTCCAAAACCAGTTTTGGATGATGGCTTGCTTGCCGACATTGTGCTTATACAATGGTGTATTATGCATGTGTACTGCGTGTGTGCGCGCGCGCGCGTGTCTGTGTGTGTGTCTGTACATGTATATATATAAAGTATATATATACACACACATGCACATATATGTTGCTTTTCCTTCAGTAGGCAATATTGTTTGGTTTTTTTTGTTTTCTCATTAGACCACAGGTTTTGTTTAACTAATTTCTGTTTATGCAAAACTAAACAGAAGTATGCAAATATTTAACATTTCATGTGTAATCACAAACGTTTGCACCCTGCCTGCTCTGTTCAGGGCTATTTTAGTGATGCCTGGAATACGTTTGACTCCCTCATCGTTATTGGCAGCATAGTAGACGTCGTTCTCAGTGAAGCTGATGTGAGTATACCCCAGCTTACTTTCCCCAGTCCCTACTTCTCTTTCTCTGTCTCCCCACTATTTCCATCATCTGGACAAGTCACAGATTTTGATCTGATGTTTCT